>NW_026000249.1:23168697-23234008 GCF_001458135.2 Marmota marmota marmota
AATCTAAAATGGAGGCCATGCTGAAAATGATTCCAGGGAACGCAAAACAACTCATGAAATGTGAAACCCTTCAATAATCGTGATGCATTAGTTTTAAGATTAAAAGTAGTCAGAAAAAGGAGTGGGGAATGTAAGGGTAAAAGACCGGGTGTTATAAAAGTTTCTAAGCTGCAAGGTCTGAGTTAAATTTCTGTAGCTGTTAAGACAATGCTTAGAACCGCCCAGTAAACATTTCCCCTGATTGTCTGGTTGTTTAATAACTGAAGGGGTCTGTGTGGTTGCACGCAGGCATTGCAGGGCCTGGACCAATCAGTTTAAATGTAACCCCCTCCTTAGGAATGACCTATCACTCCAGCCTGACCTGTTCCCGCCAATGAATGAACCAATCATGTTTAGGAGTTGTTGTTCAATTTTCCCGCGCCTCATGATGATTTGTTCTGATGTATACAAAGCCCTCCGCCCTCCCCAAAAAGTGTACTTAAGCAGTGCTCAGCCCCTGCTCGGGGCTCTGGGCTGCTTTCCCTTCTTGAGTGGGCACAGAGCCCCAGCATGCTGGTTCAATAAATCCCCATTTGCCAATTGCAAAAACAAACAAACAAACAAACAAACAAAAAAAAAACTTCATTCAAGAATATTTAGATAACATAACTAAACTGTATACTTAAAAATAGTTAAAATGGTAAAGTTTATCTTACATATATTTTACCATAATAAAAAGAAGTATTTGAGAAATCAGAATCATGGATTTGTTGAAATTTATTTATGGAAATCATGGGACTTGTTTATTGAGAAGGATACACAAATCTCTGGTAGTGGAGTGGTTCATGGGGCTGTCCTTTGAAATAAGGGACATCAGAAGAGGCAGATTTCAAGACTTGAAAATAGTAGAAGACTTACTGTACGTTTTTGTATTTTTTTTTCAGTTATCTTCATAATTGAGGAATTGCATGCATAATTCCTGACAACTTGAATAAATATTTAAAAAGTCAAAATTATATTCTTGAATTCAAGTCTGCCTTTACCATGTGGATAAGTTATGGTAACCATTTTTTTCCATAACAAAACTATTAATAAGATCAAATATGTTTGTGAATAATTAATTCAATTGTAAGGTTAGAAATGAAGATGACTTTCAAAATAGTTTAATTTTCATGGTAGCACAGAGAATGCACAAAGAATTATAAAATGTGCCAACATTGGAGATTAGATAACTTTGGCAAACTATAATATCCACACACTTCCCAACCTATGCAGTATTTCTTTCTTTTTTTTCTTAAAGAGAGAGAGAGAGAGAGAGAGAGAGAATTTTTTTTTAATATTTATTTTTTAGTTTTCGGCTGACACAACATCTTTGTTTGTATGTGGTGCTGAGGATCGAACCCAGGCCGCACGCATGCCAGGTGAGCATGCTACCGCTTGAGCCACATCCCCAGCCCTATGCAGTATTTCTTAAAAATGACCAAAAAAGTGGCAGAAACTTACAGAATGCTACTAAACAAAAACTGGTGGGATACATGTCTCATAAAGTTAGAGAAAATCTTACAAGTTGGAAAAAAGGAGGCAATTGATTGATGAAAAAGGGAGTTTTATACTAAAATTGGTACTGTGGGTAAAAAAAAAATCATATAAATAAGAATAAATACTTTAAAATACAAAATTAAAATTAAAAATAAAATAATGGAGAAACTTCTCCAGGACACATATCTATGAAATTAAAGAATTGCATACTGAATAGGAATAGATTGAAACCTTTTTATTTCATCTTGTACAGCAGTTTAGTTCATATTCTAAACCTTTTTTTTCTCATTAGAAACACTCAGTTTTAGAAAGACACTGATTCCTGGGTTTTTCTCCAAGAACTCTGAGTTAGTTGTTTTGAATTGATGTCTAAGCATTAGAATGTCCTTAAATTTTTCTAGTTAACTTATATGGAGTCAAAGTTGAGAGGTACTGAACTAAAGAGAATCAATTGATTTTCTAGAGAAGACCTTTACTAGGTAGAATTTGAAAGAGAAGAGCAGGGAAAGAGGTAATACAGAATCTCCCCAAAACACTTACAGAGAAGTAGCAAATGGAATGGAAGACTTCTCAGGAAGTAAATACACTAAATACCTTATACATCATAGGAAAAAATCTCCTTGATTTAGTAAATGAGCCTCTCTATTCTTCCTCTCCTGTAGAAACTTAACCTGATTATTTACATTTTCTGCCTCTGCACACCAGCCTTAGAGTGAGCACTACAGGTGGGGAAGCAGAACTATGCAGCAATAAGGATAACCACATCAGTTGTCTCCTATTACCAGCCTAATATTTTTTTAAAATATTTTTATTTATTTATTTTTATGTGGTGCTGAGGATCAAACCCAGTGCCTCACATGTGAGAGGCAGGCACTCTACCACTGAGCTACAGCCCCAGCCCCAACCAACCTAACCTTTACTTCATAAAAAGTAACTGAAAATCAAGATTCACTGGGTATGGAGGAAAAGCAATAGCATTAAAAATAAGGAGCTTGGGGAAAAAAAAGAAATAAAAGAAGAGGAAAAGATGACCTTGATCCTAAGCAAACAAACAAAAATTTTTAAATTAGAATAGAAATTCTAAAAAATGAATAAAAATTTTAAGCTTCCAATTAGTATTCTGAGAGAAATTTGTTTATGAAATTGATACAAGAACAAGATGCAATAAAAAGTGGATAAATGTCAAGGAGGTTCTCATGTGTGCATGTATATTATAATATGATTGAATCTGATCAATACAATGGACACAACTGAAAATGATTTAGTAATATGAAGGTAAAAACCAAAACATCATGATATGAGAAAAAAGGAAGAGACATAAAATATGAAAAAATGCAGTTGCAAAAAGTAAATAGATATGAAGAATCATCCTTTGGCTTCTGGAATATAACTAAAATAAATTCCAGAAAGCAAAACTAACCCAATTGTCAACAAGAAAAAAACAGAAATAAACAAGAAACAATATTAATAAATAAAACAAACACATAATTTCTGGAAAAAAAAGAAAATTAACTTCATGGTTTAAAAGTCAAAGGTTGAATATACAAATGACCACTACTAGTGACATAATCTAGAAAAATTTTAGAACTTTAAGAAAAAAAAAGGATTCCAAAACCATGAACAGGGTTGGGGACAGTAAAATCCTACCTGTAAAATTGTGAATATCAGTTTGGATCAGACTTCTCATCACTAACAATAGAAACTAGAAATCAGTGATCCAAATTTTTCAAAGTCTAAGATAAAAAAAATGATGTTGTGAATGGATAAATATGATTGTAATGCATTCCACTATTGTCATGTATGTAAGAAATAAAAAAAAATGATTTGGTACCCAGAATTATATATCAATTTTTCTATATATATTTTTTATTTGATAAATATTAAAAATGTTAATATCTGTACAGCTTTTCTGTAAGAACTAACTCAAAACTCAACAAAATTCACCAAAAGAACAAAATTAAACAGAAACAGTGGTGTGATATACACTGTAGTTAAACAATTATTAATACATAATGTTTAAAAATGACAATCAGGAAAAAAATCCTTTGTGAAAAATAATAAGAATTGCTTGTGAGGAAATTAGAGAGAGTGAGAATATGTTATGACTACTGTTGTTTTCAGAAGGAAAATATAGCTATTAATTTTATCTTGACATTGGAAATACATTGGAAGTTTGGATATTAGTTTGAAGTAATGATACAGAAAATTTTAAGCATGTTAATGTTTCTTGAATTGGTAGGCACATAGTAATCTAGTATTTAATTCCCTATATATTTAAATCTTTAATAATTTAAAATGAAAATGTTAATGTAAAAATTACAATGAACCAGAAGTGGTGGCATGTGCCTGTAATCCCAGAGGCTCAGAAGTCCAAGGCAGGAGGATCATGAGTTCAAAGTCAGCCTCAGCAACATAGTAAGATGCTAAGCAACTGTTTTAGTCAGCTTTTCTCAGCTGTGACTAAAATACCTGAACAGAACATTTTAGAGGAGGAAAAGTTTATTTGTGGGCTCATGATTTAAGAGGTCTCAGATTATAGACAGCTGGATCCATTCCTGGGGGGCTCAACGTGAGGCAAAATCATGGCAGAAGAGTGTGGTGGAGGAAAGCAGCTCACATGATGATCAGAAAGCAGAAAGAGGCTCCACTCGCCAGATACAAAATATATACCCCAAAGGCCTGCCCCTATTGACCCACCTCCTCCAGCCACAATTATCTGCCTTCAGTTGTCACTCAGTTAATCCCTATCAGGGAATTGATTCACTGATTGGGTTAAGGTTCTCATAATCCAATCATTTTACCTCTAAACCTTCTTGCATTGTCTCACACATGAGATTTTGGGGATAACTAATATCTAAAACGTAAGAACAACTTAGCAACACCCTGTCTCAAAATAAAAAGATCAGGGGGCATGACTCAAAGGTTAAGCACCCCTGGGTTCAATCCCTGGTACCCCTCCCCGCAAAAAATTACAAGGAATTTTATAAATGAGTACTAGAAAAAGAAAATAGAATATAAGAATTTTGACACAGAGAACTTAAAACAGAATAAATTAAATTTAGAAAATATAAAAGAATCACAATATTTACAATTTCTTACAAAAAGATGAATAAGTATAATATTGATCTTAGGCAAGATAGAATTCATGATGAATGCATTAAGTAGACACAATTATTTGTTGATAAAAATTCTTTGAATTGTTTCATCCCTAATAATTTGTCTTTAAAATACTTAAGGCAAAATATGAATAACCATTTTAAGGATAAATTAACCAATGTACCATCTTAGTAGGATATTAACATGTATTTTAAAACAACAGAGAAAATACACCATAATAACTAACAGTGTGGGAAGTTTGAATAGTATGAGTAGGAAGGATGAGTGCTGGGAATAAAATGTTTTCAAACATGCTTGGAAAAATCAACTCTATATGAATAACTCAAAACAATTTAAGAATATACTATAAAAAAGGAAAAAGAAAAACCTCTGTAAGTTATGTTCACTAAATGTAATACAATAAAAATGAAAATAGGATATTTCTAAACTCTAAACTAGCCTTTATAAAGGTTAATAATAATAATGAAAAGAATGATAAAGTAAATGATAAGAGTTAAAATTAATTATAATTGAAGCAATAAACCATGTGAAAATGAGGAAAAGTGGAATAATTCACGTCAAAACTTTGGAATAAATCAAAGAGGGAAAACAGCCTCAGATACATGCATTTTTAAAGATATACAAACACATATTAAAATATATTCCAAATATATAAAAACATATGAAGCAGAAAGAAAAGGAAAAATCAAATAGTGGGAAGATAAATAAGTCCATTATTGAAATAAAAATTGATAAGGGAACCAAGATTTTCTTCCTCTAGAAGTTTCAGAAAGATTGTTAGAATAGTTAATTTACACTTATTTTGAGAGCAGAGATGGAAAGGAGAGAGAGGGAGAGAGGGAGAGAGGGAGGGGAGAGAGAGAGAGAGAGAGAGAGAGAGAGAGAGAGAGAGAGAGAACAAGCACCCAGGATGAAAAATGACTCATGGTGAAATATAAAGGAGGTATTATAATTTTCTACTACAACAAGATGTGAAAACTTAGATAAAATATTTTTTTTCTGAGATAAAATAAATCATTCAAACATAGGTCAAAGTGATAGGAAAGCTGAATATACAAGCAACTAGTCTAGAAGACTTCAATGTGCAACCTGAAACTTATAAAACTCCTTGAAGTAACAGGGAGTAAGATCCTTGATATTGGTCTTGGCAATGATTTTTGTGGATAGAACACCAACAACATTAGCAATAAAAAGTCAAAAATAAATAAATGGGATTACATCAAACTGAAAAGGTTGATGCAAAGGAAACAGCAAAATGAAGGACACCTTATTGAATGGGAGAAAATCTTATCTCTGTTAAGGTGTTAATATCTAAAATATGACAATATAAGCAAATAGCAAGTTAAAAATTACTTGTAAAGTGGAAAATATTTGCAACAAATTTAATAAAGATAGTTGCAATATATTGAGAAATGTGTTCAATTACACTGAAAATAATCCAATTCAAATCAATTCCATAGGGATTAATGATAAATATGTTTCAGAATATGAGCAGGAAGAGATCAGCAGAAGATCTTAAAGGACCTACACTCCTCTAGAAAGATGTTCAGGATCACAGGTAAGACCAGGAATGCATATTCACGTTTGCTTGTTACACAGTGATGAATTTTTAAAGATTGGCAATGTGGCCAAAGAGGCAAGGATGTGCTGATTCTCACACACTGTTGTTTTATGTTGGTACAGCACTTGTAGGGGATGTTGGTAAAATTCCCTAAAGTTTTAAATGTGTATGTATTGATCCAGCAATTCCAATTCTGAATATCCACCTTAAAAATCACTCACTAGCAGTGTACTTAATGATGCATAGGTGATTTTAATGATGTTCATTGCAAGACTCTTGGCTACCTTAAATATTTGACTGAGATGCTAAAAGTTGTTACTGTGAAGAGTAAAGAGTGATTTTACATTTTTACTCTATCTTCCCCTGTTCTGTTTGAACTTTTTAAAAGCTTTGCCAAACCACTTGACATCTGAAAATACATCTGAAAATCTCTTACTGACTTATGAATTTGTTCAAGCTGGGTAAGTGGAATACAGTGGATTTCATTGATTTTATTGCTTTTCAGTAATTTGTTACTGAGCATAGGGAAATAAAAGTAGGTGAAAATATTATCCTAGAGTGCTAGATATTGAAATTTATTTAAAATAGTATTTAAATGATACTATTTATGGGAGAGTCTTAGAGTTTGGGGAAATGCCTTCTGTGCCAGTGAGTTGCTTTGTCAAGTTTGAAATCTTTTATTTCTGTGGATGACAGAGGCTGCACACTATCAGGCCTGCTATGATATCCCACACAGAGAATGACTTTCAGGATTGAATTTAGAAAAAAAACTGAAAATGGGAAATGGTATCTTTGACAAGTGAATATTTTCAATTTATGTACTATACTCTGGAGCTAAAAGAAAAGTAATGGACATTTCTTTAAAATTCAGATTGGTTTTTCAATCAGGCTTATAAAATTACTACCATCATATCAATGTTGAGAGGCAGAATAATTTTGTAGATAGAAAGCAGGTTTAAGGAATTATCTTGTTTTAGGACCTAATTACATTCTCATCTGACTTGTGTATTACTATTTTAAATTGTATGTGTCCACAACATTTAATGGGACTTTATGTTTTTGCCTCATTAAATGTATGAGTCAGGTGATATAATTTTTAAAGTGAAATCTTAACTCTACTATTCACACTTACACTTTTAAAACAACTAAAGGGAAGAAACCTTATAAAAAGAAGGCTGAAATGCTGGAGCAGATGAGACCTAATATTATCTTGAGCAACAACTTACAAAAAATTTATGTATAAACATTTCTGATTTATTTCTACATCTTGGAATTATGAAACTTTTATTTATTGCCCATAAGAACTTAGTCTTTGCTTTATGGCTCAGCAGAGAGAAAAAGATCTTCCCCACATTTGAACCATAAATTTTATGAAACAACTATTTTATATTATCACCAATAGTGTATGGAAATTTTTATTATGGTGTTTTCCTGGAAACACTTGGTAAAATCAGATTCTTTAAGTAGATTTGGATCAAATGGGTATATAATGATACCAAGTCTTTCATATATATTTTCAGTATGCTGTATACAGCTAATCCTTGGTATCCATGAGGGATTTGTTACAAGACCCCACATAGATACCAAAATCTTCAGATGTTCAAGTCCCTGATACAAAATAGTGTGGGTATTTGCTTATAACTTATGCACATCCTTCTGTATACTTTAAATTTTCTTTAGATTACATATAATACCTAAAAGAATAGTCATTTTACTGTGTTGTTTAGAGAATAGGACAAGAAAGAAATCTGCATATTATAGGTACAGACTAATTTTTTCTCAAATTATTAATCTGCAGTCAACTGAATTTAAAGATACAGAACCCATGGATATGGAATCCATGACTATAGAGAGCAAACTATATGTGTGTGTGTGTGTGTGTGTGTGTGTGTTTAAATATTGTCAATGCAATTTTAAAAATAATAATGCATATACACATGTACATATGTATATATGTATAAATGTATATGTCTTCATTCTGTATATAAATACTAAATTTGTTAGAACTAGTATCACTCCATATTCCAAGGCTTATATTTTAACTTTATAGCATCTTTTGGAGTAAGATTTTAATTTTGCTGAACATAAATTTATAATTTTTTATTCTCAATTTCTTTGTTTTGTCTTCTACTAATCCCAAGTCATTAATATGTTTTCTATATTTTCTTCTAATATTTTAAATTGTTTTTCGTACCAGCTCTCAATCCATATTTGATCAGTGTAGTAGACATAGTAAAAAAATGTCTTCCATATGACTGGCTGAATGCATTGGTGTCCTTCCTAAAATTGAGTAGCATATTCTTTCCCCCATGCATCTGTAATATACCCTCCCTTCTAATAAGATATCAGTGTGTATGCATATGTGGCAATGCACGAATATTTACTTATAAAATCTATTTCTTGCCATTATTATATTGATTGTCCCTAAATTACTGTCAACCTCAGATTTAAAAAAAATATTATATACTTTTTTGCCACAAAAGAATAAAAAAATGTTTGAGGGGTTAGATATGATTATCCTGCTTTGAACATTACACAACATATAAATGTATCAAATCATAACATAGTACTCCATAAATAGGCATAGTTTTTATGTGTAAATTAAAAACAATATTATATACTTACACATCTTATCATCTAGTACAATGTATTCCTAGATATTTTCCAAAATTATTTTGCTATTATGGCAACTTTAAATTTCCAAATGCATTTTTGGATGAATTTCTCAATTCCTGCAAAATAATTTTTGTAGAAATGCATTGAAGTTAGATTAATTCTGGAAAGTTGGACATATTTAAAACACATGGTCTTTCCATATATGCATTTAATATACCTATACTTAATATATCTATGCTTAATATATCTATCTAAAAGTATTAGCTCCTCTGGTGTCTATATAAATGCACTTTTATTAACTTCTACATTTGATCTGATATTTTTATTAGATTTCTTCCTAAGTTCCATTTAAATATTGTCAATGATATTTTAAAAAATATTATCTGTTATATACATTTTCTATTGCTTTGGAAAAGGGGTGATTGCAAGGTATGGACATACTTTGGGCAAAAAAAACATCTGATAGTGCAATTGCTTTGAGCTAGAAACAGTAGGGAGCTATTATCCCTCAGGGCCTGAAAGGTCTGGATACACTTTTTTTGGAACAGATCTGTGTATTCCCATGGATGGAGGCAAGAAATCTATGGGAGTCTTTGAAGGATAGGGGTAGGTACTGAGGATGAGGAGCCAGGGAAATCACTATTCTCTTGTTATGTTTCTTCTCTTCTCCAGTCTCTCGCTAATGCCTCTCATTTACTGAACCCAGCTTAAAGCCTGAGGACTGGGAAGGCTATGAATTCAGTCCATAAAGAATAGCTTCCTGGGATACAAAGAAGGATATAAAAGGATACAAAGCAGATCTGGGGAGCAAACAGAAGATTTGTAGGACAGCACTCTTCCTATTTATTTTTTAATTTTAAAAACCTGTTCTAATTGGTTATACATGACAGTAAAATGCATTTTTTAAAAATATTTACTTAGTGGTAGATGAATACACAGTATCTTTATTTATTTTTATGTGGTGCTGAGAATTGAACCCAGTGCCTACACATGCAAGGCAAGCACTTTACCACTGAGCTACAGCCTCAGCCTACATTTTTTTTAATATTTATTTTTTAGTTGTAGTTGGACACAATACCTTTATTTTACTTATTTATTTTTATGTGGTGCTGAGGATAGAATCCAGGGCCTTGCGTGTGCTAGGCAAGTGCTCTACTGCTGAGCCACAACCCCAGCCCAGTAGAATGCATTTTTTTTCTTTAAAATTTGATTCCTCTTTTTATAAAGTGGTTAATGGCATATTTTACATTTTTGTGAGTCAATCAAGGAAGAATTTTAAAGCTCCGTGTCTCAGTAGAATGCATTTTGACACATCACATGTAAATGGAGTATAATTTCTCATTCTTCTGGTTGTACATGGTGTAGAGTTACACTGGTCATGTAATCATGTATGCACATAGAGTAATAATGTCCAATTCATTCTACTATATTTAGGCCCTCCCCTCCATTCACTCCATTTTGAATAATCCAAAGTACCTCTATTCCCCATCCCCTACCTTATTGTGAATTAGCATCCACATATCAGAGAAAACATTTGACCTTTGGTTCTTTAGGATTGGCTTATTTTGTTTAGCATTATATTCTCCAGCTCCATACATTTACTGGCACATGCCACAATTTCATTCTACTTTAGGGCTGAGTAATATTTCATTGTGTATATATACCACATTTTCTTTCTCCATTCATCTATTGAAGGGCACCTAGTTTGGGTTCCACAGTTTAGCTATTGTGAATTGAGCTGATATAAACATTGATGTGGCCAATGTCACTGTAGTATGCTGATTTTAAGTCCTTTGGGTATAAACCTAGAAGTGGGATAACTGGGTGAAATGGTGGTTCCATTCCATGTTTTCTGAGGAATCTCCATCCTGCATTCCTTAGTGGTTGCACCAATTTGCAGTCCCACCAGCAATGTATAAGCGAACCTTTTCCCCTACATCCTCACCAACATTTATTATTGCTTGTATTCTTGTATTCAGCCATTTTGACTGGAGTGAAATAGTTTTGGTCTGCATTTCTCTATTTGCTAGAGATGTTAAGCAGTTTTTCATATATTAGTTGACCATTTGCATTTCTTCTATGAAGTGTCTGTTCAGTTCCTTAGCCTATTTATTGATTGGGTTATTTTTTGTGTGTGTGTGTGTGTTAATTTAAAAAATTCTTTATATATCCTGGAAATTAATGCTTTATCTGAAGTAGGACAGCACTCTTATAAATAATTTATATGTGCTATCTCAATTTTCCCAATAACCTTATGAGATAAATATATTCATTTTATAAATAATTAAATTGAAGTACAGAGAGATTAGACAACTTTACTGAAATTTCACTGTAAGTGGTGGTACTGACTGATTGATTGTTAAATTCACACCTTAAACATATTCTTACATTTTATATGGAAATGGTGAAATAACATTGATAAGATGAATAAATATTGCACCATTCTTTCATACCAGATGAAATTTTGATGGAAATTAAATTAAAATATAAAATAATGTGGGGATAGTTAATATATTCAGTCTACTCATTTAGATTTTCTTTAATAAACTTTTAAATTATTTTAATAATAAGCTTTGTAATTTAGAGGACCTTTGTAAAAGTCTTCTAAAAGGACCTTGCATAATTTTTGTTAAATTTATTTTAACTACTTTTTTATAACTATTATAGCTTTTAAAAAATATGATAGATCTTTGTTTAGATCTTTGCCTTCATAGCTTGGGAGAATAAATATCGTTAATATGCTTATACTAACACAAAGTGATCTTCAGATCCGATGTCATCTATATGAATGTTATAATGGCATTTTTCACAGAAATAGAAAAAAAAATCCTACAATATGTATGGAATTGCAAAAGATCCCAAATAGTATAGGCGATCTTGAACAAAAAACAAAGCAAGAGATATAACAATCTCTGATTTAAAAATATATTAAGAAGTTACATAATACAAACAACATGATACTGGCATCAAAACATACACATCAACTGATGAAATGGGACAGAAAGAGAAAACTGAATTCACATTTACAGTCAATTGGTTTTTGACAAAAGTGTCAAAAACACACAATGGGGAAAGGACAATCTCTTCATTAAATGTTGGGAAAACTGAAATTCGCTTACAGAAGAATGAATTTTGACCCTTATCCCATACTGTATACAAATATCAAATAAAACAATCAAGATGCATTAAAGACTTAAATATATATGCTGAAACTTTAAAGCTACTATAAGACAACAGGACAAATTCTCCATGATATTGGTCTGGGCAATAATTCAACTTAATAGCAAGAAACAACCTGATTAAATATATACAAATAGCTAATAGGTTTACAAAAATATGCTCAGCATTTCTAACTGTATGGGAAATGCAAATTAAAACCACAATGAAATACCACTTCACATGTATTAAAATGACTATCACCACAAAGATGAAGCTGAGCACATTTGTGCATGCCTATCATCACATTGACTCAGGAGGATTGCAAGTTTGAGGTCAGCCTGGAAAACTTAGCAAGACCCTGTCTCAAAATAAAAAAAAAATAAACAAGGCTGGGGGTATGGTTCAGTGGTATAATGTCCCTGGATTCCATTCCTAGTACTGGAAAAAAATGGGTGAATGAGAACAAGTGTTGGCATGAATGTAGAGAAAAGGAAACTCTGGTACACTGTTAGTGAGAATGTGAACTAGTACAGACATTTTAGAAAAAATATATGGATGTTCTTCAAATAAATAAAAATGGAATTATCACATCCAGAAATCCCAATTCTGGGTATATGCCTAAAGGAATTGAAATTGATATCAGACATGAGACCACACCCTCTCTCATTTTGTACACATTATCACAGAGCCTTGCACTACCAGGGCCTATTTTTAGAGTCTGATGTCATCTTAAAGCAACATGGTGTTAAGCTGTAGTTTACATTATGGTTTTGACTTGCTTTTCCACTTGTGGAAAATGGGGTTATGTTTTTCTTAATATGAAGATAATCTGCAAATTAACACTTGTTGAGGATTTTCATGTTCTTGGATTTAGAGGGGTCAGTGCCATTCATTATGACACATTACCAGAATCAGCCTACCTTGTTTTTTTCTGCCTGTTGAAGTAAGGTTGCTAAAATGCAGCTCAAATCACTTCATCAGTAATATGAAGGGAAATGCTGTCATTTTATTTGAGGGCATCATACATAACAATGATCTAAATCATTATAAAATCACACTTTTCTGTGAATAGTGTCCTAAATGGATGCTAAAGGCATTGATACTTTAATTTTCTTTTATATTTTTTTCTATAATGCCTACTTTTAAAAATTCTGGCTTAATGTTCATGAATGTAATGTCATTTCATTTTTCTCAGTCCAGAGGAAATTTAACACTAAGGCTTCATTCCAGTAATAGCCTCATAAACCTGTTTGAAAAGTAATGTGATTTCTATTATAATTGGTTTGTTATTATAGATGACAGTCTCAAAGAAATTTTGAGTTTGTTCTTTACAGATAAAAATTGATTTATATATATATATGTAAATGTATATATCTAAATACACATGCAAGTCATATATAAATATTTTCTATCTTTTAACCAAACAATGGAAATATTCCAATAGTGACAAAATTATACTAACAGAAAATTGTCTATATTATGAAAGCATTATTTCAGCCTGCACTTAGTACTCTCCTAAGGACATTTTTTGCCTCATTTTTGCTGGTCCAGGCTCTCACATTTTATAAAGGAAACTTGGGGGTAGGCTTTCCATGCTCATTGACTTTTAAAATATGTTGGGATGTTAAAAAGAAAAAAACCCAAACACTATTTATCCAAAGTAAATTCAGTCAAATTGTTTCATAAGAATAAACATTGATACAAAAATTGGTTGTATCTTAGCCAGTGTATCTCATGAGCTGTTCAATTGCTTCAATGAATACCTAAAAAGTGCTGGGGATATGGCTATTGTTATCTGAGTGTTGTTACAAAAAATAACCCCAAGAAAGGTATAGCTCATAGATTTAGACACCTTAATAGTTAAACACAGTGGGAATGGTGGTTCACACCTGTAATCCCAGCGACTTGGGAGGCTGAGCCAGGAGGATCGAGATTTCAAAACTAGCCTCAGCAATGGAGAGGTGCTAAGCAACTCAGTGAGACCCTGTCTCTGAATAAAATACGAAATTGGGCTGGGAATTGGCTCAGTGGTTGGGTGCCCCTGAATTCAAACCCCAACACTCCCCCCAAAATAGTTAATCACAATTGTATCATTCTTTAGGTGACCTTATGAAGGTGGATTAAAAGCATGTAGATATTTAGAAATCAAGTCAGACTTGGGTTTTGTTAAAACAAAAAAGAAGTTGTGTGGCACATTTTGAGTGTCAATGATGAATACTTTTCCACATAAACTACATCTGTTGGGAGAATGCATTAGTGATGGAATACTAACACATTAGCTATTCTTTGGAATATATTTTATTCTTTGTCACATTTGTGGAAGAATAATGTCCACATTAAGGGAATTGATAATTCTAGAATACTTAGTGTTTGTCAGGCCATATGTGGCATGCTGGGTTCAGTTATGGGTACCACATTTTGGGAGAAAGACTGGAATATGTTCAAAGGAAACTCAGTGAGTGGTTGAAATGATGACACAAGAAGAATAAATGAAATTTTTGGAAATGTTTTGCTTGGAGTTCAGAACACATGAAAAACATGTATTGTTTTTAAAAATAGGAAGTTTTACAAGTTATTCATTACATAGTTCTTGACCAAATATCCCACAGCAGGCATTGAATGTGGGATCCAGAAGGAAGCAACAGTGAATAGGAAGGGGATATTATTATTTTTTAAATATAGGGAATAGTTATAATTCATAGTATAGTTATATAAATTCAATAAAAATGTACCCCTAAAAAGTGATAGAGGATCATATGAGGGAGGAGGCATTTTAAGTTGCTTCAGATTCAAAATTAGGTACAATGGGTTAAAGAAATAAGATATATATATATATATATATATATATATATATATATATATACACACACACACACACACACACACACGCGCGCGCGCGCGCGCACACATATTTTAAAAAAGTATAATGAACACATTTCTGATGATATTACAGAAATTTTCTGCAGATATATGACCTATACTAACTCATGGAATCATCAAAACAATCCTTTTAGTTGATACTATTATTGTCATTTTCCCTGATGAGGAACTGAAGCACAGGAAATTTAAACTTGCCCAAGTTTACATAGCTAGCAAGTAATGGAATATAGTTTGTATCCACATGGTCTAGTTATAGAAAACAGGCATTTTAACCACTAAACCACACTGCTACTGCAGGTAGATTACCTGCCTTCTCACAGGAAATTTTCTTGTAGTGTCCATAGTTAGCTGTCAAAAGTGACACTTCCCCGATTGAGAAGAAATTTCCAAGGACCTTTGTGCATTTTTTATCTGATTGTTGAGTCTGTGACAATGCTGAGCTAATCTTATGAGCAATCAGTAGTAAACCAAGAATAATTTATTGGACTTCTATTTTAAGTCAAATCAAGTATATACCTCTGTTGCTTGACAATTGATGATCTTATTTTCTAGCTAGCACAGCTTTCTATTTGATCAATGAAAATATCACCTATCTTAATATTCTACTCCCTGAGAATCCATTCCTCATGTCATTCAACAATTCCTTGCTATTTGCCTGTGTGCTTTCCTACAAATTTCCTTTGTCCTCTTTTTTTTTTTGTACTGGAGATTGAGCCTAATGTAATTTAGCCTCTGAGCCACATTCCCAGCCCATTTTTTTTAAATATTTTTATTTAGAGGCAGGGTCTTCATGAGTTTCTTGGGCCTTGCTAAGTTGCTGGGGCTTAAATTTGCAATCCTCCCACTTCAATCTCCAGAGCCACTGGGATTACAGGCATGCACCACCATGCCCAGCTGTCCTCTATATCTTAAGTGAGGTCTCCAACTGCAGCTATTGAGCTAGATTCCTAACATTCATCTCCTAAAGGAATATGTTTTAACCTTGCTGAATGTCTTTGCAGCAAATCTTTTTTTATATTGATAGACTAACACTTTCCAAGAAGTTTTGGTTTGGGGAGTATTGTGTTTTAGCTCCTCAGTAAAATTCATTTAAAAATATTGCATGTGACAAGTAACAGTGCTACATTAATGCTTTGTTTCCAGAAAGGATGCCTCATCACCACACAGGAAGTTCACTAGTTTGGACAGGAACTTGATATGAGTTTGGTACCATATTCAACTCTTCCTCCATACATGCTCTCAGTTAAAGACTTGGCTTCTCATTTTAGTGAATGTGGAAGAAGATAATTTTCACTAACTACCATTACCAGTACTTGCATGTCTATTCACACATTCTGTTTTCTTTTGAATCACTACAAACTAACTGCTGTCTTGGTAAAGATGAACCTTCCCAGGTGTGAACTTTCAGTCTCATCTCTTTCTGCCTACTCAAGGACTTTGGTACAGTAATATTTCCCTTTTCTGTATCAAAATTTATTTAGTAAAATTCAAGTGTCTCAGGGAGAAACAGGTATAGTAGAGGGCAAAGTCAACAATTGTTTTATGAAATGACCTGCGGCACGCTTGCCAAAGTGGAAATATCAAATTGGTAGGTTCATAAATGGGTGTGACCTACCAACAGGTCTGTAACACAGACACACAATTTTAGGAGTTAAAAGTACATAAACAATATTCAAATATATAAGATGTGCCTAATTAGAGATAGAAAAACAGAAGGTTACTGACTGAATGTTCGAGACCACACAGAGAAGCTAGCATAAATAGTGTGAGTGGGAATAGCATTGGCAGCAGGAAGAAGTGTAATGTAATGAAGAGTAGACAAGGAAGTGTTTCAAGAAGAGAGTAGTTAATGATGCTGACTGCTGCTGAGAAATACATTAAGAAAGAGAGATGAAAATGCTGGATTTAGCAACAAGGAAAAAATCCCCCTTTGATGAACAAATCACTGAGGAATACCAGGAAGAACATCCAGAATTTTTCCAAAAATATATTCTGTGAAGAGGAAAATAAAAAGTGAGCAATACATGGAAGAGAACATTTGTTTTCAAGGGAATGCCCAGCAATGAGTGTAATTGGAAATATTATCAAATCCCCAAAGCAGTGAAAGTTATACATGATATTCAGATGGCAAACATAAGATGACATTGTTTAAGGTTGTATTGAAAGAAGTAAAAAATACTAACTGGATAAATATCACATCTAGATTAAGATTGCTTAATGTGAACCATTATTAAATTTGACAGAATTTTTCTGAACTGTGGACAGAGAAGAGTTCTGAGTAATGTTCTCTGGGATGGGTAGAGACAGACTGGTTTTCTACAAGGACAATCAATATTATTGATGTCTCTAAAATCTATCTTTAATGCAACAGTTACTAAGAAATATTATGTCCCTTAATTTAACTTTGGGAAATGATGTATGCCTTTTTTGATCAGGCATTTGTTCCTAATGTTTTTTTTTTTTAAACTGCACTGGGAGTTTATCATGAAAATTCACAGATCTTTCAGCAGTATTTTCATTAACGGAATTTCAGATACAGCTAATTAAATAACACTCCTGCTGGTTCACGTGTAAGGCTACAAAATTACAATGATCACCATAACTACTTGGATTGTTGCCTTTTTTTCACTATAATGTACAATTATTGTTGATTAAAAATAAGAATTTTCCCTGCCTTGTAGGTACAAATTAAAGCCATATCAAATATCATAGCAAAAATTAAGATTTAGCTGTTTCAAATGTTAGATGATAAACCTTAACTTCATTCTGCACAGTTAATTATAAACCTTGATATAATAACTAGGAATTTATACTTTTTCTGTTGATAATTAACATTGTTGAAAATCAACAATGATGATAATTATTATTGTGCATAGGACTATTCTTTATATATAATAGATGAGCAATAGGATCTGTCATATTATTTTAAAGGTGGTATTTAGAGATCATGACAAGACTTTTTATGTTCAATTATTTGAATCACTGTCACTTGTTGCATGTTAGGTTTCTACAACTAAATTTAAGCTATTCAGGCTAATCTAAATATAGAAGTCATTTGTCCTGGATGTATAAAATATAGGGTAAAGCCTGTTTTCTACTCAAGATTGGAGATACAGCTGGATAAATTCAATAGTGAAAGATAAAAATTGATTAGTAAGATAGTTAAAGAAATGTAACTAAAGACTCTGTATTGTACTCCTTCTAATCTTCCTCTTTTTATCCTCCATTATCAATTACGTATGTAGTTACCCTACCTGGAAAAGAGCACCACTTTGAGTCTCCTTCCTCTTCTTATCTCCCATTTTCACCTCTATATTATTTATAAATGTGATGTACTCTTTAGCATACACAAAATACACCAAAATTTCCAGGTATATTAATGTTAGATCATCTACTAGACCCCTGTAGGCATTTAAAATATATGTATCTGTGTGGATATAACTTCTAAACACAGTAATATGGGGATACAATTGTCCATCCTTTAAGGTATTATCAACTTTCACATTGAGTTTTATGTGTTCATTCATTTTTCTCTTTCTTTTCTTTCTTTGACCAAATATTACTATGTTGACCATGCCAGCCTGGGCTTAAGTAATGCTCTTGCCTCAGCCTCCCTAGTAGCTGCAATTATATGCACAAACCACACTGTGCCTGGCTCTACTTCTTTTTAAATATGAAAGCAAGTGAATGTGATTGAAAGTAATTTCTAATACAGAGATAGGAAGATGCATTATTCCAAAATTATCTTACATCCTGTTCTAGTGTCTCTTAGGAAAGGAGGAAATGATACAATTTTAAAGTTAGGATGGGTAATTCTTTTCAAAGTGCTGTAGCCTGGTATTGATCATTGGATCAAATGTCAACAATTTTTTTTTTTGTTGTCGTTATTCCTACCTTCCTTTTTAATGTTTGTACTTAGGACATTTCTCTTAATGGACTCATCTGGGAAATGGAGATAGCACACCTGTTTTAACTGTGTCTCAGAGTTCTTGTAAGGTTCAGACAAATTAATTTATGAAAACATCATATATAATTAAAAATATAAGGGGCTATTTTTATTAATACTAGATTTTTCTCTATTCTACAAATTGCTTCAAGAAATTAATCTTATAAAAGATGAATTGGATGATCTAAAATGTAAGTTACTTAGTCCAGCTTCACATCCATTCATTTATTATGAAGTAAGTGATGTTCCATGGAAGAGATCCAGGGTCATTACATCTTATAAGGGTGAGAACACAATGTAGAAGCATCATTAATATTAAACAACCATATAAGGTATTTGGAAGTATCTATTGAAATACATTGCTGTGTCTCTGAAACACCCCTTAGCTACTTTGAATTATTAATAGAGGTTGAAAAAAAACAATGACAGTAATATGAAGACCATTCAGATCTTTTAGGGCTTTTGAGGTTCATGGGGGATAAATGAATACATTTCTAAGATAAGTATCCCTTTTCATAAAAAGTATATAAAAGTAATGCATGCAGTCTTCATAAACCATCACTTCTAAGTTAGGATAATTTATTTTTGCCCCCAGATAAAGTTAATAGGGATATAATATGTAGAAAAAAAATGCAGAGACCAATCAATTCTTCTCTTCTGCATGATACTCTACATGTGACTGAGTTCGGTGGGATGAGTTATCTTCTCAGAAAAAGTTTTTTACTGCTAGGAATGAGAATGGCATTGAAGCATAACAGAAGCAATCTGATTTTTTTCTGATCAAAATATCTCTTCCCCCATACTCCACATATAGGTATCAATTATGTATTAGTGCAAATGGCATTATTTTATTTGGTTAATGTTAAATGGTGAGTAATAAAAAACTTAACCAATGTAGCAAAGAAAGAAGAGATTCCATGAGAGGAAATTGTCCTTCCTTAAGAGGAAAAAGTGCCCAGAATGAATGCAGAAAAGCTTGACACCTCAACCATAGGACAATTTAATCATGCTTCTGAGACATGGAGGGGATGAAATTCTGGAAGAACTGTCAATTACCATCTATGTTAAATTCTTGCCTTTAGACTAAAGAGTACAATATTATCCCAGTATTCTATATAAGGCAACTTATGTAAATTAAGATGTAGTTAGGGTTCCATAGCCACAAATGAAGGGGTTGGAATGCCAAGTGATGAGAAATCATCCCTTTCATGTTTAGAGAGAATATGAATTCAGTAAAGAAATGCAATGATGTATCAACTAACTTAGAGCATTTGAAGTTTCTCTCCCCTGGGCAAGCATTCCCCATTCATAGATCCTAAAGTCTTCCTAGACATGTGCCAGGAGTTTTGCACATGTATGTTATTGGTTCCCTTTCAAATACTCTTTTGAAAAATTTTGATTTATGATTGACACAATTCAATTCTCCTGTCTGCTAATTATTAGAAATCTCTTGATCTGAGTTATCAGGAGAGATCCTCTCTACTGCTGACCAGAAAGCAATTTTGTAAGAATGAGACTCTGGCCATACTTCAGTGAGATATGAAACCTGTGTTTTGGTGTGTTAAGGACTGAAGTGTCATGGTTCCAAGTCTCTGGTTGGAACAATCATTCTCTCCTTTCTTGATATGTAATTTGTGTTCTTAAGAAACCTATTTTGGAATAATTTTTACATTTACAGAAATGCTGCAAAGATAGTAAGACAGGGGCTGGGGTTATGACTCAGTCATAGAGCATTTGCCTAGCACATGTGAGGCACTGGGTTCAAGCCTCAGTATCACATAAATATAAATAAATAAAGATAAAAAATATAATAAGACAGTTCCCACATACCATGTCTTCAGTTTTCTAAAATATTAGCATATTACATATCCATCCATGTTACATTTATCAACACTAAGAAGTTAATGTTGATACATTTCTATTAACTAACTTTATTAAAGACTACTCAGATTTTTCTACCTCTGTCATAACTCAACAATGTCTCAGTATCACACAAGAGTAAAAGCCACCATCATATATTGACCTATCTTACTACATCATTTGTGCCTCCACAATTGTGATGGTTTGGATAGAGTTTGAGTGTCTCTCATGACTTCATGTGTAGAAATTTAATTCCACCCACCCCTGCCAAGAGCTGCAAAAAAGTAGAAACTTGGTCCTATTATAGTTTTTAGAAGTAGGGTCTTTGGAAAGTAAGCAAGATTAGATGAGATCATTTGAGTGGAGATCACAGAATTCAATCATGGTAGCTTTATAAAAGAAAGACTATAAGAGACAAAGAGGCACACATTCCCTTTGTCTTTCCATGTGATGCTCTATGCTGCTTCAGAGCTCTGTCATCAAGAAGGCCATCAGCAGATGAGGCCCTAGAACTTGCACCCCCAGAACCATCAGCCAAAATAAACTTCTTTTCTTTATAAATTAGCCTGCCTAATGTATTTCATTATAGTAATGAAAAACAGACTAAGATAACAAATTACCTTTCTAGCTTCTTATTTGACTCTCCTGCTCAGCTCCTTTCCTTGGTCCCTAGGCTGCACTTACAATCGACTTTCCTGCTATTCTTTAAAAATACCAGATACATTCCTGCCTTAGGCCTTTGCATTGATTCTTCCTATCAGATGGTGCTTGTGGCACTCTTCCTCAGAAATATCTAAGACTTATTCTCTCATCCCCTTCAAGTGTTGTCTTAAATGCCACTTTATAAGTGAAACCCA
Organism: Marmota marmota marmota; assembly: GCF_001458135.2. Taxonomy (NCBI): domain Eukaryota; kingdom Metazoa; phylum Chordata; class Mammalia; order Rodentia; family Sciuridae; genus Marmota; species Marmota marmota. The sequence goes on from NW_026000249.1 coordinate 23,190,212, forward strand.
TACTCAACTTCCAAACCATTCCTTATCCTAAACTCCCCATTCTTATTTCTGTACTTATTTCTCTCTAAAGCACTTATCTAATTTTTTAGTTAAGTAAACTTTTCATTTTATAATAGGCTTTGGTTTACAGATAAGTTTCCAAGATAGTACAGAGAGTTTTCATATATCCCACACCCAGTTTCCCCTATGTTAACAATCTTATATCTGTTATAACTAATAATTTAAAATTACTATTGAATATACTCCACAGTTTATATATGTTTCATTAGTATTTTTTTCCTAATGTCCTTTGACTATTCCAGGATCTTATCTAGGATACCACATTATATTTTTTCATGTATCTTTAGTCTCCTCTGGTTTATGACATTTTATTAGAATTTCTTTGTTTTGTTATGACCTTGTCAGTTTTGAAAAATGCTTGTCAGATAGTTTGTAGAAATTCACTCAATTTAGGCTTTTCTGATATTTTTATCATGGTTATATAGGGGTTTTGAGTTTAGGGGAGAAAACCCATGGAGGTAAAGTGCCATTTTGTTCACCTCATACCAAGGAAACACACTGTTGACATGATTTGTCACTGTTGATGTTGACCTTATTACTGGGGTGTAGGTAGTTTTGTCAGATTTCTTTACCATAAACTTAGTCCTTTTCTTTCTTCTTATACTGTACTGTTTGGAAGGAAAGAGCCCAAACATAAAACAATAGGGAGTTATGGTACATCACCTTTGAGGGCAAAGTATTTACATAAACTATTTAGAAGTCTTCTACATGGGTGAATTGTGTATATCTACCATTTATTTACATATTTCATAATTTATTCATATCAATATGAATTTATGGATATTATGGAACTTATGCTTTGGGTTACAATCCAATATCTCTTTTCCTTTGCTTTCTTATTATGGTTTGTATGTGAGGTGTCCCCCAAAAGCTCACAAGAAGAGACAATGCAAGAAAGTTTGGAGAAAAAATGATTGGGCTATAGCCTTAACTTAATCAGTGAATTTATCCCTGATGGGATTAACTCGGTGATGACTGGAGGCAGGTGGGATATGGCTGGAGGAAGTGGTCAATTGGGGATGTGGGTATGGAGTAGATATTTAGCATCTGGAGAGTGGAGTCTCTCTCACTCTGCTTCCTGATCATCAAGCGAGCTGCTTTCCTCCACCACACTCTTCCACCATGATGTACTACTTCACTTCAAGCCCCAAGGAATGGAGAGTGCTCTGTAAGTATTGAGACCTCTGAAACCGTGAGTCCCCAAATTAACTTTTTTCCCCCTAATATTGTTTTGTTCAGATCTTTTAGTCGCAGCAACAGAAAAGCTGACTAAAACATTTCTTTTTTTCCTTTACCTCCTCTACCCATCCTTCTCTTTCTTCTTCTTTGTGGTATTGGGGATCTAACCCAGTGGTGTTCTACAACTGAACTACATTCCCAGACCTTTTTATTTTATTTTGAGACAGGGGCTTACCAAGTTTCAAAGACTGGTCTTGAATTTGTGATTTTCCTGTCTTTGCCTCTCAAGTTGCAGGGATTATAGTTTTACTCTAGCATGCCTAGATACCAATTTATTTCTGTAGTTGATCAAGATTTTCTAGTTTTTTGGGTGGGGGTTGTGGTACAGTGCTTGCCTAGCATGCATGAGGCACTGGGTTCAATCCCTAGCACCATATAAAAAAAACTAAATAAACAAAATCAAGGTATTGTGTCCATCTACAACTAAAAGTATTTTTTTAAAGGATTTTCTAGTTTTTGTCATTGGGGACTCTTTCAGTTAGCTCCTGTATCCCTATGTCATATCTAATACTTTTGATTTATAATTCTTTTCTTACCTTCTGGCACTACAATAAGTCCCAGGCTTATCTTGGGTGGTATATTTTATACCTCTGCCTTACAATTAGCAATTTATTTAAGAATCTTTTTTTAGACAACAACAACAAAACTGGAAAGTGATATTAGAAACCAAAATATGGGTACTGGTTATATTAGTTGCTATTAGGGTGTCATTATTTCTTGGCTACACACATACATATACACATTGTATGNATATATATATATATATATATATATATATATATATATATGAAAGTATTTCTTTATCTATTAATATGCATCTGGATTAAGTTAAACATGAATTAATACTGATGTCTCCAGCTCTACTTCAAAACAACATGGCTCATTCTGGCTTCCCTTTTTGCTGACCTATGACTTCCTACTTTGTGAGAAACCTAGCTTTCATTATCTGCCTCCATTTACTTGTTTGTTCAATTTCCAGTTGGAATTGCTAACCCATATCTCCATGAGATTTTACTGTGTAGAGTTGGGCATAATGCCAAGCCAGATGGCTAGTATCAGAAGGAGATAGTAACCATGAGAAAGTAACAAAGGGAAATTGTAAAAAGCAGAAAAAAGCTAAAAATAAATAAATAAACAGCCATAGTCACATACAAGAAAAATTCCTTTCAGAAATTCTCTTGAATAGACCTGACCATAGTAAGGAGGGTAACAGTGACCTTGAAGGTAGGTGGCATAAATTTCTCAACCTACAATACAAAGAGAACATCAAACCAAAGGTCAAGAAGCTCAAAGGACAGTGAGCAGGATAAATCACACACACATACACATGCACAGCCATATAATATTCAAATTGCAGCAAACACACTGAAAAATAAAAAGTTTAAAACATCCAGAGAAAGGATGAATAAAATTGATAAAACTTTAGAATCAAGGTCAAAAAGAACAATACGAAGTGTCAATATCAGAAATAAAGGAGGGGTCATCACTACTAATTCTAGAACATTAAGGATAATAAGAGACTATTATGAATAATCCTATATCCATAAATTCAGTAACTTAAATGAAGTAGACCAATTTCTTGCCCAACTATTCATAGAGTTACTATGTTAATAATAATTATTTAAATGCAGTCTGATCATTACAACATTGATACCTGAATTTGGATCTGTTTGTTTTATGTTTAAATTTCTTTTTGATTTTTGGTATATTTTTTCTCCTTTTGCTTAAAGCCAGATTTGTTATATATAGTGCTAAATAATGAGTTAAATATACCTTTAGTCCAAGGGCATCTTTTAATTTAGCTAGCAGTTGTGTTTGATATTGGTTGTCGGTATGGGTATAACAAATTTTAAATTCCGCTAATGTCATTTTATTGGTTTTCCTTCTCAGCTTTGGGGCATTGCTTTATACTACTCCATAAAGTCTGTATCTTGCTGCTCTCAAGGCCAAAAAGTACTGTTCCTGTTCCTGAGGCTTATTATTATAATAATGGTAGGGTATGGGGGAAGAGAAGCTTTCTCCTAGCTTATGATTAAGTCTGAGTCTCTGTAGTGCCTTGTGGGCCTGTGCCTCAGGAAATGTGGCCTTTACAAATATTTCTACCACAGAAATATTTGTAAAGGCCCCAGTAGTCATTCTGGAGGTCATCTTCCTTGTATATTTGTTTATTTTTTTTCTTAAGTGACAAAGACAAACTGTGGCAGTGCACATTTTCCTTCACCCAGGTTGAATTGGTGCAGGCTGACAATTTCAAACCTCCGAGAGATTAAGCCCTTTGTTCCCTAAGAGATCTAGGTGGATTTAACCATGGCAACTCTTTCTATCCCAACCTAAGGCCATGGTGGGGTTGGGAGCTTTCCCAGGAATCTTGGTCCTGTGAGACCTGGGGTTTCTGTAGGAAAAAGTTTATAAAATTGTGTGTACCTCTCCATGATTGCAAATCTTAGTAAGCTTCTCACTGTCATGACCATTCTAACTCACTCTCTAGTAACTCATCAAAATATCTAGTTAACTGCTTGTTCAAGCTTATATAGCATCTTCCCTGTGATTCTTCTTTCGGGTAAGTAAATGCACAGGTTATCTCCTGGAGGAACCTATCTCACCAGATTTTGGGATCATCATTTGTCCTATAGTCTGATTTCTAATGTGTTGAAGAAAAGCTGTCAATGCTCTTATTTCCAGGTTTTTCTTCCTATGAGGATTGGAATGATGGCTTCTAAGCATTTCATATATCTAAGCTAAAACTAAGTCCCTGCAATGCAGTTTTAATAAATTATAGCATCTCATTTTTAAATTATGAATCAGTGGTTACTCCTCTCCTAATTCAGTTTCTACTTTCTTCTAAGATTCAAATATTCATTATTTTCAACCACAGTATATAACATCCACAAAGTACTTACCCAAGTCAACAAATTAGTTACTTATTATTATTTAAGTTGAGAATTCAAATGGATTTAGAGATAACTTTTCATGTTAGACAACAGGATTGATACTGGTTATGTAAAGATCCTTCAGAAATTATGACATTATGAGAGTTTTGGTTCACTTCCTGATCTACTAACTATAGGAATAACTTCTTTATCTACCTTATATTGCACACAGTAATTTTCAAAATAATGATGTCTTATATCCAGATAAAAACGTTTATATGTAAAAGTTATGCTTTTGACCCATAAAGAATTATTTTCATCTAGCTTTTATTCCTACTTAAATGAATTTTAAATTCCTACTGGAATTCAAGGGAAGTAAATAATTTGTCAAAGCACGTGAGGCCGAAATGGAGAAAAAAATCAGGACTAAAACTCAGTTCTCATACTTTTAAACCTCATATAGCCTCTTCTTCACTTGAGAAGCCAGCTGTTTTTAGCATGATGCTGACCACTTGATATAACTGCCTACACTATTTTTAGTACAAAAGAATGCACACCTGCTTTTCAGCTTTGCGAAGCATACTTCCCAAGGCAGGCTTCTGAACAAAGTGAGTACTCAAAAACTTTGCTTATCAATCATCTGCTCACTTTATTTGCAATTTTAAAAAGTTGCAACTACTAAATGCAATAGAAACAAGAACATATTATACAATATTTAATATTATGTAAAGTAGTAGGAGAATATTTACTGGAATTACTTACATGTATTAATTTTTTAGCTACCTAGTTTGGACATAATTACACTTTCTTTCTTGTTTTCCTAATGTATCATGTGCTCTTCTACCACAGGTATGCTGATCTAGCATGAATTATGGTTACTTGTGGACATAAGCAGTTACTTTTCTGGAGTAGAAACATTTTAAGGAAGGATATTATCATTGTTGTAGACACAGGACTTAATAAATTTGGTCCCAATTTGCGTCTGTACATATTGGTCTAAAGGTTTCTTGTATATAGAGACATGAAACCTAGCTTGATGTGTAAATAGACAGTAACCTTCTGATAACAAGTAACTGAGTCTCAGCCAATCACAAGCGACCAACTGTTAAAAAAATGTTCAAATAAGACAGATGCAAGGTGTAGCCAACAAGGCTGTGATTGCACCTGCCTTCTGGTTTTTGCACATCACTACCCATGCTGTGGCTCCAGGGCTAGGTTTATATGTGGTGGGGCAGACGATTTTGAATCTTTTTTGGTCTATACTGTTGCCCAATTCTATAATTACAAAAAAAAGCCAATTAAGATTTGCAAAACTAGATTTATTGTAATTTTGCTTTTTAAGAGACTTACCAAAAGGGCCATCATGGATACTCACTAGTGTTGTGACTTCGGTGAAAATGTGTTTTTATTATGTTTGGTAGATTTTGCAATTGGGTTTTAATTCTGAAAAAGATGCTTCCAACGATGAAATACCATTTTAGCCTTAATGCTTCAATAGTATTCTTCCCAGGTAATTCTAGGACAGCAGGGGAAAATTTTTAAGTTTCAGGGGGTTTTTTTGTTTGTTTTTTTTTTTATTTTTTTTATTTTTAATTTTTTTTATTGGTTGTTCAAAACATTTCAAAGCTCATGACATATCATCTTTCATACATTTGATTCAAGTGGGTTATGAACTCCCATTTTTGCCCCAAATACAAGTTGCAGAATCACATCAGTTACACATCCACATTTTTACATAATACCATATTAATGACTGTTGTATTCTGCTGCCTTTCCTATCCCCTACTATCCCCCCTCCCCTTCCCTCTCATCTTCCCTCTCTACCCCATCTGCTGTTGTTTAATTCTCTCCCTTGTTTTTTTTTCCCTTTCCCCTCACAAACTCTTATATGTAATTTTGTGTAACAATGAGGGTCTCCTTCCATTTCCATAGTTTCCCTTCTCTCTCCCTTTCTCTCCCCCCACTCGTCTCTGTTTAATGTTAATCTTTTCCTCATGCTCTTCTTCCCTGTTCTGATCTTAGTTGCTCTCTTTATATCAAAGAAGACATTTGGCATTTGTTTTTTAAGGATTGGCTAGCTTCACTTAGCATAATCTGCTCTAATGCCATCCATTTCCCTGCAAAATCCATGATTTTGTCATTTTTTAGTGCTGCGTAATACTCCATTGTGTATAAATGCCACAGTTTTTTAATCCATTCATCTATTGAAGGGCATCTGGGTTGATTCCAAAGTCTAGCTATTGTGAATTGTGCTGCCATGATCATTGATGTGGCAGTATCCCTATAGTATGCTCTTTTAAGGTCCTCAGGGAATAGACCGAGAAGGGCGATAGCTGGGTCAAATGGTGGTTCCATTCCCAGCTTTCCTAGGAATCTCCATACTGCTTTCCATATTGGCCGCACCAGTTTGCAGTTCCACCAGCAATGTACAAGTGTACCCTTTTCCCCACATCCTCGCCAGCACTTATTGTTGCTTGACTTCATAATGGCTGCCAATCTTACTGGAGTGAGATGGTATCTTAGGGTGGTTTTGATTTGCATTTCTCTGACAGCTAGAGATGGTGAGCATTTTTTCATGTACTTGTTGATTGATTGTATGTCCTCCTCTGAGAAGTGTCTGTTCAGGTCCTTGGCCCATTTGTTGATAGGGTTATTTGTTATCTTATTGTTTAATTTTTTGAGTTCTTTTTATACTCTGGATATTAGGGCTCTATCTGAAGTGTTTTTTTGTAGGCAGAATCCTTCTATGTTTACCAGGCTTATCTCAAGCTCCTGGGCTCAAGTGATTCTTTTGCCTCACCTTCCTGAGCAGCTAGAGTTACAGGCACATGCCACTATGCCCAGCTTAAAATTCTAATTTCTTTTGCATCCAACCCAAAGTCTTAAGGAAGTTGGGTCATCTCACCAGAGCATGTATTCAAAAAACACTTATTGGGTTTTTACTATTTAGTCTGAAAACCATTTTTTCCAGTTCCTACTATCACTTTTCTTTTCTACTCTCATCTGATGAAACACTGCAACTGCCAGGCCTGGTGGCACATGCCCATAATTCTAGCTGCTCAGGAGACTAAGGCAGGAGCATTGTTTGAGCCCAGGTGCTTAAGACAAACCTGGGTAATATAGTGAAACCCTGCCTCAAAAACAAAGCAATAACACTGCAACTAAGTAATATTATTAATCTTAATTCTGCTTACCCTCAAAATAGATGTGACCGCTTTTGCTTCACACTCCATAATTTGGCATGAAGTGGAATTTTGTATAACTGAGGCATTCATACAAGGAAGTGCGGTAGAGTACCTAGAAAATAAAATGATATCTGCGGAACACCATGCAATATTCCTCTGCAAAATTCCATCATAACAGTTAAAATAATTTCAGTTGTTTAAAATGTTATTTTGCACGCTTAACACATGTAAAAAGTCTTACTATGTGTAATATTTTCTAGGAAAGTCATGTTCCTAAAGTTTTGCCATAAATATTTGTTACTCATTTATTTAGTTGTGCCACTTATTATTATTATACAATCAACAAATATATGAAAAAAATGTTCACCATTGCTAGCAATTATAGAAATGCAAATCAAAACCACTTTAAGGTTTCATATCACTCCAGTCAGAATGGCAGCTATTATGAAGACAAACAACAATAAATGTTGGTGAGGATGTGGTAAAAAGGCCCATTTGTGCATTGCTGGTGGGACTGCAAATTGGTGCAAACTGATCCACAGCACCACATTAAAAAAAAACAGCACCACACAATGGAATATTACTCAGCAATAAAAGAGAATAAAATCATGACTTTGCAGGTAAATGGATGGAGTTACAGAAGATAATGCTAAGTGAAGTTAGCTAATCCCAAAAAACCAAATGCCGAATGTTTTCTCTGATAAAAGGAGGCTGACTCATAGTGGGGTAGGGAGAGGGAGCATGGGAGGAATAGACGAACTCTAGATAGGGCAGAGGGGTTGGAGGGGAAGGGAGGGGGCATGGGGTTATAAATGGTCTTGGAATGTGATGGTCATTATTATCCAAAGTACATTTATAAAGACACAAATTGGTGTGATTATACTTTGTATACAACAGATATATGAAAAATTGTGCTGTATATATGTAATAAGAATTGTAATTCATTCTGCTGTCATATATAAATAAAAAAACAGAAAGAAAAAAGAGAACATAAACACCAACTCAAATTCATTATTTTAAAATATTTTGATATTTTAATTCCTGCATCTAGTGCCTGATATGGATGTACCCCAATTCCTCAATTCACATCATTCAGTTTTTTGAATATTAAAATAAACTATATAAATCTTATACATTATGGTAGAAGTCAGATACCCACAACACAGTTTTCAACATTAAAACAAATAATATATATTAGTATAAAACTCAGATACACAAAACATCTATCATATATCAACAATCTATCTCTTAAGAAAATATATCAAGGAGTGAGTTTGCTGAGCCAAAGTTAATGTTTACCCTGTTCAATGTATTGTTTTATGGGTTGAATTTTGTCCCTTGAAAATATGTAGAGGTCATAAACCATGAAAATAGTGACTTTTTATGTTATCTAGAGATACAGTTTTGCAGAAGTAAAAAAATTAAAATTAAAAAAATAAGACAAGATCATACTGGATTAGAGTGGAGCGTAATCCAATGACTATGTCCTTATAGGAAGAGGGAAATTTGGACACAGATACTTAGGAGAGAAGGTCATGTGAGGATGGAGGTAGAAGTTGCACCTATGAGTTAAGGAACACCAAGGATTTCCAGCAACTGCCAAGATAAAAAGGAAATGAAGGCTCTTTTCTTAGGGACTTGTGAGGTATCATAGCCTTGCTTACATAGTGATTTCAGATTCATATCCTCCAGAACTGTGAGAGAATACAGTTCAAATGTTTTAAGCCAAGTTTGTAATACATTTCTAGAGTAGCCCTAGGAAACCGACAGCTGTTGTAAGAGTAGTATCCCTAAAGATAAATGTTCTTGTCTCATTTCCTGATTGATGATGAAATTCTTTTCAATGATTATCATTTACAGTATATTCATTGTTGGTTTTGGGTAAGAAATCTGCCTTGAGAATTTTTCTTTAGTTCTTAGTTTGCAAGACAGTTTTATTAATAAGTCTGTGTTTTATCAAATTATTTTCAACATTTATTGATATGATCATAATGCAATCTTACTTCATTGTTATAGAATGAATTATGTTGATTTTTTGTGATAATTGGCCCATCTTCCTATTCCCAGAATAAACCCTACTTCTGACTTTATTTTCTAAGATTTTATTTTTAATTCCTCATCTATATCTATAAATAAGATTGGGCTATACTTTTTACTGCTGTTATCAATTTAAAAATTTTTTAATATCTTTATTTTGTTTATTTTTATGTGGTGCTGAGGATTGAACCCAGTGCCTCACATGTGCAAGGCAAGCGCTCTGCCACTGAGCCACAACTCCAGCCCACTGTTATCAATTTTGATATTAAATCATATTTGCTTTGACAGTAAATCAAATCAAAATATATTGGAGAACTTTTCATCTTTTTCTATTCACCTATAATACTGTATGTTACATTGAAATTAGCTTTATCCCATAATTTCATATAGAATTCACATTTTAACTGTTCTTTTTATGGCTTTTAAAAATGCATATTTGAAAAACATTAATTTTTACCAAAGTAGAAAGTATTATATGATGAATCTTTTCATATTTGCTACTAATCTTTAATTCAAATTGGAGTTTTAATTGGCAGGTAACTTTAATCATTTGTCTTCCTAAGTAAGGCCATCAGACAGACATTAATTGAGACTAGTGCAATGTCACACTTTTCCTTAGTAAGGTGGAAACTAAACACTTGATATGAACTTAAATCCTGGCTCCTTAAGTCATGATTGAGTATCAGTTGCTCATCCCTGGTGATAATGGAGACAATGGTAGTTTCTGCTTCCTACGATGGCTGTGAGGATTAAATGAGTTAATATATATAAGTCATAAAGGAGGGGGACCCTGTGGCCCCATCCAGATATCCAGTTCAGAACTAAAGCACTCATTTTCCACAGCTTTTGAGAGATGGCTGCTGATGCTCACAATTGGGTCCCCCCATGGGACTACCCTCCAATAAAAGTAATTGCTTTGAACTGGCTCTATCATGGGGCAGCATAAGACCAAAAATTGTTTGATTCTGTCTGGTCCACTTGCCTCAATTCAGGATAACTCTGAAGAGACATCCAACTTCAAAGCTCCCAGGGTGTTGATTGAAAGCTCTGTTGTGGCTGCTAAATCCAACTTGTTTTCCTGCCCAGTTCTGTTTCCCTCATTCTCTCAGTTGGTAAAAAGAGAATCACTGAAAAGACTACTGCATGCCATTTGTTGCAAAGTCTGTTTCCAGGGTGGCATAGCCTAAAATAATGCTTAAAATATCACTTGGTAAATATTCAATAAATGCTAACTGATATACAAACTACTGATATTATTATCATAGATCTCAGATAGTGCTGAGTCTCTCCTGCTAACCTTAGAAATCCATGCAGTGGTGGGTTCTCTTACTTAGTCTTGGCTTAAGTCATGCTTTTTTTCACCCTGGTACTTATGTTCTGACTCTTAACAGTGATGATGTAAGAAGGTTTACAGCTCCTAACATGCAGGATAATTCTTGAGCAGAATAACAGCATTTACTATGTAACATCATTGACTACCTCCAAAAAATAATAGAATTGGTTATTTTTGTTTTACAATTCAAAGCTCAATATGTTGTAGGTTATGTTGGTAGAAGCTGTCAGACAAAATATATTTGAAGCCAAGAGTTAAAGGAAGAAAAGAAAATGGACTTTAAATGTTAAGAAAATATTGATTAATGTTTTCTACAATTCTGAATTGTAGTGATAAACCTCCTTGATCCAGCTAGTAGGAATCTACATTGAAACCTGTGTGTGTGGGTGTGTGATATGCCAGGCAAACTACTTGAAATATATAAACAGATATATTTCATTCCACATATGTGCATCAAAGAAGTGAAGCTATTTATTATGTGGCTATTGTGGTTAATTGAAGATGGATGATAATGCCTGAATTTGGTATGAGGGGGTTGAGATATTTTTATTAATTTGACATTCTTCCCCTAAACAGAATTAGCATCCATCCCAAATGTTAACAGTAACTTACAGAAGTACCAAAAATATGATAAGTTAACAAATTGTCATCAACTTGATTTTTAATTTTATTATTATTAATAATATTATTTTTATTTTATATTTAAATTTAAATTCATCCAAATAAAGCTATGTGGTTTAATTATTATTATTTGGGCAGTGAGGAGTATCATTTATGTACACTATTTATATAAAAAGGAAATTTACAATTTACATGAGAGCATTTCTTTGTGTCCTTCTGAAAGCTTGTTATTAAAGTTTTGTTGTCTAGTTCTCATACCTGTGCTAGAATTTAATGGTTTAATTATGTCACCAATTATTCCTTTTCAATATCCCTTTCAAGAATCTGTGGAATCCCCAGCAATTCTGAAGAAGTGAGATTGATAGGGCAAAGGAGATACATACTGAAATAAGAAAATACCATATTTGCCCTTTGTTTTGAGCATTTCAGGGGGAAAAATAAAGTCAATGCCTTTAATTATATAAACAAAAATGTGTATAGATGATGAGCCCAGAGGAGAACAGGATCTGTAATCTCTATCAAAGATTGGACATTAAAAATGAGATGCCCAGGTTAAGTATACTGCAGAAAGAGCCAATGTTTCTTACCTATTTGTAGCCAATTTAATAAAAATATTCTGATGTTTAAAAAACATAAAAAAATCAGTAATAATTCAGTACTATAAATGCTGTTCCTAGCAAACTTAACAGGCTATGTAAATTCCAATGTAAAACAAATTGATAAGCACCATGTTTGCCTTAGAGGCAAATTTAAATTTCTAAGAGGAAAAAAAAAGAGTTAAATGCATTATTTCAAAACATTTAACTTGTTCCCAAAGCAGCAGTTTTATTTCATGAATGGTGTGGGTGGGCTCTGGAGACACAGCAGAGCTACCTATATCAATGGACTGGCTATTATTTGAAATCTGATTGGCTACAATCATGCTCCATTTTGAATACCTTCAAATAAAGACTAAGGAGTCAAGAAAAGGGGAATTAAAAGAAATTTGGGAATAAAATACAACAGTTTTAGAGATTGTTTGGTAAAGTAAAATTTATCTCTAAGTCAGAAAGTTTTTTAAAAATATGCTTTGACATTTGCCAAACTAGAAATTGGAGAATCAAATGTGGTGTCCTCTGCATGTCCTCTTATTTGAAACCAGAGCAGAAACGATTGAACTGCTATATCAGGAAGAGTCACAACAAGGTACAGCATGATTCAAATTCCTCCCAAGGTCAATGACCATAGTTCTGTGGAAGGATACATACCTGGAGAAAAACTTGAAGGCTAGCCTTCTCCAGATATGTATCCTTCCACAAAACTATGGTCATTCCTTTTTTTTTTTTACTTTTATTTGACAGAAACATTTTTAAAATTTACTTTCTTTATTGGTAGGGGATTGAACCCATGGGTGCTTTACCACTAAGCTACCTCCCTAGTCCTTTCAAAAATTTTACTTTTAGACAGAGTCTCACTAAATTGTCCAGGTTGGCCTTAAACTTGCTATCCTCCTGCTTCAGCTTCCAGAGTTGCTGGGATTACAGGCAAATGCCATAACATTTACTTTTAACAGTTACATAAAAAGATGAACATCATACATATTTATGGAGTACATGTGATGGTTTGATATATCTTTTGTAATATTTAAATCAGGGTAAGCACATATATTTCCTCAATATTCATCATATTTTATGATGAAAACATTCAAAATTCTTTCTTCTATTTTTTTGAAACATGCTGTACATTATCATAATCTATAGTCAACCTATTGTGGCCCACCAGAACTTCCTACTCATTCCTAATTGTGACTTCATACTCATAGATTGACCTCTCTCATTTCTCTTTCACTCTGACTTTCCCCACATTCTGGCATCCACCATTCTACTCTCAACATTCATGAGATCAACTTTTTTAGACTCCACATGTGAATGAAGCCATGTGGTATTTATCTTTGTGTGCCTGAATTTTTTTCTTTTAACCTAATGACTCCCAGTTCTAAACATGTCACAAATGACAGGATTTTATTGTTTTCTATTGCTGAATAATATTCCATTGTGTATCACAATGTACCACATCTTTATCCATTCATCAGTGGATGGATGTTCAGCTTGTTTCTATTTCTTCGATATTGTAAATCATGCTGCAATAAACATAGGAGTGAAAATGTCTCTTTGATACACTGACTTCATTTCCTTTGGATATGTACCCAGTAGTAAAATTTTTGGATCATGTGGTGATATATTTTTAAATTTTTGAGGATCTTCACACTGTTTTCCATAATTATAGTAGTAATTTACATTTGTGCCAATGGTGTGCAAGGGCTGTCTTTCTCCAAATCCTTACCATCACTTCTTATCTTTAGTCTTTTTATAATATCTGTCCTTTCTGAAGTGAGGTTATATTTCATTGTGGTTTTAGCTCGCATTTCCCTGATGATTATTGATGTTGAGCATTTTTTTGCATACCTGTTGATCATTTCTATGTCTTCTTTTGATAAGTCTATCAACTATTTTTTTTCAAAATCATATTTTTTTGCTATTGAGTTTTTTGAGTTTTTTATATTAACCCCTTATCAGATGTATAGTAGGCACATATTATCTCCCATTTTGTAGGTTGTCTCTTCATTGTTTCATTTGCTGTGCAAAAGCTTTTTAGTTTGATGTCATCTTATTAATTTATTTTTGTGTTTGCTTCCTTCCTGTGCTTTTGGAGTCCTGTCTGAAAAATATCCTTATCCATTCCAATGTCCTAAAATATTTCCCCTGGATTTTCTTCTGTTAGTTCCATGGTTTTTGGATCTTACATATAAGTATTTAATCCATTTTTAGTTGATTTTATTTATAACTGATTCCTGAATCTGAAATGGCTTTAGAGATAATCCTGATCTATATTCTTAAAAATCTGTATGAACCCTAGTAAGAAAATACTTAGTAATCACATGTTATGAATAGGAGGAGATAAAAATCTAACATATATGAGTGACTAATTCATGTGGAGTTTAACACAAATAATTTCACATACACGATATCAATTACTCTTTTTAAACCCTCTCAGAGATCTGTATATGGGCCCTCATTTTGACCATTTATAAATGTAAGGCTTAGAGGGTCACAGTTGAGAAATAGAAAATACTTTTACTGTGGTATGATATGGAGAATTACCTCCATCTTCATATATATATTCTTATATATATTCCATGGAGCTGGGCATGGTGGCACACAATTATAATCCCAGAGATTTGGGAGGCTGAGGCAGGAGATTGTGAGTTGCCTCAGCAATTTAGTGAGGCCCTAAGCAACTTAGTGAGACTCTGTCTCAACAATAAAAACAAAAACAAAACAAAACAAAACCTGTGCAGATTTATTGGCAAGAAAATGCACAAACATGAAAATAAGAAATAATCTGTAGAAGATATGGAAGAGCAGACTTTTTAAAAGTAGAATAGATGTAAACAGAGAGGATATGAAAGACATTGCCAGTGATGAGACTTTTATGTGCAAAGGCCCATAGGTGGATAATCAAATGTGAATTAAGGAAAAAGCAAAAACAATAACAATCATCAAACAGTATGACTGGAAGAGTTCAGTGGAAGGAAAGCTTAATGCTAAGTTTAAAGTTAGTCTATACATGTTAAATTTCAGCACACATGACCCTTTTGTTTAGCATGTATAGTATTATGGGAGGATTAACTGAGTCTTCTGTTAATCTGACATGAATAAATAGAAAAGGAAGATGGATCATAGATATGGGAAAGGAGACAATGTGGGTGATGTCAATGAAAATTTTATAAGCCAGATATTTTTACAGTAGACTTATGATTGGGAGATTTTTAAAATTGGTTATTACATCAAACATCTCTTACGGTTTGGATGTGAGGTGTCCCTCAAAAGCTCACATGTAAGACAATGCAAGACAGTTCAGAGAAAAAAGTGATTGGGTTGTAAGAGTCTTAATCCAATCAGTGATTTAATCCCCTGATACGGATTAACTGTGTGGTAACTGAAGTGGTAGGGTGTGGCTGGAGGAGGTGGGAATTTGGGCATGGCTTTAGTATATATATTTGTATCTGGAGAGTGGAGTTTCTCTCTCTCTGCTTCCTCATGTGAACTGCTTCCCTCTGTCACTATCTCCTGCCATGAAATTCAGCCTCATCTTGAGCCCTGAGGAATGGAGCCAGGGCTCCATTATATGGACTAAGACCTCTGAAACCATTAGCCTGCAAATAAACTCTTTCTCCTCTATAATTGTGCTGGTAGGGTCCTTTAATCATAGCAGTGAAAAAGCTGACTAATACAACATCTGATCTATCTTACCTCTAACATTAGCTTTATTTATTTTTATTTTTATTCATTTATTTTTGGTACTAGGGAATGAACCTGGGGTTCTTAATGACTTAGTTACAAGTGGTGGCACACACTTATAATCCCAGAGGGTTGGGAAGCTGAGATAGGATCTTGTTAAGTTTCTTAGGGCCTAAGTTGCTGAGGCTATACTTGCACTTGTGATCTTCCTGCCTCAATCTACCAAGCAGCTGGGATTATAGGCATGCACCACTGTGCCTGGCATTAGCTTTATTTTTCTAACAGAGCAAATGGCCATATTCTTGGTACCTTTGAACAACACAAATTTATAAGTCATACAATTTTGAAGGTCAGAAGTTCTACATGGTTCTCAGTAAGATAAATATGAAGAATCAGATGAACTGTATCATTTCTGGTGGCTCTAGAGGAGTGTATTAGTTAGATTTCCATTACCATAATAAAATATCTGACAAGGCTCCTTATTCAAAAAAAGAGGTTTATTTAAATAACATGTCTGTTGGGTTCAAAGCCCAAACAGCATAGTGAAATCTTGGCAAAGGCTTCCCCTTGGCTTTATTGCCTTATGGTAGATAGCAATAGTGGAGCTCATGAGGGAGGAAACAGATTAGGTATCCATAGCAGGAAACACAGAGAGCTGGGTAGAGCCAGACTACTCATTTTTTTTTTAAATAGAGTATATTTTTTTATTTTTTTAATTTGTTTTAATTAGTTACACATGACAGTACAATGATCATGACATATCATACATTTGAATCAGATGGGATATAATTTCTCATTTTTCTGAGTGTACAGGCAGACTTACTCATTTTATAACAGCCCTCATTTTATAACAGGAGAAATCTAGAGATCTAACAAGAACTACCTTCTGATAGTACGTCCCCAGTGAGTTAAAGACCTTCCACTAAAGCCCCACCTCATTTTTAAAAATTTAATTTTATTTTTGTTGGTTTTATTTTTTATATACAGGACAGCAGAATGCATCCCAATTCTTAAAACACATATAGAACAATTTCTCATACTTCTGTTTGTATATAAAGTATGTTTACACCAATTCATGTCTTCATACATGTACTTTGGATAATGATGTCTATCATATTCCACTATCTTTGCTAATCCCCTGCCCCTTCCCTTCCCTCCCACCCCTCTTCCCTATCTAGAATTCATCTATTCATCCCATGTTCCCCCTCCCTACCCCACTATGAATCAGCCTCCTTATATCAGAGAAAACATTCAGCATTTGTTTTTTGGGGATTGGCTAACTTCACTTAGCATTATCTTCTCCAATGCCATCCATTTACCTGCAAATTCCATGATTTTATTCTCTTTTTTTGCTGAGTAATATTTCATTGTGTATATATGCCACACTTTTTAAACCATTCATCCACTGAAGGGCATCTAGGTTGGCTCCACAGCTTAGCTATTGTAAATTGTGCTGCAATAAACATTGATGTGGCTATGTCCCTGTAGTATGCTGTTTTTAAGTCCTTTGGGTATAGGCTGAGGAGAGGGATAGCTGGGTCAAATGGTAGTTCCATTCCCAGATTTCCAAGGAATCTCCATACTGCTTTCCATATTGGCTGCACCAATTTGCAGTCCCACCAGCAGTATATGAGTGTGCCTTTTTCCCCACATCCTCGCCAACACTTATTGTTGTTTGTATGCATAACGGCTGCCATTCTGACTGGAGTGAGATGAAATCTTAGAGTAGTTTTGATTTGCATTTCTCTAATTGCTAGAGATGATGAGCATTTTTTCATATATTTGTTGATTGATTGAATATCCTCTTCTGAGAAGTGTCTGTTCAGGTCCTTGGCCCATTTATTTATTGGGCTATTTTTTTGTCATTTTGCTTTTTGAGTTCTTTATAAACCCTAAAGATTAGTGCTCTATCTGATGTGTGAGGGGTAAACATTCACTCCTAAGATGTAGGCTTTCTATTCACCTCACAGATTTTTTTTTTCTGAGAAGAAACTTTTTAGTTTGAGACCATCCCATTTATTGATACTTGATTTTAATTCTTGTGCTATAGGAGTCTTATTAAGGAATATGGGACCTAATCCCACATGACGGAGATTAGGGACTACTTTTTCTTCTATTAGATGCAGGGTGTCTGCTTATATTCCTAAGTTCTTGATCCTTTTTGAGTTGATTTTTGTGCATGGTGAGAGATAGGGATTTAATTTCATTTTGTTGCATAAGGATATCCAGTTTTCCCAGCACCATTTGTTGAAGAGGGTATCTTTTCTCCAATCCATGTTTTTGGCACCTTTGTCTAATATAAGATAATTGTAATTTTGTGGGTTAGTCTCTGTTTTCTCTATTATATACCATTGGTCTACCAGTCTGTTTGGGTGCCAATACCATGCTGTTTTTGTTACTATTGCTGTGTAGTATAGTTTAAGATCTGGTATACTGATGCCACCTGCTTCACTCTTCCTGGTAAGGATTGCTTTAGCTATTCTGGGTCTCTTACTTTTCCAGATGAATTTCATGATTGCTTTTTCTATTTCTATGAGGAATGCTATTGGCATTTTAATTGGAATTTCATTAAATCTGTATAGTGCTTTTGGAAGTATGGTCATTTTGATAATATTAATTCTGCCTATCCAAGAGCAAGGTAGATGTTTCCATCTTCTATGGTCCTCTTTGATTTCTTTCTTTAGGGTTCTATAGTTTTCATTGTATAGATCTTTCACCTCTTTCATTAAGTTGATTCCCCAGTTTTTTTTTTTTTTTTTTGAGGCTATTGTAAATGGGGTAGTTTTCCTCATTTCCTTCTCAGAGGATTTGTCACTTATATACAGAAATGCCTTTGATTTATGGATGTTGAGTTTATAACCTGCTACTTTGCTGAATTCATTTACTAGTCCTAGAAGTTTTCTGGTGGAGTTTTTTGGGTCTTCTAGGTATAGAATCATATCGTCAGCAAATAGTGCTAGTTTAATTTCTTCTTTTCCTATATGTATCCCTTTATTTTCTTTCATCTGTCTAATTGCTCTGGCCAGTGTTTCAAGAACTATGTTGAATAGAAGTGGTGAGAGAGGGCATCCCTGTCTTGTTCCAGTTTTTAGAGGGAATGCCTTCAATTTTTCTTTATTTAGAATGATGTTGGCCTGGGGCTTAGCATATATGTTGAGATATGTTCCTGTTATCCCTAGTTATTCTAGTGTTTTGAACATGAATGAGTGCTGTATTTTGTCCAATGCTTTTTCTGCATCTATTGAGAGGATTATATGATTCTTTTCTTTGAGTCTACTGATGTGATGAATTACATTTATTGATTTCCTTATGTTGAACCAACCTTGCATAACTGGAATGAATCCCACTTGATCATGGTGGATGATCTTTTTGGGATGTTTTTGTATTCAATTTGCCAGAATTTTATTGAGAATTTCTGCATCTACGTTCATTAGAGATATTGGTCTAAAGTTTTTTTTCATTGATGTGTCTTTTCCTGGATTTGGAATCAGGGTGATATTGGCCTCATAGAATGAGTTTGTAATTGCTGCATCTTTTTCTAATTCCTGAAATACATTGAAGAAAATTGGTATTAGTTCTTCTTTAAAGGTCTAGTAGAACTCTGCTGTGTAACCATCCGGTCCTGGGCTTTTCTTGGTTGGTAGGCTTCTGATGGTGTCTTTGATTTCATCACTTGATATTGGTCTGTTTAAATTGTGTGTATCTTCCTGATACAGTCTGGGCAAGTCGTATGACTTAAGAAATTCATCGGTGCCTTCACTATCTTCTATTTTATTGGAATATAAGTTTTCAAAATAATTTCTAATTATCCTCTGTATTTCTGTTGTATCTGTTGTGATATTTTCTTTTTCATCACATATGCTGGTAATTTGAGTTCTCTCTCTCCTTCTCTTCATTAGCGTAGCTAAGGGTCTGCCAATTTTATTTATTTTTTCAAAGAACCAACTCTTAGTTTTGTCAATTTGTTCAATTATTTATTTTGTTTTGATTTCATTTATTTCAGTTCTAATTTTAATTATTTCTTGCCTTCTACTGGTTTTGCTATTGATTTGTTCTTATTTTTCTAGGGCTTTGAGATGTAAAGTGAGGTCATTTATTTGTTGACTTTTTCTTCTTTTAAGGAACGAACTCCATGCAATTAACTTTGCTCTTAGAACTGCTTTCATAGTGTCCCAGAGATTTTGATATATTGTGTCTATGTTCTCATTTACCTCTAAAAATTTTCAATCTCCTCCTTGATCTATCCTGTGACCCATTGTTCATTCAGTAGCATATTGTTTAGTCTCCAGGTGATGGAGAAATTTTAAATTTTATTTTGTTGTTGATATCCAATTTCATTCCATTATGATCTGATAAAATGCATGGTAGTATCTCTACTTTTTTGTGTTTGCTAAGAGTTGCTTTGTGGCATAGTATATGGTCTATTTTAGAGAAGGATCCATGGGCTGCTGAGAAGAAAGTGTATCTGCTTGATGAAGGTTGAAATATTCTATATATGTCAGTTCAGTTGAGTCTAAGCCATTGATTGTATTATTAAGTTCTATAGATTCTTTATTCAACTTTTATTTTGAAGATGTATTCAGTGGTGAGAGAGGTGTGTTAAAGTCACCCAAGATTATTGTCTTATGATCAATTTGACTCTTGAACTTGAAAAGAATTTGTTCGATGAACATAGCTGCACCATTGTTTGT
The DNA here is from genome assembly GCF_001458135.2 of Marmota marmota marmota. Classification (NCBI taxonomy): domain Eukaryota; kingdom Metazoa; phylum Chordata; class Mammalia; order Rodentia; family Sciuridae; genus Marmota; species Marmota marmota. The sequence goes on from NW_026000249.1 coordinate 23,210,528, forward strand.
GGCATATATATTTATGATTGTTATGTCTTGTTGGTGTATGGTTCCCTTGAGCAGTGTGTAATGTCCACCTTTATACTTTCTAATTAACCTTGGCTTGAAGTCTACTATATTTGATACGAGGATGGAAACCCCTGCTTGTTTCTGCAGTCCATGTAAATGGTATGATTTTTCCCAACCTTTCACCTTCACTCTGTGTATGTCTTTACCTATCAGATGAGATTCCTGGAGGCAGCATATTGTTGGGTCCTTTTTAAATCCAATATGCTACTCTGTGTCTTTGATTGCTGAGTTTAAGCCATTTATATTCAGGGTTACTATTGAGAAATGGTTTATATTACCAGCCATATTTGTTTATTTTTGTTATTTAACTTGACTTGATTTTCTTCTTTGATTCGATTTTCCTTCAGGGTACTACCTCCCTCTATTGATTTTCATTGTTGCTTTTTGTTTCTTCTTCATGAAATATTTTGCCATTGATGTTTTGTAGTGTTGGTTTTCTAGCTATAAATTCTTTTAACTTGTGTTTATCATGGAAGGTTTTTATTTCATCTTCAAATCTAAAGCTTAATTTTGCTGGATACAAGATTCTTGGTTGGCAACCATTTTCTTTCAGAGCTTGATGTATATTGTTTCAGGATCTTCTACCTTTCCGGGTCTGTGTTGAAAAATCTGCTGTTATCCTAATTGTTTTTCCCGTATATGTAATATGTTTCCTTTCTCTTGTGGCTTTTAAAATTCTCTTCTTATTCTGTATGTTGGGCATTTTCATTATAGTATGCCTTGGTGTGGATCTGTTGTGATTTTGCACACTCAGCATCCTGTAGGCTTCTTGAAATTGGATTTCCAATACATTCTTCATGTTTGGAAAATTTTCTGATATTATTTCATTGAATAGATTGTTCATTCCTTTAGTTTGGACCTCTATGCCTTCCTGTATCCATATAACTGTTAAGTTTGGTCTTTTTAAGCTATTCCATATTTCTTGAATTTTCTGCTCATGTTATTTTTTACCATTATCACTGTGTGGTCTATGTTCTTTTCAAGATTATATATTTTGTCTTCATTGTCTGATGTCCTATCTTCCCAGTGGTCTACTGTGTTGGTGATGCTTTAATTTGAGCTTGTAATTTGGTTTATTGTTTCTTTCGTTTCAAGGATTTCTGTTTGGTTTCTTTTTTAGCACCTCTATCTCCCTGTTGAGGTGATCTTTTGCTTCCTGTATTTGTTTATGAAGCTCCTTGTCAAAGTGATCTTTCACTGCCTGTATTTGCTCTCTTATATCTTCCTTGAGTTCACAGAAAATTTTAACCATGTATATCCTGAACTCTTTTTTTGTCATTTTTTCTGCTGTGGCTGCCAATGATTCTAACGATGTGGTGTCTTCATTTGTTTGGGGCACTTTCTTCCCTTGTCTTTTCATGTTGCTCATATGTCCTCCTTTCTAGCTCTGTGGGTCTAGATTGTTGTTGTTTTTACCCTATAGTTTTTTAGTGCTCTTGTAGGGTTCCAAGACCTCTCCTTTGTGGGGAAGGACAAAGTTAACATATCCCAATATCAACAATATACCACCTATGAACAATTTGTTGTTATTAAGATGTTTACAATTTAGTCTCAATGTACAGAAGTGTTGGATTGAATTATCATCTAAAATATAATCAATAGTTTTATAAAAAGGTTTACAGTTTCTGACAGTGGACAATAAACTGGGGGTGGGGCTTAGGACGATAGGCTGAGGATGTGGGATGTGAGGATATAGAGTTAATATATTTTAGGTAGTATGAAGGAGAAATCTAGTGGAGAGAGGGTTAGTAGCAAGAGAATAGACAGGAAGTAATTTAGGGTAGGCAAGTATGGGGGATGACAGTCATAAATAAAACAAGCATACATATGTATTTAGAAAAATACAGATGTTAAAACAGTAAAATTTGGAGAGGTAAAGGAAAATAAAAGAATAAAAAGGAAAAGAGGGGCTGGGGATGTGGCTCAAGTGGTAGCACATTCGCCTGGCATGCGTGGGGTGCTGAGTTTGATCCTCAGCACCACATAAAAATAAAATAAAGATGTTGTGTCCACCGAAAACTAAAAAATAAATATTAAAAAATTCTCTCCCTCTCTCAAAAAAAAGGAAAAGAAAAAAAAAGGGTATATACAACACGTCTATCTTATATTATTCAGATGACTCAGTCCTCAAAGTCTTATTTCTTACAAAGTTCTTGGTTTTACATATGTTGGCGATGTGAGGGCTGGAGGATGGAAGGGTAGAAAAGAAAAAATCAACCAACCAACAAACAAAAAACTTGAAGGAAGAAGCCAGGGTTGTAGGTAGCTTTAGAGATCCTTATCTTTCCTGCTTCTCTGCTCATCTAGTAGGTGGCATCATCTGTTGTAAGCTGGTGTCTCTGCCCTCTGGATGGTAGAGGTAACCAGGGTGGGAAGACTGGTCCTGGTGCAGTGCGCCTGGATGCGGGGAGTGGCACCCACCAGTCCCTGCAGAAAGACTGGACCTCATGGGTCTCTTTTTGGAACTGCTCACTCGTGTGACATCAGCGCCAGGTACTATCTCCCTCTCTTGCCTGTAGATTTCCCAATTCCTGGTGTCTCCCTCTCCCCAGCAGTCAGTTCCCAATTGAGGAAACTCTAACCCCGGGGAATCTCCTGGATGGCTCCCTCGTTGCCCTGCACACCTGGGTTGGGCAGCTACTGTGTTGTGTTACTGCTGCTGGGGAGGGGTAAGGTTGGAAACCTGGTACCTGGCCACTGGCAATCAAATTTGGGAACTGTCCCCACCTAACATGGCGAGAATGTTGAGCCAAGATGCCGGTGGTCTGCTTTCAGCGCGGGGGTGTCTGGTGAGGTGGGGGGAGCGTATTGAGGTGGGGGGAGCCAGGCGATGCTGTTGTGCTGTGGGCAGGTAGCAGCTGAGTGACTGCGTGGTGAGTGGAGCAACGTCTTGCGATCTATAGATGTGTTGATAGTGAGTCTTGTGTGGATTGGAACTTCAGGCTTTTTGTCCTGCTCTAATGCCGGGCATCCTACTCAAACGCTGAGGCCTGGAGCCCCACATGGGGTCACAGTGCTGGAGATTTCTGTGGAGAGCAGCTGGATAGGTGTCCTCTAATACTCTCAGAGATGGGGTATTCCGACTAGGTGAGATCTGTGGGCGCAGTGGTGGGGACCTCGCAGCGGCTCACTCCTAGGCCCTACCTCTTAAGGGTTGCATGGCACCTCAAAATAGTCCCACTCTGGGAACCAAACCTCTAATCATATGAACCTTTGTGGGGTCACATGTTAACTGTATCCAAAACCATAGCAGTGAGAGTTTCTTTCCTTGATTTTACTAGCTTCTACATTTCGCTTGAGTTCCTTAGCTCATGGACCCCTTCTAGTATTTGCATTATTCTGATTTCTGCTTTCCTCACATATTTTCTGATTCTGACTCTCTGCCTCCCTACCTTACTTATAATGACCCTTTTGATTACATCGGACCACCCAGAGAATCCAGTATAATCTCTATATTTCAAGATCCTTAACTTAATTAGGGACATCTGCAAAGTTCTTTTTGACATATAAAGCAACATTTTCACAGGTTTCCTGGGCTTAGGACATGGACATCTTTAAGTGACTGTTATTTTGCTTATAACATGGCAAAAATACCCACTCCTTTAGAGCCATCCATTCATTTATTCAAATTGCTGCATAAATGCAAAATTACTGTTCACATCAGCCTTAACTGTGTCATTGCATCAATTAAACCCTCTGTGACTCAACACCATCATTTGCAAAACTGAAATATTTTACACATCTTTAAATTTTGTTGGGGTAATTAACAAGATAATATAGGTGAAAATAACTGCTATTAACTAAAGTGTCAACAACAGCAATAATAATAATGACATTCTGTAGTGAGAACCAAAAATTCCTAATGAACATTAGTTATACTAAAATGCATAATAAAGTCCTTGAGACAGATTGAATATACATATATTTTTGATACTGGGGATTGAACCTAAGGGTGCTTTACTACTGATCTGCATCTGCAGCCTTTTTAATTTTTGAGACTGAGTCTCACTAAATTGCTTAGGGCCTCAATAAGTTGCTGAGGTTCTCTTTGAACTCATGATCCTCCAGCCTCAGCTGCCTGAGTCACCAGGATTATAGGTATATGCCTGGCAGATTGAATAATTTTTATTAATTTGAAGAAAATTAATTTAAATACAATCAATCATTATGGAAAATAATGGAGTCCATTTATTAAGTTCTCTTATTAATTCTGACTTAACTTCCCTGTTAGTATTTCCACGTCAGAGAGTAAGTTTGGTGTGCTCAAATATTTCAAGAGTTAATTCATCAGAAATTTTAGGTTAATTCTGATATTTGCATACTAGATGCTGATATTCTAATGATGCTTTTGGGTGAGTTCAGTATGCTTTTAGTTCAGGCAGATCCTCTTAAAATTGTACCATGTAATGGGGAAGATGTCTGGTAACTTAGACATATCCTGAGGTTTACATCAGACAGCTACAGACACTTACAACATAATTCATACTCATAAATCTTTGAACATCTGCTAAAATGCTAACATAATTTCCACCAAGTAGTTCGAAAATTCTTTGGAATATGTGATTTCCTTGAGCTCAAGGCAGTTTGGTAATGAGAAATAAATGGAGTCTCCAGATGTCTGCTCCATCCACATGTGCAATTTGCATCTGCATACCTGTCCTTCTGTGTGAATAAATAAACATTACTGTCTTCTAGTCCTGAATATTCTTTAAGACACAAAAGTTCAAGTTTATTGTGTCCAGTTGTTATATCAGCAAGAACATAAAGCCTTGTGAGCCATGAGGGGTTCAACAAGTCAGATATTTCAGAATCCATGAGTTCCCCAAAACCTTTGCTTTAAGAAAAAATTTCAGTAAAGTTTTTTAGTCTTGACATTTAACTGCATTAAAATAAAATCTAAAAAATAGCCAATAAATGGAAAATACAAAACAACTCCAACATACACCTGCTGTGGTCCAAAGTACAAATTTTGAGAACGACTTGATGACAGTTGGGTACACCAAACTTTCCTTTTAAAATGAAATTTTAAATGACATGAAACTTTAAAATGTTCCCATCTTTCATTATAGGCACTAAATATGTGACCAATTGAACCTACTTCTTTGTTTAATCCAGACTACTAAGATTTCTTACCAGCTGTGGTTATGCTCTGCTAATAATGTGCAGCATAACTAGTGAAGTAATGTTTTCCCTAATACCCCAGATGGGCTGCATGTGGCCTCCTGGCATATGCTGGAGGATACAGATTCAAAAGACTCAGAGTTGTATCAGGTCATGGTGTTTGGGGAGATTTGTGAAAGCATCATTTGACTCTATGGGAATAATGAACCATTAAGCTGAAGATACAATATAGAAGAGAGTTTCCATTACTGAATGTTTTATAAACCAGTTCCTCTGCTAATAACTTCACATATGTAATTGCATTATTTCCTCCTGACAGTATCTTTTATGCATACTAGATGGAGGTAAGTGCAAAAGAGAACAATTGAGCAGGGAAGAAGACAAACAGTATAAGAAGAGGTGTAAAGCAATTTTAAAGAAGTGACCAAGGAAAAAAGATGACATCTGAACACAGCACTAAAGTAGGTGAGTAAGCAACCAACAGGGATATATACATACCTGAGGCAAAATCTTTGAATGCCTGTGTAAAATCCACAGGGACCCTGCTATATGCTATGACAACTGAAAGAAGACTGATTTGATGGAGGACTACTAGGGAAATAAAGCAAAAATTTAAGAGAGTGAGGTATGAAGGATATATGTCTAAGGATTTGTATGTAATAGAAGCTGTGGCTTGTACCACTATGAAGATGGCATGCATTGTTTGCCCTTGCAGATAACCTTTCCACTTGTTTCCTTTCCACTCTCAGTGGACCTCGGGAGGCAGAATCTGTGGATTGCACCACCCTGGATCCCATGTCTGATGGCATCCATTCATTCAGATCTGGCCAGTTGGAAGAATACACTGGCAGGAGAGCAGAGAAACAAGAACCTCTGTCCTGGTTATGTATATCCACAGTTCTCCTCAAGCAACCTTCTCACATGACTGTGGTTCTCACAGTGTCCTGGTGAAATTGTTCCTTCCCTTTACTTATTCAGACCTGGGCAAGGAAAGGCTTCCAGCTATTGGTAGTTCCTATTTGTTTTACTGTTTCCTATTGTTTTCTTTAACCCCCTCTAAGTATAGTCTTTTCATTAGACTGTTCTGTTAAATATTCTCAATATATTCTCTCTCTCTCTCTCTCTCTCTCTCTCTCTCTCTCTCTCTCTCTCTCTCTCTCTTTTCCCCTCCCTCCTTCCCTCCTTCCCTCCCCCCCCCTTTTGGTACTGGGAATTTAACCCAGAGGTGCTTTAACACTGAATTGCATCCTCAGTCCTTATTATTTGAAATGGGATCTCGCTAAGTTGTTTAGGGCCTCACTAAGTTGCTGAGGCTAGCCTCAAACTTGTGATCCTCCTGTCTCAACCTCCCCAGTTTCTGGGATTACGGGCCTCTACCACCACTCCTGGCTTCAATGTATAATCTATTCTACTCTGCCAAAACCCTTACTTGCCTCCTTTTAGTTAATTCTCAAAACAACAACCAAGTTTTCCTTTTTGGTTCCCTGGCCATCTTAGCAGCTGCTTTTGATTGTGTGCCATCTCACACCTAAGGCAGCAAGATGGTGACCATGAAGAAGATGAAAAAGTTATTGGAATCAATGAGAATCACCTGAATCAAACAGAAAGCCATTAGGAAGGTTTTGAACAAAGTGTAGCATCTCTGATATTTTAAAATAATAATGTTGTCAGCCTGTTTTCTTGTAAAACTAGCCTTGGAAAGTGATATTAAAGAAAAATTCTGCATGATTTAGTGATTTGCTTTTTACCAGCCCATTCAGGCGTGCTTCTGATTAGAGAATCACTGAATTAATGATATCCAGGTGCTCTATAATCTTATAATTATACTCTATAATCTTCCCACATGCTGTGCCCAATTCAATGTTATTGCCATTGTGGTGATGAACACCAGTTTTTACCAACAATGGCATAGTACTCTATTTTGGATTTCTTCATGACTGGGCAGTTGTTAGCAATGATCACCAATTTTTCTTTTTGCTGTCTGATCATCTTCAGAGTCAGCTTCTACTCACAAGGTCCAGTATATACTTTCTGCTTCTTATGTTGAGTTGGAGTCTAGAATTGATTGACTCCAATGACTTTTTCATCTTCTTCATGGCCACCATCTTGCTGCCTTAGGTGTGAGATGGCACACAATCAAAAGCAGCTGCTAAGATGGCCAGGGAACAAAAACAGGAAGGCTTGGTTGTTGTTTTCAGAATTAACTAAAAGGAGGCAAGCATATAAACAGCAAGACTATTTAACAACAATAACAAATTCTGGTAAAGTTTGTAAAATATACTAACAGAGCCTGATTTAGAATATAACCAAGAGAACATTCATGTTGTACATCCATATTAAAGATCTCATTATCCTAGAATTTGTCAACTCTGAGTATTAAAATTGATTGTTTTGCTTATTCTTTGTTGTCTCCAACTGCCAGTTGAAGAAATGAAATTAAAATAAAATCCCCTCAAATATGTATACTTTGGCATTCATCAGTCTCAATCTTTGTAATCTAAATTTTAGCCTGGAGCTTTAAAGTTTTAAAAACTGATTAAATGCAAAACAATGCATAGAATCTTATAAATATTGAGACAATAATGAATGATCAAAGAACCAACAGTGATGCTATTGCAGGGGCTATAAAATAGACATTTCAAAATATATGAATAAACATTAGAGAGAGTGAATGGAAATATGGTGACATGTAAAAGAAAGTACTAAGATTGTACGAATTGTAGCAAAAAGGCAGGATTCTCCAGCTACCACTGAACCATGTACCTCTGAGGCTTGATCTTCGTCATATACTACTCTGTATCTGTTGTTAGCACATGGAGGGAATTTATTATTGTACAGACAGAACATGAAAATTTCTAAGAAGACAGGTCTAATTGTGTTTTCTCATGGGGCATATGATCTTACTGAGATGACAACAATGTCCCAAAAAATGAAATCCAGTTTTGTCTTCTATTTCTGTTTACAGTGCAGGCCTAGACTATCAATCCAAAAATTGCACAGTATGAATAAAACAAATGTTGTAAAAGAATTTTCTGATCCTCAAGATTACTTAAACAGGGGCAAGTGCTGGGGGTAATATTGGCCATAATATATTGTTATATTATGTACATGTACTAATATGTAACAACAAACCCCCACCATTATATACAAGTATAATGTGACAATAAAAATTTGGGATAAAAAAAGATTTCTTAAACAACTTTGCATTTGTTATGAGAGGGATGCCCGTTGACTGACCACATCCATCTTGTCAGATGTGAAACCTAATCCCAGCAATAACTCAGGGAAACCATTACTGACCTTGTGACTCTTGCTCTCTTAGCTAAGTTACATAGGGTGAATTTACAAGTGGGGACAGATTTTGATGTAGTTGAAAGTCACATGAACCAGATGGCTGTAGACAGGCCAAGCATCCTGTGCCTGTTCAGTTTTTGTTTGGGTCTGGAATAGAAGCCATGCTGTCTCAGCACAAATAAGACATTTTTTTTTAAATGGAAGGGAGGTTAGACACTCAGCTGTGCCACCTGGCACCATTAAAAGAATGAGCTTGAACTGATCATGTTCAAGTGGATATTTTAAGTGTAAAATCAACAGAAGTAAGTGAGAGAGAAAGAGAGGGAGAGAAAAACTAACATTGTAATAAAAGAGATAGTTAAAATGACCTTGCTAGAGGTGTGTTTTCCACCTGGCATTGTAAATGCCAAAAGGATGATTGCTTCTCTTTCCTTTATATCAAGCCAAGACAGGGCAGAGGCAGATAAGTCCTTAGTAACATGCACTAAAACAAATTCAAGGATGGAGAGGAAAATTAGCATCCTGGGAGTGTGAAAATTCTTCAAAGCTTGGTGATAGCCACTGTCCTGGATCCAAGTATGAGTTTTAATTGGTAGGAAAAAATGCAACACCAAGTAATTAAAACTTTCTTTTTGTAATTTGCACAGTTTCAAAAAAATCTCTATTTCTTTCCAAAGGCTATGTAGTTTGCCCCAGTATCAGGTTGAAATAATCTGACTTTCCCATGAGTCTTCTTAAGTAAGTTCATTAAATATCAGGCAGACTGCTTCCTTCTAGGCCAGAAGAAAGTATTCATTATGCTTAATTATGAGTAAGTAGAACTAGTATTTATATTAATATAAGCATTTTCTGTCATTCATGATGGAAAATTGGGGGGAGAATTCAGGAAGCTAAATTCCCTGGGATATTAGGAGGGAAAATAAATAGAGTCAAATCAGAGAATGCAGATTGACAAAACAAAACGAAACAAAGCAATACTGGGCATGGTCGTACACACCTGTAACCCTAGCAACTGGGGAGGCTGAGGCAACCTGGGTAATTTAGTGAGACCCTGTCTCAAAATGAAAAATAAAGAGGCCTGGGGATGTGGCTTAGTGATAAAGTACTACTAGGTTTAAAAGTTAGTACTAAACCAAACCAAACAAAACCAAACAAAACAAAAATAATAAGAAGTATGTTCTCTCTGATAACCTGAAGATCAGACTGAAGTCAGAATTCTATTATGTTTGACTAAGGACAGGGAAAGTTCTAGTGAGAGTTGGGGGAAAACATTGTCATTTTTTTCTACAGATATGTCATCTTCCTTTTTAAATTGCTCAGCAGCTCAGTACAAAATCTCCTGATGGGTATATCAGTTATGTCTGTTTTCTGTGTGAAGTTAATCCCATGTGGAGTTTTCTATATAATATTTATATTTAGGGATTTTTTGTCCTCCTTAGAAAATAAAGACTTTATCTTTGTTAAAAATATATTTATAGGGTCCATTAAAGGAAGTTCATTTGGAAGCTCAGAACAACCTTGCTTAATTGGAAGGGATTAAAAACAAAAACATAGGTGGTTTAGGATTGGTGAGGGGGCAGAACATACTGTGTATCTCAAATTCTTTATCTGTCTCCAGTCCTCATTTTTGCATCTTGTTTTCCATGGCAATAGACCATATTTAGCTCAGAAAATAGATGTCATATGCATCTCATCTTTTGTTCAATGTGCAATTGAGGAGGTGAAGCATTATTTTCATGCACAGAAAAGATTAAAATAAAGGCTATGAGTAAACCAAAGTTTAAAGCAGGAAGGAATTAAAGAAGGCAGATTTACAGAGCCTTCCAAAATACTTGATTGCAAATTCAGAATTATAGTTGTTTTTGCATTATTTGCCTTTACATGTCAGAGAGGGGGTTGAAATGCATGGAAGAAAGTTTGTGTCTTTTATCTATGGGAAAAATTAGGGCTATCATTTTCATGTTTCTTCTGACTGCTATTTCTGGTGATTCTAAAGCTATTAAATGCTATGAAATGTAAACTCATTCTAATACACTCAAGGAACAGCCAATTTACACAACAGCTGGGGAAAGAAAATCACAGCCACTCTATTGGACCAGCTGAATTGTGAGAAAGGCATTTCATACCCCTCCAGCTGACGCAGCATGTAGATCAAACTGGCAGCTATATTTTAGGGAAAATATGTCACAACAGACAAATGTAAGAAAAGGACAAATCCACAAAAAGGATCCTCTTCAAATGAATCACCATAGTAGGAAAACTGCAGAATGAGTAAAAGGTTAGGCATCATCCCCTCAATACTTAGAAAGCCCCTCATACCCATTCCAACCACCAAAAGATTCAGTAAATTTTTAGAATTCACTCACAGAAACAGAATTCATGAGCCAGTATTTCCTAAATATATTCCACACTGGTATCTTTGTACTATCCTTAGGTATAAAATTCTCACAGAACTGTCAATAATGAGGTGGATCTACAAGCAAAAAGAAGATAAAAGGGGAAAAAAACCATCAGGTATATATTTTGTGTATGTACCAGTCAGGGCATACAACTCCACACTTTAGAAATGTGCTAAATATAAACTTATTTTCAAAATGTGCTTGGCACATTTGCCAAGTGGTGCATTGTATTGAGCTTACCATGTGGCAAATGTTATTATCTGTGAATCGGGTACTATTATTTCTTCCATTGGGACTGATGAAAAAGTACCTTCTTCAAGTTTACACAGCAGAGGAAAAGCTGGGTTACAAACTCAGATCAATGATATGCCAAAGATTACCTGGTAGTCACCTACTTTTACTTGAATTACTCTGTGATGGTGAGATTGCTAGAGTTCCCAATTCCCTGAGGAAGTAGGTTTGTGGTGTTTTGTATGTGTAGATGCGCATATGCATGCATGCTACTGGTGACTGAACCCTGAGATGCTTTACTACTGAACTACATCTCTAACCCTATCTATCTATCTATCTATCTATCTATTTTTGAGACAAGGTCTTGCTGTACCCAGGCTATCCTTCAATTTGCAATTCCCCTGCCCCAGCCTCCTGAGTAGTTGAGTTTATTTATGGGCACCACCACACACAGAGGGTTTGTGATGTGAACAACTTAGAATATCATCCTATGTCCTCCACTCATTTCTTTTGGCAAGAAGTCATGGAGCCATAGAGATGCAATCTAATTCCTTCTTTGAACGATAAATATTCACATATTTGGAAGTTCTTATCAATATGATTTTGTATTCTATACTGAAGCTTCCCTTCTCATTACTGAAGTTTCCAACTGTATTTCACATGGCAGATACTGGGTCTCTGAATTTCTAGCTCTTGGGAATGTTGTATGTTCTCTGTGCTCCAATCTTTACAACTCTAAAACAACGTCCATATTATCTATCACTTAGCTTAGTTGAGCTGGTTTAATACTGAATTGATATATGTAAACTCTTAACTACCTGACAAATAGCAAGCAGTCAATAAATTTTTGTTATTAAGAATATTCTTCTTGGGCTAGTGTTGTGGCTCAGTGGTAGAGCACTTGCCTAGCATGTGTGAGGCACTGGGTTCAATTCTCAGCACCACATATAAATAAATTTAAAAACAAAATAAATAAAGGTCCATTGACAACTAAAAATATTTTTTGAAAAAAGAATATTATTTTTGTTATTATCATTACCCATAGAATAATTGTAGTGATTTATTTATGATCACATAGGTAAAATCTCTGACATAGAACATGGAACAATCTAACCATTCAATATATGTAAAGTTCTTACTGTTTCCATCACCAAGGATATAATGTATGGGTAGGCTCCACGACTCCTTTCAGTCCTGTGGGAGTTTATTTTTTTCTTCAGTTTTCACACTTGATGGGTTGCTGCTACAATAGACCAGTTGGATTTCTTAACTCTGTATTAGCAATAGATTTTTGTTATGTATATTTCCTTCTTAGACAAATATGACCTCTGACTTTGGAATGAATGCCATTCCATTCTATTGTATGTCAACTGCAGAAAAAAAAATCAACAATCTGCTGCAATGCCTTGATAAATGTGTCTTTCCATGGGACCAGTCATTATGATTCTGGAATGTTTGAAGAATGTTCTTGAAGACAGTGGTGGACATTCTCCACGCCCACCAGTGGGCCAGCAGCAGGGTCTCAGCAATGAATGTGTGTCACAGTACAGATGCTCAAGATTTTCATTAGGCTCTACAGCTGCAACACGTCAAGGGATGCTTTCCCAGGAAAAACATAACAGTGTGAATGAACCTCCATGTGAAGAGTAAACACGTTTTACTGTGAAATTTTATGAGGTAATTTTCTAGGCATTTTCTGCTTTCTCTATTGTTTTGATCAGCTGAATAATAATTGAAACTATGTCACATGCACACATGCACACACATGGGACACACACACATATGAAACATGTATTTAACAATATTGAACACATTGAGAATTTTCTCTCTGTCTCTGTCTCTCTGTCTCTCTCTCTCTCTCTCTCTCTCTCTCTCTCTCTCTCTCTCACACACACACACACACACACACACCTAATTAGTGTGGGAAAAACAATAAAAAAAACCCCACAGGGCACCTGCATCATCTGTTTAATAACTGCCGTGAAGTATATGCATGATAGGAAGATAGGGAAGCCAAGTGCTGAGCCAGTTATCTGGTAGTACCAGGTGTAAGCAGGCCTACATCATGGGCACTGCTAAGCATGTAATTACATTATGAATGGTCTTCATGCAAATTGGCCATGGAAACATTGGCATATTTTCATGCTGAGAAAGGAAAGAATTATATCATTCTTCACATTCTGAAATTAAAAACCATCCTTTTAAAAATAAATTTTTCTTTTATTAGTGCATTATAATTATACTTAATTGTTGGGTTCAGTTAGACAAGATCATACATGCATAGAACTTGATTTAATCCATTTTAATCCCCAGTGCCCTCTCTTTCCCTCCCACCCTCTATTCCCCTGTTTTACCTCTACTGTACTGATCTTCCCTTCACTTGTTTATTTATTTGTTTTTTTATTGGTGCTTTATAGTTATACATAAAGGTAGAATATATGTATTTATACATGCACATAGTATAATTTTGTTAAATTTATTCTGCATTCCTTCCCCTTTCCTATCCCTCCTTCCTCCTTCTCAATTTCCTTTTCTTTTCTATTCATCTTCCCCATATGTTTACAATATCTGATCCTCCGCCTTTATCCCTTCCCTTACTCTTATTCTTTCTCTTCTAAAACCAGCTATATTTACTTTAATCACCATTTTCAAACTCATAAATCTACTAATAAACTATAGGAAGAATGAATTTTAAAATATTGAGTCAAATCAATTTTCATATTGATTTTTGCTTCCCAAAATATATTTAACTACAATTCTGTAAAGCTTAACATGTTCAATTATTTTTCATAATTATATAAAAATTATTAAATCCTGGAATTCAATATAATCCTTCAAAGTACAAGTACTTTCAACTACTACCATCAATATTTTCTAACCACAGATGTTTTCACCCTGTAAAACCTAGCTACATGATTGCAAACAAAAAAAAGTAGATTAAAGAAAAACAATAAATAAAATGTGATTCATATGAACAGACGGTCTCATTTTTTGACATTGTTTTGGATGTTAGATTTTCTATTTACTTTTAATAACTAGAGTTATTATCTTTCATACACTGAATATGCATGGGATTCTTTTGCATTTATTTTACATCTTTTTTTCCCTTTTCCTAGGAAGAATTCCTAAGTCGTTTAATTATCTATTGTAGATATTTGCTGCCTGGGTCATCAGCATGCCTATGCCTGCAACAAAATGCAGATGATCTCAGAGCCCTTTGTTGAAAACAGACTGGTTGAATGTTATATATCCTAAAGGTACCCAGGATTGTTTTCATCAGGCATGGAATGACTATTTTGAAGGAATGATTTTTTTTATACTCACAGATCTCTAGAAATGGGAGGCACATCACACTATGCAGGACTACATGCAGAAGCACCAGGGTTAGTTAGGAAGGGACAGGGGAGGGAATGTGTACAAGAGCTTTTATTGTGGTTTCTGCAGGAAGGAATGGGTGAGTCCCCATAAGCAGATATAGGATTGGCTAATTTGAATAATTTCAGGAGGCTATGAGCAATATATGCCCCTAGTTGTCTGGAACCTGGGCCTGGATTGTTTAGGGAAGGTGAATAGTGGTCTGGAATATAACAGCCTGATAATATAGATAGTTGAGTGTGTGGGCTCTGGATTGATGGGTTTGCAAATGAAATCTATGCTCCCAGGGTAGTGGTTTGCTCTCTCTAGGAACTAGCTAACTCTGAGTGGGTCATCCTCTCCCAAGTCAGAAAGACTCTAAGATCCAAAATGTGAAAACAAGAGAATATAGAAAATACTACTCATTATTAATGAGGTTTAGGTGCCCACAGTGAGAGAAACACTGGCTTGTGAGTTCCTCAAGGGAGATTTGTTTTATCTCTCATGTCCATCCAGAGCAGAAAATTTGGCCCTTGGGAAGTGGTTATAAATATTTGGCATATTCTGGGTCATAGACTTCACTACTGGTAAATTCTGCATGAATTTGAATTATATAAAATATTTTAGGAGGAAAAACAAAACCCTGAGTTATAACTGTAACTTCTTTAATAATAACACCAATCTGTAGCATTTATTTTGGTGTACCTCAGATTGACTAGGTTGCTACCTATGCTTCCAAATAATTGACAGGGATGAATTTCAAATGGAACATTGGATTCAGTGTATGAGCTCTTTGATGAGCACTACCCCCCTCCCCTGCCCTGCTTATTTCCTAAATCTATGCACTTCTCTTTCCTAGCATCTGTGTATCTGTTTATGCTCACTACCATGGTGCTTAGGAGATCAAACACATCTGTCAGTCAGTCCGACAGCAACCATTTATTGAGCACCCAGGAGGGTACATAACCCACAGAGTGAATCAGAGTGAATAACAAGAACCAAGCTAAATTACTATTGCCAAAATGAGTGGAAGCAACAGGCTCCTCTTTAAGGATGAGCAAATTCAAGTTGTTCTCATTTTTAAAAGATATTTTGGGAATAATGAATTCAGAAGATTTTGTCAAGCATTATTCCTTAACATTTTGGAAAATAGATTGTCCTTAAAGGAAATCTGAGTGCATTCAGTTTAGGCTCATTTCATATTACTTCATCAAGTTACGAATTTATAAAAGCTGTTTTACATTTTGTAAAATCCTTTGTGATTTTTTTAGTGAAAGTTTTCTTTTTTTAAAATGGAAAAATATTAGTGGAAATTAATGCCAACAGTGAGACATCTCTTTAATACATAAAGTGTTAAAGTTCAAACAACCCTTATCTTTTTTAAGAAGAGTACTAAAGTTTGAGTTTTGATTTGGGAGGGGTATGCTTTGGATTTGCTTTCTGGTTATGTTGCATAAATTCAGCTACCTGACATAAAAGTATATATTAAACCTTTCAATAGTCTATCAAGCACTTTGAATGCTGGTTGACCTTGCAATATCTTGCTATCCTTTCCTTTTGATTCCTCTATCCCCAGTACACTAAGCACTTAATCATGGTTTTCTTTTAATTCCATGTTAGGTTATATCTCCCTATTGTACTCTTTTTTTTAAGTGTTATTCTGTATTTCATAAAAGTTATTATTGTTTCAAAAAATGTTTAATGTCTGTCTTTCCTACTAGAATATAAATGCAAAAAGTCATGACTGAAGTCTGGCTTTTTGAAGGAATATAGCCCCCTAGCTTAGCATAGTACCTTTTTATTTGATTGCTCAGGAAATGTTCTAAAATAAATACATTAGTGATTGTTTTTGGATTTCTTCTAGGTATGTAAAGCATGCAGATTGTACCTGATGATCTGTGAGTTAAAGCTGAAAATGGGGAACATTTAAATGCTTATCCCTCCTCCCTAGTCTCCTTCAGTGAGGGAATGTAAAATTAAAAGTAAAACAGGATTGAACTCTCTCTCCCTGCCTCTCCCACCCTCTCTTCCTCTTCTCTCCTCTCCTCTCCTTTCCTCTCCCCTCCTCTCCCTCTCTCTGTTTTGGAAGATGAGGAAGGAGGAGAAATAAGTAGAGAATACCGAAGATCCCTGTGACCTTGACATGACTGACATAGAGAAGATATAATTATACACTAATTTGGAGTAGCAAATTCAGTAAGTTATAAAAACAAATAAAAAGACAATTTACTAATGGAAGAAAGAAATAGAATATAAATCTGAAGAAAGAAAAAGTAATTGTTTTATTTGCTGTTTAGCTTGTATATGCTGTCTCTTGAAACATTAATCTGCTTTAGTTAACAAGATTTATCATATGATATCAAAATAAAAGATTGTTTTTCAACTTTGGATGAAAAATGCTTTTATATCTAGAATATTTCTTCTACTAGAAGCTTGATTGGTCACATTTTATTTAGTGGCAGCTGTTGGCTTCAGGGAATGTCAAGGAGAATAGAGGATATGAGGAAGAGGGAGAATGTGCAAAAGAGGGAAAGAATCGACTCCAATTTCCTCAACTCCCCTCAGGTACTCTCAGTACAGGCTGAACTGAAGATGCAGTCGTAGCCAGTTGTCTATAGATGTACACTGCACTTCAGCCTGCCCATGCTTAATCATTATGAGTTGCCTATTTTTACTGCCCAAACTCAATACTTGGACTCAAGAGTATATCTGTGTGGTGCTGAACAGCTCTGTGACAAAGAGAAAAATCCATTTCATTACAACAATCTCTTTTTCTGTTTCAAAGATTACTCAATGTTTCTGAAGAAACAGGTAAATCAAAGTCAGGTTAGATGGTTATTAAAAATATGGAATTTGAACCTTGTTAAAAACCTCATAAATTAGAATTACTGGGTATGTAGTCTGGGAATATGCATTTTATTAATCTCTCCAGGCAATGCTGATAAGCAATAGGACTAAGAACTCTAGTCAATGTAATACTAAATAAGCAATGCAGTTGACTTTTTAATGATTTTTTGCACCATTTATTGCTTCAAGCCATGTATTAAAAGTCAGAAACCCCATCTGTACAAGTTTAAAAGTAAGAGATTTACCTTTAAAAAAATAGAATTTGTCTTTAAAAGACCCTCTTCCTCATCTCCTCTATTCTCCTTGACAAAATGGGTCTTTGCTTTGTTCCTAACAGTAACTTTTGGGAAAAATAGGCTGCTTATGAAACTATTGATATTTGTGCTTTCAACCCACAAAATGATGATTTTCTAAGGTTCAGCTTAATGGTTTAACTCTCTGAGCACCATTTCCAGAATTTGTTCTTTTAATTTGTTCTTTTTAGTTATACATGACAATAGAGTGTATTTTGATATATTATACATACATGTAGTATAACCTATTCTAATTAGGATCCCATTCTTGTAGTTGTACATGATATGGAGTTTCAGGGATCATGTATTCATGTATGAACATAGGAAAGTTATAAGGGAAGGGGAATGGGATTAAGAAAGACAGTAAAAAAATATTTTCAGCATTTTATGTGGGATCATAACTCTACTTGTAGGGTTAAATGAGCTTTTATAAGTAATGCACTCTAAAGCTATAATGTGAGTTTTTCTTTTATCTTTCCTGGAGACCACATTATTAATAAATGTTGATCTTTATATTTGAGCATTGTACGCCATTGAAATGTGGCCTGCAATAATTTTCATTACATATACCCATAAAATCTGCTTCATATTTTGGAACTCTGAATGATGACTACAAAAAAACAAAACAACAACAACAACAAAATAAACTCATCATATGAGAATTTTCCAAGGGACTCATCAAAGTTATGGCTTCTTGTATGCTACAACAACTTCTTAGAGTTGTTGTTTTTTCACACATCTTCATGCCATCCGTTAATTTTTTTTGACTCAGCAAGCCACAGAGCAACTATTTTATTATGTTGTTCTCCCTCATTGTCTGTGCATCCCAGAAAGGAATATGCAATTTCAGGAAGACTTTTCCAATATTCACATGCTGGCCACACTCCAGGACCTCAAGATGGAGATTGCAATCACTATTTAAACTAAAAGGGGCTTCATTGCCATAAGTTATGAAATTACTGCCAATAATCATTGAGCAATCAGTGATATGAAAGTGGTGTTATTTAAAATAAGTAGAGGAGGTTGTGATCTTTAAAAATGTGAAGAATTTAATTTGGTCAAGTAAAGGTTGGCAGATAATTTATCAATACATAGAAAAACTTGGTGAATGACTCAAGTGGGATGGTTTGTAAGAACTGTGACCAGGAATTGGTGAGTTAGAGATGCTAACATTAGTTCAACAAGAACAAGATGAAGTATTTCAACCCAACTTTCTTTTCCTGGATAATTTTATTTGACTTCTAATGTAAGACATCTAATAATGTCTTTCATAGGTTCTTATAAAAGAGTTGGGGAAAAGATGCTTTTTTGACTGAGCAATGAGGGAGAATTATTGCCTCATGAAAACTGCAAGGAGTTTTATTCACAGAGATGTTAAATGACCTCTGCACAGTGATGTGCAAGAGTTGTGCTAGCTTTTGAGTGTTGATTGAGTGATATCACATTGATAACTTGGAAATGGTCATGATGGGGTTATTCACATCTAGAAAATTAGCCCACATTACAAAGTTGAGCTTTATTTTCTTCTTGAGACTCATTTCTTAAACATTTACTAGCATACTATTTTTTGAAATTGTTTATTTGTTCTTTTTAGATTGCACATGACAGTAAAATGTATTTTGACATATTATACATACATGAAGTATAACTTATTCTAATTAGTATCCCATTCTTGAGGTTGTACATAATGTGGAGTTTCACTGGGCACATATTCATGTATGAACATAGGGAAGTTATGTCTGATTCATTCTACCATCTTCCCAGTTCTTGCCCCCCTCCCTTCCCTTCATTCCCCTTTATTTAATCCACTGAATTACTATTTTCCCCCATCCCCTTGTTGTGTGTTAGCATCCTCATACCAGAAAGAACATTCAACCTTTGGTTTTTTGGGACTGGCTTATTTCACTTAGCATGATATTCTCTAGATCCATCCATTTACCAGTGAAAGTTTAAAGTCATTCTTTTTATGGATGTGTAATATTCCATGGTGTATATTTACCACATTTTGTCTATTCATCTGTCAAAGTGTACCTAGGTTGGTCCCATAGCTTAGATATTGTAATTTGAGCTACTATAAACATTGATGTGGCTGCATCACTATAGTATGCCAATTTTAAGTCATTCGGAAAATAAATACTGAATTAGACAGTATGCCAGAGTAAGGGGAGTTTGGAGAGAAAAGGATGTCACATGTGCTAGGCTGAAGTGGTTCCTAGTCTGATATGAGAAAAGGTATGTAGACAACAAAGCCCTATGAATTGTACTCCCTGGGTTTCTTTTTCGCTCTTGTCTTTTCCCAGTTTCTCTATTCATATATTATGAGCCACATGGGGCTTTTTACTATTTCTTAAACACCCCAGGCTTATGCCTGCCTCCAGCTTTTGCACCTGCTATTGTCTCTGCCGGGAATATTCTTCCTCCAGATCTTTGCATGCCTGACTCCCTCTCAATCCAAATATCACTTCTTCAGAAGAACCTTCCCTGACAAACTCCAATCTAAAGTAATCAACTTACTTTGCCCCTCAATCCTCTGTTATCACAAAAATCCATTTTTTAAAAAAATAAATAATTTTAGACTGGTTTTAGATTTATAGAATGTAGAAAGAGTTTCTATATACGCCACCTCACTTCCACTATTGTTGACATCTTGCATTACTATGATACATGTCTTACAACAGAAAAACTGACATTATTACTTTACTTTGAACTGAACTTCACATTGTATTTGAATTTTTCTAGTTTTTACCTAATGCTCTTTTCTGTTTCCAGGGTTACAATCAGTATATATTATGTCTAGTTACCTTGTTTCCTTATCTTCTTCTGGTCTATGATAGTTTCTCAAATTTTCATTATTTTTGTGACCTTATATGTTTTAAAGATTAAAAATTAAAATTCTCCCATCACAGTTCTCTTTGGAAGAAAGTTGTTAAGTACACTCGACACTCAAAGGGTAGGATGTTAAGTTCAATTCCATGAGGACCGAGGATATACCTAAATTGTGAAATTTTTGGTGGAATGTTTTGTAAAACAGTAGTCAATTTAGGTTTGTCTAAAGATTTTCTGAAGGTTAGACTGGGTTTATGGGTTTTTGGGGGGAAGACATCAGAAGTGAGGTGCTGTTCTCATGACATCATATACAAGATATATAATATCAACTTGATAACATCATTGATGTTGTTAACCTTGACCATTGAGAAGGAGGTAGTGTTTACTGGGTTTCTCCATTGGAAAATTACTCCACTGTCTCTTCTTTCATCACAGTTAAGTACATTCCACACTCAAGGGGTGGTGTATTAAGTCCAATTCCATGAGGACTGAGGATCTACCTAAATTGTACTTTTGTACCAGAGATCTGTCCTCTCTTCCACATTTACTTGCTTATTTATTTATTACATAGGAACATGGATATCTATTTATCATTCTCTATTATAACTCATTACTATATTATTTTTTGATGCTCAATTTAGTCTGGCCACTAGGAACTATTTCAGATTGACTCCTGTGTCCCTTTGGTGCATCTTTAACCTTTTGTTTTTTGAACACTATATTATATGTCTAGTACTATAAGATGCTTCAGGTTCATTTTCTGTAGTCTCTGCCCAAGCTACTTCTCCAAGAAGCACTAGTTACTTTAATTGGATAATGGTATTAAAAATTAAAAGCTGCTCACAGAGTGAGCTTGTTGCTACAGAGATATGCTTTCTTATAAGCCCTCTCAATGGGCAAAGGTAAGGAAAGCAAATATGTGTTCTGAATCATATATATAAAGTTATTTAAAATATTTAGGTACATATTCATCTTCATCCGCATTAAATTAAACTAAAAGAGTTTGTACTGATGTCCCCAATTCTGATCCAGAATCAATGTTTTGTTTTCCTACCTACTTTGCTTCTCTGAACCTCTGCTCCAACAATGAGAAACCTGATTCCCACCATCTACCATCCAGTTATTTTCTGTTCCATCCCAGTATACTGGTATCTCAACTTTGGAACAGTTACTCTGTATTCCCATGAGAAATGACTTTACCCAAACTAGATTACAGTGTGTATATTCTGTTTCTATTAGTGTTTAAAGTTTTCAGTCAAAACTATTTATTTATTTATTTATTTATTTATTTATTTATTCTTTCTAGATATACATGACAACAGAGTGTATTTTGACATATTATACATACATAAAATAAGTATAACTTGTTCCAATTAGGATCCCATTATTGTGGGTGTACATAATGGAAAGTTATACTGGTCATATATTCATACACAAGGACAGGAAATAAAAGTCCATTTCATTCTATTGTCTTTCCCATTCCCATCCTTCTCCCTTTCCCTTCATTCCCCTTTGTCTAATCCAATGAACTTCCAATCTTTCCCTCCCTTGTTGTAGGTTAGTATCCACATATCAGTGAGAACTTTCTGCCTTTTGTTTTGGAGGATTGGCTTATTTCACTTAGCATGATATTCTCCAGTTCTATCCATTTACTGGCAAATGCCATAATTTCATTCTTCTTTATGGCTGAGTATTATTCCATTGTGTATATATACCACATTTTCTTTCTTCCTTCATCTGTTTTATGGCACCTAGGTTGGTACCATATCTTGGCTATTGTGAATTGAGCTGCTATAAATATTAAAGTGGCTGTGTCACCATCGTATGTTGATTTTAATTCTTTTGGGTATAAACTGAGGAGTGGAGTAACTGGGTGAAATGGTGGTTTCATTCTAAGTTTTCTAAGGAAACTACATACTTCTTTCCAGAGTAATTGAATTGATTTTCAGCCCCACCAGCAACAAATAAGTGAATCTTTTACCCCACATCCTCACCGACATTTGTTGTTCTTTGTATTCTTGAAAATTGCCATTCTGATTGGAGTCAGATGAAATCTCAGTGTAGTTCTGATTTGCATTTCTCTAATTACTAGAGATGTTGAACACTTTTTCATATATTTTTGACCATTTGAATTTCTTCTGTAAAGTGCCTGTTTGGTTCCTTAGCCTATTTATTGATTGGGTTATTTATTTATTTATTTATTTATTTATTTTGAGTTTTTTGAGTTCTTTGTATATCCTGGAGATTAGTGCTCTGAGGTGCTGCTGGTAAATACTTTATCCCATTCTGTAGGCTCTCTGTTTATGTTCTTGATTGTTTTCTTTTCTGTGAAGAAGATTATTAGTTTGATACTATTCCATTTATTGATTCTTGATTTTACTTCTTGCACTGTAAGTAACTTATTGAGGTTAGTTCCTAAGCTGTGCCGCAGTCTGGCTGGGCACAAAATCACAAGCCACCACACACCTTGTAGATTCAAACAGCAACTCTTTATTCCCGAACTCACACCAGCACTCTACACACGTTCTGGGGCAAAATCACGTTCTGGGCAAAATCACATTCTGGGCAAAATCCCAAATACTCTCTCAATCCCGCGAGAACTCAACGGGCAACTCAAGGAGCAGGCGCACCTGAGGCAGCAGGATACGCCCTATTCCCAGCAGGGTACACCTTAAACCTGGAACCACCCTAAACCCGGATTGTCCTAAACCGGGAACGCCCTAAACCCCGATCCGCCCTGGTCCTTGAGCAAGGTCACCTTACATGCAATGACACTGCAAATGACCTGGGTCATGCCATGCGTCATTCTTACTTAGCAATGGCCCTCAGCATCTCCCCCCTTCTGATTAATTAAACAACCAAGCAATGTGGCTTAAGGACCGTGCCTGGTAGGTTGTCCAATTCAACATATGGTTCTTACCCGTCATGGGAAAAATCTGAGCTCTAGGCGTCAGCCTCCTGTACTTAGGTTGATACCACTGCAATTGGATCATACCCGTCACTGACTACCCAGTCAGCGTACAGCCATACTTGTGGATAGGCCCTTGCACCAGTGG
>NW_026000249.1:23234304-23248955 GCF_001458135.2 Marmota marmota marmota
TTTACTTTCTCGTTAAACTACAATTGAGTGAAGAATGTTTTCTCTAGGTATCCATTTGCTTGTGGAGTAATGATAATTGTTACAGAAGGCCTAGGTAATAATTAATCATATTCCAAATTGGTTTATGCCACAGGGTGGCAGCCTTGCAAACCAGGTATTGTTTTTTAGCAAGTAGTTTGCAAGTAAACTTGGAAGTGCCAACTTAATAAAGACAATTTATAGTTATTCCTTACCCTACCCATGTGGGACTTTAGACTCAGCTTACTTCCAAGTGATACAAAGAAGATAGGAATATGTATAGAAATATTTCCTGTTTTGTGTAGGAAATAATTTTTCTTGGAAGAAAAAAAGGAGGGACAGAGGAACAAATATAAGGAGACTCTTACATTCCCCACTGGTAGCTGTAGAGTATAAGGATAACATTAAAGGCTGAGAAGGAGGCTCTTGAGAGAGTTAGAAAAGGTTCACTTTTTGGGCTGCTCCTCCTCTACAAACCTTGAACAAGACTCTAAGGAACTTGAAACTACAATGAAATCTGACAGAAGGAAGCCTTGGAGCAACCTCAATTCTCATATGGCACAGGCATTGGGTTGGGATCTGGCTAGCCAGCCAAGAGGCTTACTATAGCTGTCTATCCAGCAAATATGATGGGGGATCAATTGTGATCAGTAGCCAATGGAGACCTGCTTGAAGTCCAGTCATATTGAACGAGTTGAAAGAGGACCAGATAACTAAGTGAACCAATCACAGAGTTCAGCCATAACTGGCAGCAAGATTAATTACATACATGTTTGTGGGAACATTGTGACAGAGACAAGAGGAATGGAGGATGTCATATCTAAGAACTTGATTCTTTTTCATGTCACAGAAATCCTCAAATCCTCTCTCTCCATCATGTACTCTGACACTAGGTTAAGGAGAGAAGTAGGAGATGGGGTGGGGGTATACATAACATATTTTATTCTCAATCTGATCATATATATTTTTTGAAAAATGTCCTTTGGTATTTTTAGACTAACTTTAAACCAGACTTAATATTTAATGATATATATTTTTCTCCATTGACAAGTTGGTAGTTAATGGTGATCTTTGAATGACAACAGAAATGGATTTCATTTAATTTAAGTTCCTTTACCCTGCAAGAGAGGAAAAAAAGCACACTCCCCTCTTGGACCAGGGATGCTTCTCTTTTATCTTCCATACCATGTTATTGGAGAAAGGGAACATTAGAGTATCTTTGTGTTTTTAACATACTGTGCAAATTTGAATTGATGTGCAAATGTCTATTCATTTGAAGGGAAAAAAAAAACACCTTGCCTTAAATTCAATTTTTGAAATAAAATCAGTCCTTAAAGAGAGTAATAGTCTACCAAATTCAAGAAGCTTTTCTTTGAACATTAAATACTAAGTGCTGAGTTCAATTTGACACTATCATTTTGAAGTTTGTCCTTTGTTGTTTCATGCCCCAAATCCCTCATACACCAAACCAGTTTTCTGCCATTATTGTAAGTGCTCTCTCTGGCCCCTCTGTCTCTCAATCCATTATCTTCTTTCTGTTTTTGCTTATACCCAAGAGTAGCTATGCTAATGATGGTGATACCTTATTTTGTGCCCTATATTGATGCCCTTCACCGATGAACCACCAGGAATACACATGTTCAACAAGTTTATGATTGCAACAAGAGAGACTAAACCATGAGGAACAGCAAGACACTGCAATAAGCAGTGGGGTATTATTCTAGGATTTAGGATTATGTTAATTGATTTTAGAGAGGTCTCAAAGTAAATGTCTGTTCTGGCATGTGTTTTGTAGAAAGCAGGAACAATTTTTCTTAGTTGGTAGAAGGAACTTCATGAGCAGGGCTAGAGAATATACACAGTCACTTAAGTTGGGGGGTACTGTTTTGTCACTTTTGTGGTTGCAAAGAGGCTTTGTTTTGTTGTTGCTATTTAAATTTCTGTTGCACTAAGATCCTAGAGTGGTTTTATTTTTGACTTGTTTTATTAGAGTCACAGAGTATCCTTGTCCAATGTTGATGTTCTGTAAAATTATGTTTAACAAGAGTCTACTATAACCTACCTGGTAACAACAAAACCAGTTATCAGCTGTTGACTCTCAGGAGTGTTATTTTCATTCTTTCTCATGTAGCAATTATTATTTTCTAAACTACCTGATCTGCCATACCAATTCCCAAGCTTTTGCTATCAAGAGTTGATCTTAAGAAAATTATGATTATTGTTTTTGAAAATCCACTAAAAATTAATGTGCTCTTTCACTGCTCAATAATAATAATAATAATAATAATTATAATTATAATTATAAAGTGTTCCTCTTGTTGAATTTCTATTATAATGAATGTGGAAGCCATTCCAAACTATTTATACATTCTTCAAGAGTATAATTTAATTACAGCATCTTTTACTATTAATAGATGAATAATGTCCAAACTGGTTGAAACCTGAAGCACATAAGATTAGAAATCTACCTTCTAAACACCACCCCTCCACCTCCACATGATCTTCTGAATTTCAGCTCAACCCCTTATCCCAGAAAAAGATGCCCATTTTCCTGCCAAAGTTTCTAGAACTCCTGATTTCATGAAACGTACTTTTCTCTATGGCATTATGGGATCAGTCCTTTCCTCTATGACCACTACCTTCCATCTTTTTATTTTCATAAATTAAATGGCAATTTCCCCTTATTCACTTGCATTCTCTGCTTTTACCAAACTAAGAATATGCCAACCTACTTCTCTTTGAACTCTTGGTTCTTAACACACTTATATGTAATTATTCTTTTTTATGTAATTTCTTTTGTTACCTTAAAAAAGAAAAAAATGACAAAATTCTGAAGAAAAATATAATGCCTGTGTTTTACCACCAAGAATTAACAGTATTCTTTTTTTGTGAAAGATTTTTTTAATAAAAAAAATTTTACTACTGTAATTGCCACTTTATTGTCTTATAGATCTTGCCAAAATTACCCTGGCCAGTATATTATATAAAAGCAACTATGCCCTATTCTGGAATTTCTGTTTCACTAGTAAAATTACTTTTGACCTCCAAGTCACTATATTCCAAAGCTCTGTTGTTCTGAATTTTCTTAGTGCTCCTCCCTCAAGACTAGTTCATTAAATCCTCATGATTTTCCCTTCACACAACCTTTCATAGTGACTGCCCTTCATATAGCAAATCCCAAATCTTATCACTTCATGCAGAAGTTATCCCAATCTTTTTCTTAATTGTCTCAAGAGTCTCCTATATCTAATTAAGTTTTTATGGTTTTAGATTTACCTTCCTGAAATACTTCAGTGAGAGTGTCTCTTGTCTGTTAAAAATAAAATCAAATACACATAAAATGTTGTGACCGTATTCTTCTGGCTGATGGTCAAAATTCTCCAAAAGAAAATTTCTTCTTGCTACTATGGGTAAAGAGCCTTGTGATCCAGGCAGACTTAAACAATCTCCATTCTCTGAAGATATATTTCTCTTAGTGAAACCATTTTTTGGTCTCATGTTGTCTACCTTATATAAAATTCAATCCTCATAATTCTTTTAATATCTACCCATCCTGAAGGCTAGTTGACCTCCTCCAACTTGTTAGCTTTCTTGATCACCCCAGATCTTGTTAGTATATGACTTGGTACCGTTTTTGTGAGTCCTGTCACATAGAGACAAATCCCTTTATTTCTTTCTGATCTAATTATTAGATGAGACTGATTTAGGGGAAAAATACCTTGAAGTCTCCATTCTCATACATTTCCCAGTTAACACTCATCATTCCTTAACTCAAAATTTAATCTTCCATTTTTTCAATGTAAACCTGTATTGAAAGCTATCACATTGACACAAATGATACAGTATTTTGAATATTTGGTTCTCTAAATTATATTTTCATTAATAAAGACAAGTAAGCTCCTTCTAAGAAAGTACTGCTTAACCAAAAATACCTGTTAAGTTGTGATCTTCTTTGATGTTGAAATTCCATTGTGTTGCACAATACAATCCCAGGAATGTGAGCTCCAATGCAGCATTGAATCATTACCATAAAGAATTGTTGCTAATCCTACTGGCTGTAGCCCAGCTCCTTTAGTAATTTTTCTCCAACAAACCAAAATGAATAATAAATTGTATTCACTGTGCTACTCAGCTCCCACATATCTCCACCCACCCATCTTCTGTTCCATAACCAAAAAATAAACCTACATGCACTTTTACATATCTTATGGCAGATTTTATTTAGAATTCTATACCAGGATACTAACATTTTTATCATTTCTCACAAGTATGTTTAGGTGCCAAAATAGTCCATTTCTCTTAAAACTGGTCAGAAAAGCACTTTCCCACTGTAAGTTAATTTGGTATCACTCTAAATGGTGTTGTTCACTCGAGATAATATTACTATTATTAATATTATAATATTAATATTATTGAAATTATTATTTTTTAATTTCTTAGTATTCAGGAAAAATGCTATATTCCCTCCAAGAAGAGGGAATATAAAACAGGAGGTGATTTACCATGAGAAAGGTACTTTGAGTCACTTAAATATGTGGAAAATAGATAATTCTCAGTAATTCAAAGATTTGAACCACTCAAACAGGTGTCTAAAAAGAGGAAGAAGAATTAAGAGCATTTGGTCTTCACACAATAGTGAAGTGTCAGGAAATAAATTAACACTATTTCTCTAAAACATATTTCAAAATAGTAGAGACCTTTGAGGAACCTAAAGTATGAAAAATATCCTGCAGTAACCCTAGCATGGATAGAAAGCTTCTAGTTCACAGGTTAATAATATCCAAATCAGAAGAAGTTTCAAAAGAAATACATATTTCTATGTCAGCATTGCTTATTTTTCATCTAAGTTTGCCCTGCCTGGTTATTTATCCTTTTATATGTACTTCTTAGCCAATTTTCTTTTACACTCATAGCTATTTGGCATAAAGTAAGTTGAGAACACAGGTGTTTGTGGGGAATGAACTCATCTACACATACTGGATGGTATAGAACTTGTCTCCTTGGGATCTGACACTTCTGTATTTATCAACCTGGTGGTGAGGCGCATCAGTGTAAGCATGCTTTCTCATGGATGTATTTACTTTGAAATATCATATCATGCCAATCCAGTTCAATAATAGTCTTAGAAATGAGCAGGAAATCACTTTCTTTTGCCGAGATTCATTTATAACTTCTAACTATAACATAACAAAGACAGATGGAGATTTATAATCCAAGAGCAGGATGGGGTGAGTGGGTGGAATTACTAAGAGAAGGTATCAAAGATAAGGTGTTTCTGGCTAAACCAGACTTCACAGGATCAATGCTACAGGTAGTCTAAGGTCATCCAATATCAAAAGTGGTCAGGTATGAAGGGTTCAGATGTTCCCTAAATTGACTTAATAGAATTCTTGCTCAAACTGGATTCTGCAAGGACAGGGAAGGAAGTTTAAGGTGTGCTCTAGTCAAGCTGGGGACTCAGAGGAGCCTTATTAAAGTTTAAGTCAAAAGGGAATCTTTGTTAAGATGTTTCCCTTAAACTCAATACAAATGATTAACACAGTATAGTAGAACTGAATTTCAAGTTTCTAAGCCAACTTTGTTATCTCTGTTCTAGAGAATCATTAAAACAATTAACACCTCCATTGGAGCTGGAGATATGACACTCTGTCTTTTAAGAATGATTAATAGCCCAAGGCTTACATACTTTCAGTTGAATACATAGTTAACTGAAATAACACTGGTTAACCACAATTATAATAATAACTCAGGATCATTTTGTGGGCATAGATTGGGAATGTATTTATCATCTTGGTTTCAATAACTTGCCATCCACATCTATTCCAAAAAGGTCCCTTACAGGGTTTACCTTAAATCAGCATAATTAAAATCCCCTAAAGGCTTAAAAAGTACCAAATATTTTAATTATTAATTAAGCTAGTCAATAAGAGTGAACAAGAAGCTCACTTTAATTCATGAAAGTTACATTCTTTGGAATAAAACTAGTCATAGGGATAATGCAGAGAAAATGGCCTATAATTAGCAAATGACGAAAATGAATATTCATTCTTTTGGTTACTTTAATGGAGCTAGTCATCACTTATTTTATTCTTTTAAACATTTTGAATGTTGATATGCCCCCAGAAGTTAAAATCATCATATATGATAATGTCAAATGATCCTTCCTACCCAGGGTCAGACACACAGGTTCTAAATCCCTTAGATGGAAATACTCAGAAAAATCCTTCAGGTTTGAGAAATCCAGAAACTGGTAGATAAAGTGAAAATGATTTAGACTAAATGAATTTTTATTACTCCTGTGGGAGGGAAACAAAAATGAATCAACTATTTTAACATGGCTTAAGGTTCATTTAAAGAATCTTCATGATTCATCTGCATTTATTTTTTCTGTCACGAAACCACTCATAATACTGTTCCCCAAAGAAGAAACAGAAATGATAATGAGAAGGACACCAGCATATAAATATAGTGACTGGAAAAACTATTTTTAAGTTAACAAAGGCATACATTTTAGACAGTAAAGGTAATCAAAAGTGGTGTGTGTGTGTGTGTGTGTGTGTGTGTGTGTGTAGAGAAAGAGGAAAAATTTTTATTTTCTTTTTGTCAAGATTTTCAATTTATGGCAACCACATATGTTGCTTAGCTGGAGTCAAATTCATTTCTCAACTTTTAAGATGGTAAGTTGCCTCTGAAATAACCTGCAGCTTCTTATAAATAGAACCATTGTAAAACATTTTTAAAGTTTAGAACCGAAAGTATTTTTCTCTAGTTCAGTGAGTAGACTAAAAATATGTTACTTGTTTTTCATTTGTTTTCTTTTCTTTTCCTTTTTCAGTCATGTCATTGAACCAGAAACAGATTCATTACCCCTGATAATTGTAGTCCTTGCAAAGTGTCTCACTTACCAATTTGTCTCAATACATTTATTTACAAGCAGGTCATATGACAGGTAGGTGAGATGTCCTGACTTTCATTGTTGCTTTGCAATAAAATGATAAAACATGATTAGTTCTTCCCTGGATGGCAATGGTTAGTAACAGAAATCCCTGCCTATGGACACTTCTGTTTTATGCACTATCATTTCTGCTCTTTCAAGAAATATTGATGAAAATGGTTGATTCTTTTGACCCCACCCCAATTTCTGTATTAATTAAAAAAGGAAAAATAATGATGAATAGTCCTTGACAGGGAAAATCCTGGAAGTTTTTCTAGCTACAGCAAATTTACAAGATAATTAAATGTATTTTTGTGTAGGCTGAACATTTTCATAATTCTATTTTTCCAACTTCTGCAATATTTTCACTATCAGTTTAGATACTCAAGAAAAGTTCGTGAATGTGGCATAGCAATAGTGGATGTGAAAACAAACAGAAAAGAAAATAATTGGCATGTTGTGCCTGGGCTAGAACCATGTTTTCACAATTATCAGACTCTCTCCCACCCCTTCAGGTTCTTTTAATATCAGTCAAAAAATTTGAGAACCTAATATTTCTCATAAGTACAATAAGCAAAGCTGATATTTGGCAGTATGTTCATCCAATAAAACATGTACCATAATGCCATAGTATAATGATTTTTTGTGTTCTTCCTCTCATTAATCTCACTTGCTCCTCTGACCTATTCTTATCTCCTTCCTGCTGTCTCACATCTTCAGCTAGGCTCCATTTGGAATCCTCCTGCACCTCCTATACCACTACAATATCTCAATTTCATCATTCTTCATATTCTGCCAGATTCTTGTTCCTTCTTTCCTTGCTTAGACAACAACAGGATGAGTGATTACATTCTGGTTGTTCTGTTTTCAATTTCCCAGCTCACAGAATTCATAATTCTGATCCAATTTCTGAACAGGGAGGCTGGTTGAAGTCTCACTATGCCAAGCAGGGTCTGTGGACCAGTGGCATTGGCATCTTCTGGGAGCTTGTTAGTGATGCACAAGCTCAGACCTCACTCTAGACCTGCTGAACCATAATCCACTTATCTGCATTTTAACAAGATTACCAAGGCAATTGTGTCTATACATTAAAGTATGGGAAACTCTAGATGATATACTTGGTCTCCTAAATTACTTTTAATAGCACATATTTCTCAGTAAACAAACTTTAGGTCCATTCACCCAAAGTTGTACTTGAATGTCACACTGGGAGTTTTGACTGAAGTGCTGGGATACAATAAACTTGGTATTCCAAAGTGTGGCTGCCATCCCAAATTCAAGTCTTCAAAGAAAATAGACTGTTATTTTCTAAAAATTAACATCCTTTAAGGGTGTTAAAAAGCTGACTTTGAAGAATATATTTGTGACATTTCTTTGAAGGAAGCTGTTGCCATACTATGGTCTTATTGATTATCTTCCACCAATCCCAAGGGGGGCAAGATGCGGATGGACATATCCCACCTTGAACTTAAAAAGAGGGTTTTTAAAGGAGCCGAGACCCTCACATGTGTTTCTTGGCATTTTCAAGTGACAGTGCAATGGAATATCACTACTGGCTAGGAAACTATGAAGGCAAGTCAGATGCAAAAGTCAGAGCTTTTTGATGGCAAAGGAAAAGAAAGGTAAATGTATTAAAATCATCTTGCACTTCAAGAGCTTGACAAGGGGAAATGTGTGTTACTCATGATCACAAACAAGACAGGGCTGGAACCACTTTGACTTTTTGCCCAATAAACCCAACTATGAGAGTGAGGGAACTGCCAAATGCAGATTCTAAGTGTCCACCACAAACATCTGTTGGTTACTCAAAGCTGAGTCTATCAGATTCACTGCAAGAATGAGAACACCTGTGGATCAAGCAAAGCAAAGTTGATTAGACTCATTGTCATAAGGAAAAACTCCATGGAGTCTCAGTAGCATCTCAGAATGGGGAAGTCAGGAAAGAATATTGATAGTCTTTTAGAGTCTGGGTTTAGTATTTCTTTTTTGTACTTGGGATTGAACCCAGGGGTGCTTTACTGTTGAGCTACATCCCCAGCCCCCCTTCTTTTTTTATTTTTTGAGACAAGGCCTCGATAAGTTGCCAAGGCTGGCCTCAAACTTGCAATCCTCCTGCCTCAGCAACCCAAGTAGCTGAGATTATAGGAGTGTGCCACAGCGCCCAGCTGGTTTTAGTGATTTTAAAACTGATCTTGTGAAGTGGGAAACTGTTTAAAATTGGACTTAGTTTATAATATAAAAGCTTTGAATAACTTTAGTGAATTCAATCTTATATTTTAGGAGAAAACACGTTTTGAAGCAAGTATATAAGTTATTGTTGCTTATTCTCAGTATGTAGACTTTTATGACCATATTGTCTAAGGCTAGGGGAGGTAGGAATGGGAAGTTACTGCTAATGGATATAATTTTCTCCTTGGGGTGATGAAAATGTTCTGAAGTAAAATCATGCAGGTGGTTGTACAACTATGTGGATAACAAAACCCCTAAATTAAACATTGAGGGCTGGGGATGTGGCTCAAGCGGTAGCGCACTCGCCTGGCATGCGTGCGGCCCGGGTTTGATCCTCAGCACCATGTACAAAGATGTTGTGTCCACCGAAAACTAAAACTAAAAAAAAAAAAAATTAAAACTCTCTCTCTCTCTCTCTCTCTCTCTCTCTAAAAAAAGTTGAATGGGTGTGAAGTTTAAGGTATGTGTATTATGACTCAAGCAGTTATTTAATACATACTTAACTGACATATCAAAAACAAATGTGTCTGTGTCTTTGTCTTTTTCTATATTTTTAAATTGGTGCATTGTAGTTGAACATATGATGGGATTTGTTGTTACATATTTGTACATGAACACAATAAAACATTATAACTTGGCCAATATCACTCTCTAGCACTTACCCCCTCCCCTGTTTCCACCCCCTTTCATCTACATATCTCCCTTTGATTTTCTTGAGATCCCTGCCCTCTCCACTTTTCTTCTCCTTTTCCCTCTCCAGCTTTCACATATGAGAGAAAACATATAAAACATATGACCCTTGACCTTCTGAGTTTGGCTCACATTTTGTTTATCCATTCATTTGTTGATGGACACCTAGGTTGGTTCCATAGTATGGCTATTGTAAATTGTGGTGCTATAAGCATGTATCACTGTTGGGTGATGACTTTAGTTCTTTAGGCTAAATAAGGAGGAGTGGTATAGCTGGGTCATAGGTGGTACCCTGCCTGGTCTTTTGAGGAACATCCATACTGATTTCCATAGTTATTATACTAATTTGCATTCTCACAACTGTGTAATAGTGTTCCTTTTTCTCCACATCCTCTCCAGTATTTATAAGTTTTGTATTCTTGATGACTGTCCTTCTGATTGGTTGTCTGTGTCTTTAAATGAGGTAGAAACTACAGTTGGTTATCTCTGAGAAGGCCAGCAATCAAGTCCTATTGTTTTGTATTTTTTAAAAGAAGCATTAATAGCAGAATCGGAGTGTAGCTCATAGATAGCACCCTTGCCTTTCATGCATGAGGCTCTGGGTTCAAATTCCAGCAACAGGGAGAAAAAGAATAATGGCTTTAATGTCATCATCATGGTTTTTTGGTTTCGTGTGTGTGTGCTTTGCTAGGACTTCACCAGTGAAACTCACTATGGAAACAAAGAACAGAGAAAGGAGAGCAGGGAAAGGAGGAAGGGAGGAAAAGATAAGTACTGGGGACTGAAATTAAGCAAACTATAGTTCATGCATATGTGATTATGTCAAAATGAACCACATTATTATGTATAACTATAAAGCACTAATAAAAACATTAAAAGATGCTTATCAAAGATATAAATACTTTAGAAAACTAAATCCTAGTTTCTAAAGTAACCAGATCTCAGAATTTTTAGAGGCCACATGTATTTTTCAACAATAAAACTATCCAGAAATGGGAAAAAGTCCAAAACATCATCTATTTTTATAATACTCTCTATATAGCAAAAGTTATTTTTAACAACTACTTTTCATTATGTGTAAAATTCCCCTTAATATTAAAGCTACAGATAACTTGTATGCATTTGCTTTTACATGCCTGTGAGGTAGCAGCTACTGAGAGTCACTGATCATCCCTGAAAAGGTCAACAAATTAACACCAATCATTTTCTAAAAGACAATGTTGATATGTCTAATTTCAACTATTTCTCTTGCATTTTATCAGGGGTTAAATGGTGAACCTTGGTGGGGATAAAAGATATTATGCTTACACCTCACCCCAATATGCAATATTGTGAGGATTCTACCATTTACTATGTTAAAATAATATACTTGAATTGTGTAAATCACAATCTGTTGCAATTTGTTGAAAACAAATAGAGTAATAAAGTCTCTTCTGTGGATAGACCCCAAGTTTTCCTCAGGACAGAATGTGATACGAACACTTGGCAGACAAACCAAGTGTGAAAGTCAGATATTAATCATTAGCAAACCTCATTGCTTTCCAGTTTTAGAAAATCACTGTTACTGGAAGGTCTAATACTTTCTTCCAACACCCCCAAGGGTTACATGGCACACCTTGAAAAGGTGTGTTCTAGGTAGGAGACAGAGAACTTAAGAAGGTCAAAACCATTAGCCTGCCAGATCCCTGGGGCCATGTCTCCATCTTTTTCCAGCTTTCATGTTCCCAAGAACTATCCCCATCATGGTTTGTTGAGCACCTCACTATTGATGCCCATCACTGACAGTTAACGTACCTTGTTTCTACACAAGGAACCCTATCAATGTCCATGGTTGGCTGATGATTTCCTGTGTACATACTTCAACGCAGGTTCTCCTCAGCAGAGACTCAACAACTCCAGCAGATTAAAGGCGATATCATTAAATGACCACAGAGAGTACAACCAGGAGAACTCTTCTGCAGATATTATAATTGTGCATTTTAAAAATTGTAAATTACTCTCACAAGTGGTTACAGTTAGGATTAACCTCTTAAGAGTGCATAATAGAATGGCATCATCTCAAGGGTGCTTACTAAGTAGTTCCTGGAATTTGACATTTGATTCACTAATGAGAATCAAAAAGTTGACAAAGAACTGTTACCAGACTGCTTGTACAATGCCAATTAGCAGTGTTTAATGCACACGCTAAGAAAATGAACTTTATACCCCAGAGCTACAAATGCATTTTTACCAGCTTGTACAAATTGAGACCATTCTGTTTTTCTAATATCTTTTTTAAAAACATTTATGTGTTGTTGAGTCCACCCCAGGTGCAGATTTTTTTTTAATGTGGTACTGGGGATTGAACCCAGGGCCTTGTGCATGCTAGGCAAGCATTCTACCAATTGAGCTGTATCCCTAGTCCTTTCTAATATCTTGTTCATTCACCACCTCATAATGGAGTAATTTAGTTGAGGATATTTTTAACTATCTTATTCCATTTTTACAAGTGATGTTTTGCCTTTCCAAGAAATCACATCTATATATTATTCTAAATTGATAGGCTGTAGAACAGGCTTCTTAACCTCAGTGATGATGTCACATCTGAGGACAGATAATTCTTTTTTGTGGGTGGCTGTGCATTATATAGGATGTATCCCTGGTAATATATTACTGCCTATACCCTCTAGATAACACTTATGCCCCTTCCCTCAAGTCATGACAACCAAAATGCCTAATATTCTGTGTAGAGCAAAAATATCACCTGTCGAAAACTACTGATAAAGAGTTGTAGAATTGCAGGGCATGCTGATGTAGCTAATTGCCAAATATATATACATACTTGTGTGTGTGTGTGTGTGTGTGTATTTTAAAGACTGTTGTATAAATGAATCATAATTATTATTCTAAATTTTTCTACATAAATGAATACTTTCTTAACAGATTCAAAACCTATTCTGGATTGTGGATATCTTTTGGAACTTCTTTGCAAGGTTTTATTAAAAATTTTCTCAATACTTCACCTTTATTCTGCTCTTTCTCTTTCTTCTCTTTCCTTCTAAGGCCATTATAACAGAGAGGATTGGCTGAACTGTGTATCCGGCACAGAGCAACTGCGAAGAGGAAAAAGCCTCTTTTTTGGTTTGGATATGAAATGGTCTGCAAAGACTCATGTGGTGATGGCTTGGTCATCAATGCCACGATGGAGTTTTGGGGGAAATGATTGAATCTTGAGGCCTCTGATCTTATCTGTGGATTAATCCACTGATAGCTGAATGAACTACTGGGAGGTGATGGAAACTATAAGAGGTGGGACATGGTTGAAAGACCTAGATCACTGGGGACATATCTGTACAACTGTATCTTGTCTCTGGCCTCTTCTTCCTACCACTTTGTGTCTCTGCTTCCTGACTGCCATGAGCTGGGCAGCTTTACTCTGCTGTTTTTCTGCCTTCCTTCAGGCCCATAGAAATACTCTGCTGGCTGACCATGGACAGAAATCTTTGAAATTGTAAACCAAAATAAATAATTCAATTTTTTTGTCACAGAATGTGAGAATAGTGAGGTTCCTAGAATAGAAAGGTTCAAACTTTAATGTGCACAATAATCACCTGGTACATCTCGGTAAAAGATAGATTCTGGATCTCAAATGTTTGAGATGAGGCCTAAGATTCTGCACTTAAAGTTTCCAAATGAATTGTCCCCAGAGCACATTGACAGTAGCAGGGTCCTAGTATGCTAGTGGCAGAATAGGGCATTCATATCATAAGATATTGTTCTTGCTTTATTAGAAGCATCAGTATATTTCCATGAAAACAATTTTCTCTATTACTTTTAAAATAATAATTCCTAATTTGCTTCATACTATCCTTTAAATAAGTCACTGGGTCAGAATAGATTGAAAGGGAAAAACTACACTTGATTGAACATTACAATCAGGAACTTCCTAAAATTCCTGATACTCAGGCTATACTCCAGGTCAATTAAATCAGAAACTGTGGGAATGGGACCCAGAAATTGTTTATTGTAAATTTGACCAGGGGATTCCAATGAACAATGAAGTTGAAAAATCACTGCTCAGTTGCTTGCTGCCCATGTTGCTGCATAAGCATCACCTGTTTGTCAGCAATGACAAATATCAAGTCCCAGGCCAAACCCACTGAACAAAAATCTGCATTTTATTAAGATTAAAATTGATTCCTATGTACTCACAAAAAATGAAAAAAAATAAACAGATCTTAAAATGAATTTTTAACCCTAATCCAATTTTAGAGTATTGAAAGGTCTTGCAGAAGTCATGTTTAAGATATCATGAGAATGAGAGTAATATAAGAAACTAAACACTAAAGGAAAATGGTAGAACTTGACCTTTAAAGATAAGTAACCTTAGTTCTTTTGCACAAATATATCCAAAATGAATGTTCAAGCCTATGGTACGTGAACACAAGAATTAAAAAGAACACCAATGGTCACTAGGAACCTATACGTTCTCTGAAGTACAAGTCATTACCAAACTGACTTCATTCCTTTTGTTCATTGAAGTCAAAATAAAAGTAGGTTAGGAAATTCTGGATAGATTTCTAGGATTTTAAGTGCACCTAATCTTTTCTTAAACTATTAAGAAATTGTTTTTAATGTAGTATGAGAGACAAAACATTGTCTGTTGAATAGAATAACTACTTTCAAGGAGTGTGAACAGGTAAATAGCAAACTAAAGGCAACCTATAGAGAGAACAGTAACAGCAATATGTTTAAGTCTCTCCACTGGGCCTTGGCCAGGTATGTATGGGTGTGTGTGTGG
>NW_026000249.1:23250452-23269137 GCF_001458135.2 Marmota marmota marmota
GAATAAGAGAAAGACAGATGGAGAAAAAGGGAGAACTGATTAAAGAGAAAAGGAATTTCTTACAAGTAGAATTATAGAACTTGAATCATAACCAAGAGATTGGATGACAATATTTAGCACTTATATTTAAAAAATCAATTGCATGATGAAGAATTACCTTAAAATTAATGTGCAAAAACCCCAAACCAACCAACAACCAAAAAAACTAACAAAACCTCCTGAGTTTATTTGCCTAAAGCCCAATATAAATCAAGTATAATTTGGCAACTGAGAAACTCTGAGGCTGCTATGACAGTAATATGGAGTATAAATTAGATAAGCTTTGTTGAATCCATCCTAACATTAGAATTAGGATAGAGATTCACTAGGAAACTGTTGAGAAGAATGTGTTTCTTTTGTATATTACATATAAAAGAATTTATATTTTATATGTTTCTACCATTATTGAGTCAAAAAATTCTTACATATAATTTGACTTCCCCAATAATATGATAAAATACCATTCTGATATATTTCATAAAATACCCAACACAAATCTTAAATTTTTAAATAAAGTGTATAGTGGTATACACTACTCTTTTTGTTGTTGTTGTTGTTGTGCCAGGGATTGAACCCAGAGGTGATTAACCACCGAGTTATATTCCCATCCCTATTTATTTATTTAATTTTGATACAGGGTCTTACTAAGTTGCTTTGGGCCTCATTAAGTTGTTGAGATTGGCATTGAATTTGGAATCCTTCTGCTTCAGCCTCCTGAGTTGCTAGGATTACAGGTATGTACCACGACACCTGGCTATACTACCCAATTGTAACCAGATATTTACTCATATTTAAGCCATATACTTAAAATATTTATCTCCATTTATTTGATGATTCAAATAAAAACATTATTAGAAAATAATTTCCAGCAAGGCATGGTGGTACGTGCCTAATATCCCAGCAGTTCAGGAGACTGAGGCAGGAGGATCACAATTTCACAGCCAGCCTCAGCAATTTAGCAAGGCCCTAAGCAACTCAGCAAGACCCTGTCTCGAAATAAAAAAATAAAAAGGGCTGGGATGTGGCTCAGTGGTTAAGTGCCTCTGGGTTCAATCACTGGTAAGAAGAAAATAATTTTCATTTACAGATGAAAAAACCATTAAACCAAGAAAATTGATTGTCAGTTTAGAAACAGTATGAAGTTGAAGGAAAGGGTTTGTCAGTTAATAAGATGAAAGCTTGAATATCTTATTATGAGAATGAACAAACATCTATAGCTGCCACTCTTTAGAATGTCAATTATGAAGAATTGTTTCAAATCTATTTTTATATGCTTTTATTATTTGGCTGTACTGTTTTCCCAATTTCCTAAGCCCAGGGTGATTGTCACCAATGAGTAGTGGATGATATATACAAAAGTGGAAAAAAAACAGCTATGAGAAGGATGTGAGACAGGAAAATTTGAGGGTTAGAATCATAAACTACTGATAGTATTATTATTTAAAACAAAAGCTTTATTTCTTTTGTGAAACTATTATTTCAAGACACAAAGACAGGTACTTTAAAGTACGACTTGGTTATTATATTTTGATAACCAAGATCTTAAGTGTTGCCTATACCATTACCCAAAAGCAAGTATTCTGTGTTTACATTAATATAAATTATCCTGGATAATTTTTTTAGGCAAAAGGAATGCATAGGCTTGCTGTTAAAAAAAAAAATCTGTGTCACAGTTCACTCTAATTGGGATAAAATGAAAAGGGAATGACTAAGCACTCAACAAAAATATTTGGAAGTCAAATTTGCAAATAAATAAGATGACTTTGAAAACTGATTACAAAATCTACAAATGATTAAAACTAACTATGGTTTAGAAAATGTCTTGCTAACTCATAGAACTCATATATCTATAGAAAAGTAATAAAGATCATAAAAAGTGGTTTACTGCCCATATTACACTGGAGAGTTCTCTAATGTGCAACATGAAGTTGAAAATCGGAAAATGATCCAAAAGTATGCAGCCTGTAAGGTATGAGGGTTGCTGAGCTAGAAGTCCTTGGTGACTGTTTGGATTTGGGGAAGTTACTCTCTTTGACCCTTTTCTCTCTCATTCATAAAAAAAGTAATTGTAATATATGATGTTTGAGGTCTTTTTTTACAAAATACCATAATGTCTAGATATTGTTATCTAGATGCATTTTTATTGTTTTCCCTTCAGATTTTACACATTTATTGTGAAATATTAAATTTTCTATTAAAGTTTGGCCTATCCCAAGATAAGGAAAATTTAATTAGTTAATGAAATGGAAGAAAAGCCTTTAGATTTACTTTTTATACAGCATGTGCTCTTGAAACAGATTTAAAAGATTTCTCTCTCTCGCTCACTCTTTCCCCTATACTTTTATTATCCACCTATCCATGATTATTTCTAGCCACCAGAAGCTGGTCTTAGCATATATAGCAGTCATGACCTTAGATACTCCCTATTTGTGTGCTATTATGCTACCCAGGAGTTAAGAGTGAAACAAGTCAGCAAAAAATGTGTACTAAATGCCTGCTGTGAGTTCAACCTGTGCCAGATGATATGAAAGACAAATATGTCAACAGTACTTAGTCTTCAAATGCTTACAACCTAAGCATTTTGTGTACCTGAGCTCAAAGCACTTTTGTATCTGTAATTCTCTCCAGGCTTCTGATGAACACAGAATGTCAACGACTCTGAAGACTGCAGTAGACCCCATGCACAGGGAGAAACAATGTTCTTATTATGGCTTGCCAGGCTCATGCACAGACATCCAGTCATTGAAAGCATATTGTTGCCACACTTGGTTAGATTACTGGCTTTGAGGTAAAGGTGCTAATCATTATTCTATTACATGGAGCTGAAATGTCAGCAGGCCTAGCTTTTTAAA
Source organism: Marmota marmota marmota (assembly GCF_001458135.2). NCBI lineage: Eukaryota > Metazoa > Chordata > Mammalia > Rodentia > Sciuridae > Marmota > Marmota marmota. The sequence continues at coordinate 23,253,344 of NW_026000249.1, forward strand.
TTTTTTTTTAATTGTACATGGACACAATACCTTTATTTTATTTTAATTTTATTTTATTTTTATGTGGTGCTCAGGACAGAACCCAGTGCTTCACATGTGCTAGGCAAGCGCTCTACCACTGAGCCATAACCCCAGCCCCAGGCCTAGCTTTTGCCAGAGGAAATAGTAGCCCACAGTTCAGAGTTCTAAATCAAAGGTCTGTCACTGAACATGGTTTGGACATGTTCATACATAAAATATCCATTTAGGTATCTTCATTGATAAACATTGAATAATGCTCCGTCTGGCAACAACGGATGTAGAAATAGCTATTAATATTCATTGACTCACTTATTATAGATGAAAGGGAACACATTGGTTCTGTATACTGGGAATAAATTGAAATGTATGGTTTTTCAATTTTCCTGACAGATGATTTTAAATAAAAATCATCTAGAAAATTAATGGAACATTTGCATAACATCTAAAGTTCATCTAATCTTAACTAAACTGAATTTCTTCTGTCATATAGTAGAAAATGACAATTTTGGTTAGTGAACTTTGGGACCATTGTGGAAATATTAATTTCACTCACCTTCCAGCTACTATTTCAAGTGTTTATCAGTTATATATTATGTGCCCTGAAACTTAGTCAGTGATACTTATTTCATTTATTACAATTCAAAAGAACCTATGAAGTATTATGTAATAATTATTTTAGTAATATTTTATAAAAAGTAGTGGTTTATTTTGACAAAATACATGGCTTATAGTTTTTCAGTTTATAATTGCATCTGGATAGGCACATAAAATATCTGACAGAAAAAAAAAAACAATGGAATTTCATCAGCAATTTTTATGAAAAAAGTAGAAGCAACAAATTAGAGTCATAAGGTATCTTTGCATTGCCACTTAACATATAAATAGCCATCTGAATTGTGTTTGCATAACCTTGAAGGAATTCAGAAATTTCAGCATTTATCAAATGATGTCTTCACTCTTGTCTCATTAAAGCCTTGGATTTCAGCATGTACAACAATCACAGTTGTGGGTCACAATTTTAGAATTTTCCTAATTGCACTCAGTACATGCATACGTTCACAAGAGAAACTTACTATTCTATATGCTTTTTGTGAATGTTATCTACCATAATGCAATCAATTTTTCCATATTTTATTGGTGCATTATAATTATACATAAAAATAGTATTCCTTGTTGCATATATGCACATGCATATGATATGAAAATATAATTTGGCTAAAATCATCCCCCAGTACTTAGCTTTTTCCTCTCCCTGGTCCCTTTCCTCTTCTCTACTGATATCACTTCTATTTTCATGAGATCTCCCTCACCTTTCATTTTCTTTTTCCTCTCTAGCTTCCATTTATGAGAAAACATAAGACTCTTGGCTTTCTGAGTTTGGCTTATTTTGCTTAACATAATGTTCTCAAATTCCATCACTCTTCCTGGAAATAACATAATTTCATTCTTTATTGCTGAATAAAATCCCATTATGTGTGTTTATCACATTTTCTTTGTACATCCATCCTTTGACAGACACTTAAGCTGGTCCCACAATTTGTCTATTGTGAATTGTGCTTCTATCAACATGGGTAGGCATCTATTACTATAGTATGCTAACTTTAATTCTTTAAATATCAAGGAGTGGTATAGTTGGGTCATATATGTTGGATACACATAATGCAATAAAAGTATTATTCAAAGCCAAATATTTTAACAATATGACTGACTCTATTTTTGTTTCCTTAATAAGTTCCTTTTACAAAAGAACTTTCTTTTATGTTCCTTAAATTACAAGCCACACAACTAGTAAACAATCCAAACCTCAAGACATGATGATGTGAAAAAATGTATCTATAGCAGATCGTTCAAAGTCTGTTGAGTTGATATATATGGCGATGATAACACCTGACCTCCTTCTAGTTTCCTTTTGATCAAGACAAGTGCTTGGAAATTCTCTGCTAAACTGCGCTAAGCCATGTTGGCAAATATTATCAGAGGATATTTCCATTAAATTTATTTTATGGCATAAAGTTTCAGAATAAAAGCACAACCCTCTGAGTTGCATTCCTGAAATGATTCTTTTTCTTTCTTTCTTTTTTTTTTTTTTGAGAGAGAGAGAGAGAGAGAGAGAGAGAGAATTTTTTAATATTTATTTTTCAGTTTTCGGTGGACACAACATCTTTATTTTTATGTGGTACTGAGGATCGAACCCAGCGCCCCGCGCATGCCAGGTGAGCTCCTTACTGCTTGAGCCACATCCCCAGCCCCATGAATTGATTCTTATCACTGGCATGGTGGGGTCTCATTTACTCTTCACACATTAACCAAATTTCTGCTATTTCCTGGTCTGGTATAGGGTAAGATTCATGATCTGGTTTATAGGATCTAAGGGTTGGAAAGACTGAGAACTCATCTGGTTCAATATTCCATCTCAAACAGGAATCTATATAATAAGAGCAAAAGCAAAGTGAAGACATCTGAATAAAGGGCATTTTATTATTGTTGCTGTATGAGTTGTATACTTATGAAAGGTGGGTGCATTAAACAGATCCATTTTCAAATTCCATTTCTGCAATTTACTAATTCTATGATTTTTGCCAGTTTCTTAGTCTCCCTAAGTTTCAGTTTACTTAACCTAGGATAGTAATTCCTGCCTCTAAAGATGTAAAGAATTTACAGAGATAATGAATGTATACAGCACTTTTCACTGTTGCTGGACATGTTGATTGTTCAGTATTTATCATTTATGATGATGAGGACAGTGAGGGTAGTGGTGACAACTGGAAATGATTGTGTATTGGAGCAGTGCACAAAACTTTCTTCACTCCTGATATACTATGGCAAGGTGCTATTAGCTGGTAAGAAAAGCGTAATGCCAAGAGTACTAGTCAGCCTCCTGTTACTGTAACAAAGTACCAGAGGTCATCAACTTATAAAGAGTAAATGTTTATTATGGTTCAGAATTTTGGAGTTTTGAGTACATGGTTGGTTGGTTGATTCTGTTATTTTGGGGCCTATTGTAAGGTAGCATATCATGGCAAGAAACACATGGTAGAGCAAAGCCAGTCACCTCATGGTAGGGGAGCAAAAGAGAAAGAAAAAGTGTAGAGCACTGTCCTCTATAAGGGCACAGCCACAATGACTGGAAGACCTCCCACTAGATCTTACCTCTTGGAGGTTCTGCCACCTCTCAAGAGTGCCAAGCTAGGAACCATACTATAGACTGACTTCTCTTTGGGAGACATTTCAGTTACAAACTCTAGCACTAGGTAAGAGTACAAAGAGCATTTTATGTGGCCAGCCTTCATCCAATAAAAATTGTTTTGGGTTGAGTTGTTTTTGCTCTAGTTATGATAGACGTTTCTGGGGAAGAAACTCTGTATTCTGGTTCAAATTGAGACCCTAATGTGTCTACATTGTAAGGAATTTGTTCCAGTGACCCAGGAGGCACAGGGATGGTTTGTCTCTTTTGATTGGGTTTGTCACAAATGATATGTTGGAATCACAGCTAGGAAAAAAGGTGAAAGCACTCCAATTCTCCAATGCCTTTCCATTCCTAGGGACAGTAGAGAGTTTCTGATGAACAGTATCATGAAGGAGACAGAGAACTAGATGATTCTTCAAAAAAGCTGAGCTGGAGCTCAGACTTCACAATAACCCAGTAGTGACAGCTTGATCAGTACTTTTAACATCTCTGAGTCTTTGTGGTTTCATCTACCAGTGTATGTTTCTAACCACTCTTTCTTGTTAAACTAAATGATGGATGGAGATGTTTTTAAAATCCACAAGATTCTGAACAAACAAAAAATTGGCTAGAATTTGTGCTAGTGTTACTATATGATGAGGGGAAAAAACTAGGAAACAAGAAAAGAAGAATAGAGGCCAAGGATATGAAGGGAAACAGAATATGTGGGTGACACAAGAAAGGCTATGCCTCAGAGAAGAAAACCAAAATGAAATGTCATGTGAACTGCATGGTGTTTAATAAAAAGTGAATACTTGCTCTGATTTTCATTAGTGGCACATTTAGTTTACACCTAGAGACCTACAGCATAGTCCAAGTCCCAAAGACAACCTTGTTCTAATCATTGGCATTCAAAGATGCATCAGAAAGTGGCTCATCCGTCCCACATGAAGTTATATAATCACAGCTGTTAAATAACTGATATTTAATGTAAATATGAAGCAGAATGAGTACTATGGCAACTGATCCAAGCAAAGTAAGCCACTAGATGGAACCAGAGGGAAAGTTAGAAACAATAACACTCCCTGACCCCCACCCCTCAAAGGCAGCCAATTCCATAGGATCTATAGCTACTTACCAGGGTGTGTGCCACAGGTCAAGTAGTTAACTAATACTGTGGCTATGGAATTTCAACCATCTGTGAATCTACCTAATTATTTTTAGCTCATGTTTCTGCATTTTCTCTATAATGGTTCCATAATGAACATTTCATGGGTCCTACTGAAAAAAAGAAAACTGCCAATGGCCTTCACTTAGGATACTAATAATGATACCCTATAAAAAGGAAATGAAATTATTTTAGTCTGATTTGTTTTCAGTGAACCCACAATGTCTCCTTCTGGTCATAGCTTTCACTGCGTACAAACTTTGGGCACTTTCAGAATCTCTTATTTAAAATCGCTTCCAAGGATTCTCTGTCTTCTAGAAAATTAAGATAATAGATTTTTCATTAAAATTCCAGAGATTGTCATTTTTATTATGAATATATTAGAAGCTTTTTTTGACTTTTCTCTTTAATATCAATTAAACTGGGCAGGAAATGTATAAGAATTACCATATTAAATATTTGGAAACATTCCCTACTTTTCATACTCATATAGCATACTTGAAACAATCTGTTATTGTATTTAGGCTTAGAATATGAAAGTGTTCTGCTGACCCTAGTAATTGTGAATGAGCACTCTATTGTGAATACTTTCAAAATGAGCTTTGTAAAATGATCGTTGCTATTGTACCTCATGTAGACTTACTTAGTCACAAGTTGTGGTAGGTCTATTATGTTAGAAGGCATTTGGGGACTGTAATGGTAGAAAGGTGAATAAGCAGGAAATATGTGGTGTGTTTGCTGTATTCAGAGGATGATAAAACATCCTAATGTGTTTAGCCTGATACAACTTATAGAGGTAGCCAGAGTGCATGGGAAGCCTTTTAGTTGAAAACATAAACATGGTGCTCCAAATTTGAAGGATGGAAGAAAATAGGAGTTTAGGAATTTTAGGAGGAATGAAGGCCAAGGTAAGAGTTTCTTATACTGCAGAGATTAGGATGTTCTCAGTATATTAAGGCAGGAGTCCTTTCAGGAAAATGGGCATAAATCTAAGGGATTAGATGAAAGATCAAGTGTACTGGGAATACTAATACTCAGTGTTTAGACTATCGATAGACTTCTCCTTCCCTGTTCCCATCCATGGATATTTCCTCTCCAGGTTCCTGAGAGCCTTCCCTTGGATACAACAACCTATAGATAAATGTTGGAGCATCCTAGGCATGCACACATGCCCTCATAAGCTTAGCATCTTTCATGTTTATCCATGAATACACATACCTCTTCCTAGATTTCTGCAGATAACCCACCCATAGGCAGGCCATTGCACAAACTGTATGCACATAAATATTTATACCCACAGTCACCTTACACAGGCTCATTCATGCATACACGTTTACAATCAATTGCCACACACATCTACAATATAGGTTTATCATTTTGGTTTATGACAGAAAAACTGTCAGTACTGATGTGTGTGGGTTCCTACATTCTGTGAGCCTTGCTCAGCTTCGACTCAGACCTAAGCAACGTGTGTCTCAAAGAAAAGCAATTTTTCCTACCTATAGTTGAACGCTTCTTCAAAAACAGTGATTTGAGTTAAATGCTGCCATTTTAAGTATGAATAATTCTGTACTTTTGAAAGAGCTTTGTTTTATATTCTGTTATTATTCATTCTGTTTTCTAGAAACACACTAGTTAAACAACTACATAAAAATTCAAGCCACATGAAAAATATTTTTATTCTAGAAATAGATGTCTTTTGTGATATTTTAAGGAAATTTACTCATTCTGTTTGGAATAGTAATGCCAACAGTGAAAATATGGTTGTGGGAGAGTTCCATTTTCAGTTTTGACAGAGTAACTTATATCATAACAACCCTCCCATTGAGAACAGCTACAAAAGCTGGATACAATACAAAGAACAGTTGTTTAAAGGCTTTGGGAAGCAATAAAAGAAGTCAGGACTTGTGAGACATTTAAATGGAACTGACCTTTTCTGTTTATCTTCCCTTGAAATCAGATTTTTATGAATAAGCAAATAAACTTTGCTGGGATTTGATTGGTATTAAATAAAATCATTAGTGAACTTGACATAATTGCATATATGGAATATCGTATCCCATTATTACATTACATATTCTTTTCAAGTGTACTGGAAAGTTACCAAAATTAACCATATTATGAACCATGAATCAAGCTTCAATACATTTCAAAGGAAATTATGTTTATTACAGAGAGGATAATTAAATTACAAAATCACTATCAAAAAGAAAAACAGTAAAGCCTCTTCATATCTGATATTAAACTTTAAATTTACAAATAAACTATGCCTAAAAAGTAATCACAATGGATATTACAAAATGCTGGGAAATAAATGGTAATATAATTGTCATATAAAATGTGGGGTACAACTAACATTATGCCCAGATAAAAATTATAGATATGAGTGTATATATTTTTAAAAAGGCTGAAAATCACTAATTTGTGTATGTAACTTGATAGACTTCAAGAATAGCAAATTAAACCCACAGAAATTAGAACCATTGTACATGTCAAAGTGTAATATGTAGGAAATAATCATACAGCAAAACCAACAAAACCAAAAGTTGGTTCTTTAAAAAAAATAACAGTGATGAACACTGAAATCAAGGGAAAAGAGAGGAGGCACAAATAATGGATATCAGAATAAAAAGGAAAATTAATACAGATGCTATATATTTTTAAAGACTGTAGGAAGATATTATAAACAATGCTATGATAATTCAAATAAACAAATTCTTGAAAAACATTGATTAAAACTGAGTAAGAGCAAAAGAAAGTCAGAATTGTTCTATATCTAATAAGTAAGTCTGTAATTCAAAACCTAGTGTTACAGCAAATTCCAAGTCAATTTGGCTTCACCAGCAAATTCTTTCCAAACACATAAGGAACAAATGAAATTACACCAATTTTATATAAACTCTTTTAGAAGTAAGGGTTTCCAGAGATCTTTGACAAAACCAATATAATCTAATGTTGTAAGCTGCAAAGGCACTAGAAAATGACCACCTAAACTCATTAGTGAACATAGATACAGAAAAATTAAACAATATGAATTGCATTTGATAACATATTGTTTAATTTTGTTTTCATCTAGTTTGTGAATATAGACAGTGGAAATCCCTCATGATCTCATCTCCCAGTGGATATAGACAGTGGAAGTCCTTCAGGATCTCATCTCCCAGATCATTATGAATGATTGGGTGAAAAAGCACCCCAAATTTTTTATCCAAGATTCTTAGTGTTATGTAATTTTTTCATACAACATAGTGCTATCATTTTTTCATGTCAGTATAGATTTCCCCCAACACATCTTCATGGAATATGTTATATTAGAATATAAATTTGAATATTATTTATCTGTTTTAGTACTGATGCATATGTTGGCTGCCCTCAATTTTCCACAATTAAAAACAATGATATAGGTAATATTCTTTTACATGTCATTTCGTAAATGTAAGAAAATATGTCATTAAGTTACAAAGGGTGGAAATACTGGGTAAACTAGAATTAGTCTTTTAAAAATTATTATTTTAGTATCTCTTCTTTAGGTTTTATGACTTCCACATCTGATCTTCACCATTCTTTCTGGCCATGGCTTTGTCAAACTGTCTAAAATTTCCATTAATATCTTGTGAACACTTCCCAATTATATCTGTAATTATAACCACCACATGAGTCAAGTTCACCAACTTGCCCTATCTCAAGCTGTTTTTTAAGCATCATCCATAGAATTTTTATCAAAGTCAATAAAACATTTTCTAGTACATATCATATGTTGGATATGGGCATCATTTTTTGTCTGTGACTTAAAAGATGAATCTTTGTGTTTTTGATTATTGGATAGGATGTTGACATTAAATCTTGAACTTTTAATTCATTTATTAAAGAATTCTATTAGTGTACTTTATTTTTCTTTAGAGTTCTATTTCTAGCAATGATATACATTACAATTCCAGGAATGTTGAGCAGAAGAAGGAGAAGATAAAATCTAAAATAAATTTAAATATTTTTAAAATATGGGAATGATAACAATTTAATCATTTCATTTACATACTATACCTAATTAAAAATTTTGACTATGATATCAAAATGCAAAAAATTTTGAATATAACACCAAAATGTAGTTCTTTTTCTGATAAATTAACTTACCCATAGGTTATATTAGACTTTGTATATATTGTATAGCATTAAAATGATGATGTTTTATTTTTTCTTTTAATTCTTAAAAATTTATTTATTTTTCTGGCCTTGCAGTTAAAACATCTGGTACAATGTTGAATGGAAATGGTGAGAGTTAATATCCATGCCTTGCCCTTATTTCAAAGGGAAAACATAACATTTCACCATTAAGTATGATGTTTATATAGATTTTGTTAGCTATTTTTTTTCTGAAAACAGAGTTTCCTATTTATTTATTTTTTTAGTTGTAGAGGGAGGGACACACAATATCTTTGTTTACTAATTTATTTTTTATGTGGTGCTGAACCTCAAACCAGTGCCTCACACATGCTAGGCAAGCACTCTGCCACTGATCTACAGCCCCAGCCCCAAGTTTCCTATTTTTAGTTGATATATTTTTTAAAAATCATGATTCAATATTCAACCTTATCAAATGTTTTTTTTTTCTGTATTTATTGAGATGATCATATCTAGTTTCTATTTTTTATTTCTGTTAATATGGAAATTCTGTGGATGAGTTTTCAATGTTAAACCAGTTTTGCATTTTTTAATGGTGCTTATAAACTCCAAAATGACAATTTAGAAAACCATCATCAATTTTTTCATACTTGCATTGTTTCTTTTTTCCTCTTTTCTTCCTCTTCTTCTTTTTTCATTGCTGCTTTTTTAAAATAAATATTTGATTCCTCTGGAATTTATTTGACATAAAGAGTGAAAAATGAATTCAGCCTGTTCTTACAACTCATATTTTCATTAATGTTTACTTTCACCAATGATTTGGTAGGAAAATTTTATGATATAGTGAATTCTTATATACAAATAGCTCTATTATATTCTGTATGGATATTTATCATAATATGTGATCACGCTAATCCACCTTTATTATTCCTTTTTAATGTTCCTGTACATTTTCACCCATTCACTTTTCCATGTCAGTACTATAGGTCAATATCTTCCTATGTACAGTCTTCTTAGCTTAATAAATCATTCTTTGTAACTCATATTGGTGCTATAGCATACGTATTGTATCACATGAAATAATTTTGGCAAAAGTAATAGTAAATGGATCTACATTGTATCATATAATAGAATTCTGCATAGAGGATAGATTCAGGGTTAAGTTAGTAATTCAATGGTATTATCAAAGGTCTGTCTTCATTACCATTGTCGGCATTCTTCTGCATCATGGTATTATTTCCAGATATCACTTTCAGGCTAAATTGTCTATAAAAAGAAATTTCCCTGTCTTGACTTTATTATTTAGGTGTCTTCAAAATTTCCCAACAGGGTTGTGGCTCAGCAGTAGAGTGCTTGCCTAGCACACATGGGGCACTGAGTTTGATCCTCAGCACCACATAAAAATAAACTAAAGGTTATTGTGTCCACGTACAACTAAAAATACAATTCCCAACAGCCCTTAGGTATGTGTTCTTTATATTTCATTGGTCAGAATTGCAGCACACTGTGAACAGTTTTCAAACAAAAACTGCTTGCCATTATATACTTAGAGAACAATCAGGAAATACCCCTTTGGGTCTAGATAGAGATCTAATCTTTCTTAAACACCATAAGCATTTAAAATTGGGCAAAAAACTCAAAGTGTCCTTCACAAAGAAAAAGTGGGAAGATACCTATTGAATTGGCAAGGATCACTGGTGCATCTTCATAGTAGAAAAACATGAAATTAAATCTGGGCTTTCAATGCAAAGGTCATCAGTAACCATTATCATTAATAATAGGTATTTAATGAAGTGCTCTTTGTGACACCAGTGAATAAATTTACTTATATTCAGAAAATATTAACTAAATATTCATTTTATCAATTATAAGATTTCACTTTTTAGAAGTCAAAGCAAAATGAAATATCAACTAGCATTCAAAACTAGTATTATGGATTAGGAATGTTTTAAACTCACAAAGCAAGTCATTACTATAGCATTTAAGGCTTACTGCTTCCTTTATCCCAGTTTTCATTCACAGAAAAAGATTTTTATTTTATATAGTATCTCTTCCTCAAATAGAAAATCAAAATATTTAAGACTATAAAGATTTTCAAAAGCAAGATAATAATTTTAGCATAAAATATTTTCTAGTGTTATGCTCGAATTCAGGACCCCTAAAAGACCACCAGAGACCAAGATCCTTGTAAGCAGCAAAGAGGTGTTTATTGTGAACTAGCTTGTTCCTCCGCACACACAGCAACTGGTGATGCTGAGAGGCCCTGAGCCCAGGGTTTGCAGCAGTTTTATACCCTCTTTGGGGAAGGCAGGGCCTTTACATACATCATAGCATCTCTTAGCAAATCTTTACACACTGCTGGAAACTCTAAAACATGATTAGCACATTCACTGGCGGGAACAAGTTGGGTAAGGGTGATTGGTTAGTACAAGAGGGGGATTCGTTTGAACTGATTTGTTTAGGCTACAAGGGGTGTACGTGCTGAACTACATGGTTTCCCAACATGTTATCAACCACCATAAACTACTGGAAGGGTCATCTGGCATCTCAGGTATTTTCCCTGCCTCATGCATATTGGTGGTTGGTAGGGAGTTGCTATGGATCCTCACCTAGCCTGACTGAGTCAGGGACACCTGGCTCCACAGATCTCTCCTGTTATTTGTAGATAAACAACTCAGCAGGGTGGGTATGTGCCTAGGAATGCTCTGTGGGTCTTTCTAAGGACAAGGGTCACTCCCCCTTCCTTGGACAGGCTTTGCTCTGAGAGAGGCTGGTTTTTCATTATCAGTACAACATGTTGTCTTAGTCCATTTAGGCTGCTGTAACAAATTACCACATACTCAGTAACTTTTTCACAACTAAAATTTTTTGTCATACTTCTGGAGGCAAAGCTCAAGATCAAGGCAGCTGGAGATTTGGTGTTCAGTGACAGCCTTGTGTCTTCACAAGGTGGAAGGAATGAGGAACCTCTTACAGTGTTTCTTTTATAAGAGCATCAATTTTATTCATGAAGGATTTTCTGTCATGATCTAATCACCACCCAAAGGTACCACCTCTTAACACCACTATTTTATGTTTAGAATTTTAACATATGAATTTGAGGAGGACACGAATAGTTAGACCATCTCACATATAAAACATGGAGCTGTTCTGGTTGTAAACATGGTAGTTCTTATCAGTCTTCTTTTTTTTGCCCTTTGTATTAACTGTATGTGATTCACTTGTGGTTGACTCTGAGACAACTCTGTAGAACTTTCCAACAAAAAAAAGTTCTACATATGACCTGTAGAATATAACCTGTAGAATAAAGTATTTGGGGGATTTCAACATCGGTAGGTAGCCTTCAGTCACATTTCTTCTCCATAATTTCCTACTTCAGTTGAAAGTGTAGTCTATAATAATAAGGAAATAGAAATTCAGACTCACCATCTGGAAGTGACTCCCTTTCATGTTTTATTAAATTTATTTATTTTAATTTGTTATATAACTTGTACCTTCTCTGTTGCCAATTTTTAGTGGATTCGAGAAAGAGAAAAAAAAAAAAAAACAACCCTGCAGAATGATCCTATAAATGTTTTTGTTATCTTACTGAACTTTTGGGATTTGACTTAGGAAACAAATTTTTCCTCAGAGTGATGATATCATAGGGAACATTTCTTCTTTCAGGCTGATTATTTTCATTCAACTCATTCTGGTCATTGATTGAACACTGTTATCACAAGCATGCCACTTAAGAATCCATTTGAAATTAATGATGGTGTTGATCTAGCTCTTAACATAGAAAGCCCATGTTATCAAAGCTAGAATTATTAGAACTAATCTCATATATATATATATATATTGTACAGAATACAAGGATTAATATGACTGGCTTGTTGACAGATGGTGCTGTGGACTAATAATGGTGGGTGGGTCGTTTTTCTAGACTAGAGCTGACCTTACCAGGAAAATAGAATGAGAAAAAAAAAAAGGTCTTTTGGGATTTTTGCATTAGTTTGAAATTAGATTATATCATGTAATTTTAATTGATATGTTTCCTAGAATTATATCCTACTAAAGTCCCTCAATATTGTGATTTTCAATTTATGGTCAATGATGAAAGCTTCAAAAATAGTATTAGCATTTTTTTCTGGTGAATTGTATCGTATACTAAACTTTTCCCAGTAAAACATAATATAAGCATAGATGGATATTTCTTTGAATACTTTTAATGACAGTTAAGAAGTTGTACAGTATTGAAAATAGCAACAGTAACTACATTAACAACATATTTGTGTTTCTTCCATGGAGTTCAAAACAAAATGTAAATTATATCTAATTGTTCATCTTGACTCAGAAAAGAGATTTGGAGTAGGTCATTTTCTGTACCTTGCTGAAAGGAATGATTATTCCCTGTACTGCTTCAGCCTTATGAGCTACTCAGAAAAAATCCCCATTATCATTCTGCTTCAAAATCAGTAAAAAATATTTCCATTTATGTGTGGAATTTAATAATGTTTACTGAGGTCGAAGAATGGACTCTTGTGTCATCCGTGTTTCTGCCTCTAGCATACTTTCCCTAAATAAAACCTTTAAAGTAAATTAGATTTATAAATATGTGGAAAACAAATAAATCTATAAACATTTATAAAATTAAAATGGAAGCCTTCTTCATCCTACTTTTTTTAAATGATATTGTTAGTAAACTTCTTGTAAATCCTTCCACATGTATCTTTTAAAATCTTTTGATAAATATTTTATTAAATGTGAAATACATATATCTTGCATATATATCTTACTGGATTGCCTCCAAGTAAACACACCTGTGTATCTGTGACTGGATACTCTCTACTGCACTATTTGCCCATTGAAACATCCGGTGGTGAAGTATTTTAAAGTCACTTACCAGATGCTTCAAAGCTTAATCTCTCTATCTGACCATCCTAGAAATCTTGGACTTTTACACATACTAATTAGCTTCTCCAAGCCAACCTTTTTTCTAATTTCAGAATTCATTGAGAGAAACATACTTAAATATACATAAAGCAGAAATTTTAGTACTTACTACAATTCTTATTGGAGCATAGCTTAGATTTTCAGACATAACAAAAGTGGAAAACTTAAGGAAAGAAGAAAAATAATGCAAGCTTGGATATAAAACCTTTGGTTTTAATAATATATCAATCTGAGTTGAATTAGATCCCCCAAATCCAAACCACATTTCAGGAGAGGAGTTTGTATGATAAACTTATTACACAGTGAGGAGGAGATCAGAGAGTACCCTCTATGGGCCAGGGATATAATGAGGCCAAAGAGGAGGGGGTAATATGAACATGCTCAATTTTTCATCTTAAGTTTACCTGAAAGGTAAGTGAAAGGAAAGCGAGGAACCCGGAGTTGGGCGAGCAAGAAATTAAAGACAGAGACCAGGTAGAGCTGACAGAGAGAGGCAATACAGGCTTGGGTTCTGTGACTTTTATGGGGCAGGCTCAGGGATTAGAGCCAGGTGGGTCCAATGTGGGCAGTTAAGGGTGGGGTTGGTATGAGGGAGTGGTGAGCCTTTCTCAGAAATGCCCTATGGTGGGAAAGCAAAACTTTTTCCTTAAAATGGAGGCTGTCACTTAAGATGGCCATCCAGATGCTAAGTAAGGATCTTACTGTAAGTAATTATTTCTACCTACTCCCTGTCTTGTTCCTGCCCCAGGAAAGAAGATGGAGAGAGACGACAGAGAGAAATTTGAAGTGTGATTCCCACATTATCACTTTCCTGGAGCCAGAAGAGAAATTCCTTTCTTTACATGGAAATACAAGGAGGGGAGAATAAGTTAAAACATAAAAATTATGTTAACAATTTAATCTTTTCTTTTTATATATAAGAGAACCTTGAAAACCCCCAAAAGAAAAATAGATAATGGCCAAGGACAAGCTATTAATCTGGGACACATTCTGTTCACTGATAGAAAAGTAGATAAAAATATCAAGAACTAAGACTGGCAACTGAATTGGTGTCAGAATCTGGGAGGTATTTCAATTAGGTAAAATACAAAGGGACTAACCTGAGAATCCCAACAAATATTTTCTATGTAAATGACGACACTGGAGCTGGTGAGGAGGCAGTTCCTTCTTTTCTGAAGGGCTCTTCTCTGGTTCAGAGTGAAGAGAATAAACCAGGAAAGTAGGCAGCCTTCCTACTACTGTGTGGAGCAACTTATTAAGGTCTCTAGGCTGTTTTAATACATTGTTCTAAAATAAGATCTTGTTCTATATTGTGGGTCTATATTTCCCCAAAGCATGGCATTATTAGAGAAGGAAGTGGATAAGGATGGCAATTATCTCTGGTATAAATCAAGGACTAATTATTATTTTTTTGTTAGAAAATTAAGAAAAATTTCCCCAGAAGATATATAAAATTTTTAAAGAAGACTGACTATAACACCCTTGCTCCCTATAATGGCCAAGGACAAGATATTAATCTGGGGCACATTCTGTTCACTGATAGATCATTACTCATTCAAGGATAAATTAAAAGTTCTTTTGTAAAATTAATGGGGCCATGTAGCTTGGTCAACAAATTTTAGATCCAGCAGAAAAGATAGAAGGAAGTCTTTCTAGTTAATCAATGTTTCACTATTTATTCTAGGATGCACATCTTTGCCTTCCTGTTCCAGCTACTGAATTATTATTGCTTTTTGTATCCTCCTCTTTCATTTTTCTTTTCTACTCCATGCAATGATTTCATCCAACAATCGCCATCAGAATTCCAGGAAACAATAAGTTCCCAAATCCCATGAGTGACAGAAAACATAAAATAGAGAAATGAATACCTCAATCCAATATATTCTTGGTTTTATTATAAAATGAGGATGGTATTATCACTCTTATTTTAGGGAAAAAAATAGTAAACACTCTTACCTACCAACTCTGGAAAGCCCATAGGAAAATTGCATTTAAAAATAACAATTGCTCTTGCTATTTATGCATATAACAAAAGTCTGTGATACAAAAGATCATATACCACACAGTTCAGAAGAAAATTATTCTGAAGCAGTTTACAACAAGAAGCATATATTAGAGAAGAAATTTTTAGTGTACTTAATAATTTTCAAAACTTATAATCTATATAGATAATTTGATCTTATATAGAATATCTCAGACATGATCAAAAGTGAAAATAGAAATTTAAAAAAAGTTGAAATGGAATTAACTGAGAAGCAGGTAGAACGAAATCTAATTGGCTTTTGTAATTAAAATCTTTTTTTGTTATTTTTTTTGTCACGTCCCCAGCCCTTCTTTAAAATACACACACACACACACACACACACATTTTTTTTTTTTTTTTTT
>NW_026000249.1:23269158-23275568 GCF_001458135.2 Marmota marmota marmota
TTTTATTTTTTTTTTTTTTTTTTATCTAGGAACAGGGTTTTGCTAAGTTTCTCAGGGCCTCAATAAATTGCTGAGGCTGGCTTTGAACTTGATATCCTCCTGCCTCAGCCTCCCGAGCTGCTGGGATTACAGGCATGCGCCACTGTGCCCAGCTAAATTCTTAATGAAAATGTAAACATAACTAAACAAATATTGGGAACAAACTGGTAAAATATTTTAAGAAAGGGACAAAAAATGTTAGTGATATTTAGAAAGACAAAATGAAAAGATAGCAATTGTGAAATAACTATTCTTTTATAAAGAGTCAGCTAAATAGAACAGAAACAAGAGTCAAAAATATGATTGAAAAATTTTCAAAAGCTGAATACTGCAGTTCGGGTATTGAGAGATTTTAGTAAACATCAAGAAAATGCAGTAAGACAAAAACAAATGAAATCAAATATTTAGCCTCATTAAATTTTAAATTAAGAAAAAAATATCCTTTAAGTTTAAATAGGAAAAAATAGTTCTCCAGAAAAGGGAAAAAAAGATTGCCCTCAGGCTTTTTTAGAACAATAGATATGAGAAAACAATTTTGTGACTCACAAACTGGGTATGTTTCCAACTTGTTATTTACAATGGACAGCAAGAGAAAAACATTTTCAGAAATTCAAGGGCTGAGGAATAATGCCAAAATACCACCCAAATAAACAAAATATTTGGCAACATATCCCATAGGACAAGTGATATACAAAATAAACTTAGAATTATTAGGGGATAGTAAAATCAGTTAGACATAATAAATAATTGTCCAAATAATTGTGATAAAATATACAAATAGAAAAATTTTAAAAGATATATAATTCTAAAATATAACCAAATTGAGTGAAAATCTAATACGTATGTGCAGTTCACATTATTTGCAGATAATGTATTTTCAAATTCACCTACTTGCTAAAATGTATTTTTAATCCCCAAATTAAAACTTGTATTGCACTTCATGGATACACACAGAGCCACACAAATCTGAACTATGTGATAGCACATTCCTAGATGTGATGGAACATGATTTCTTGTTTCAGCCCTATACTATAAATAGTGTTGTTTTCATAGTGTATTTCGTTTTATGTTTTTCATATTTTTTGTACTTTTTGGTGACTTGCTATTTAAAATAGCCACCACACATAGTGCTGAAATGCTGTCTGGTCTCCCTAAGTACAAGAAGACTGTAATGTCTTTCTGGAAAAAAATATGTGTGTTAGATAACTTTGTTCAGGTATGAGTTACAGTGCTATGAGTAACATTGATTCAGTGTTAACAAATCAACAATACATGTTAAATAAGGCATATTTTAAAAAATATACACATAAAATAAATTTACATATTGCTTTGTTAACAAATTATTGTGACCAGAGGTTCATGGAAAACGTACCCTGTATTTCATACTTAAGAGTAATAATAATACATTATTGGATAATTCAGTGATAACTTCATAAAACTGATTACATGAATAATGAAAATCAATTCCGTGTGTGTGTGTGTGTGTGTGTGTGTATTTGTGTGGAATTCTAGGAAAGAAACTGAAAATAAAATAAAATTCCAATTTATTTTATAAGGCTAGTATACTGGGAAAATGGAAACATGAAATCCGACAAAGTTAAAATCAAAAGAGAATTATAAATCTTAAAACTGATCATTTTGGTAGATTGAATTGGATTATTATTCTCATTTATTTTCTCTCCCATGTAAGAAGAACATGTATCTATCCCCATTTCTATATGCTATGCAGTATCTCCCTGTGAGAGAAAGAAAATTCCTCAACTCATTAATGTCAGTCTTGGCCATATAACAGTTTTGATCACTGACACATGTGTAATTGTGATTTTGTATAAGAGTCCCCAGTGAAAGATTAAAAGTCATTGGTGAATTTCACCAGTTCATTTGCCCCCTTTACCTCTAATAAGATAAATTATAAAGGCTGCTCCACCAGCTTTGTATCCCAGAATGGTAAAAACATTGGAGAGCAGCTACAGACCTGCATTCAATGCATAAATTCATGAGAGGTGACATAAGAATGTTATATATGTTACATATGCCAGTAATATGTTAGGTGACTCATTATCTCAATTTTATCTAGCAAGATATGATTAATAAAAATATAAATGAGGGGATGAATTGTAATCCAGTGGTGGAACACTTGCCTTGCAAGTGTGAGGCCCTGAGTTCAATTGTGAGTACTGCAAAATCAAAAAACGAATGAGAAAATATAGAAAAAAATCTCTAAAACTAACAACTTTAATAAAATATTTGTTTAATTCATTACATTAAATGTAAAATTTTATTAATAAATTAATAATTATATTAAGCCATAATATGCAATAATTATAGTCTTTACTAAAGAATTTAATAGTTCATCACTCTGAAAAATATTATCATAGTACACCAAAAAGTGAAATAAGGAAACAAATTTATGATTATGCAAATTGACCATAAAGATATATTTGATAAAATATACATAAACATTAAAATTTAATAAGTATTATTTAATTGATGAATTCTTGGTGGTTTAATGTTAAGAACTAATTCAAGAATGCCTGTTCTTAATGTTGTTTTCAAAATTATTCTGGAAATTCTAGACAATACCTTATTGCTAAAAGTGCAATAATAGTTTTAACTCTTGGAAAGAAGAAGACTAGATTATATCACATGTGTAAAGAACTGACTGACTGAAACATCCTTAAAATTAAGAATAATCAAAATATTAAAAATCATGGCAACAGAAAAGAGAATGAACTTATAATAATCAGTTCACTTCAACATTAGTTCTTGTAATGAAAAAAATATGCCATTTATAGTATCAACAAAGATGTAAATTGCATAGATCTAAATATATATGAATGGGTATATTTCTTTAAAAATTATATGTATATGTATGCATTTTGAAGATTATGACTAGAATACTTTCAAATCTAGATAAATATTATCCAGTTTAGAAATGAACTCTTACAGACATACAGTTATATTTTCAGAAACAGAAATATTTCTTTCTAAAGAGAAAGTTATTTTTATATTAAGCTATGGCTCTGCTTAATTCATCCTTGTTTTACAAATCAATACCTCCTTTTTAAGAATGACAGTTGCTCTTACTCTTTCTAACAGTTGCAAGATCATACAGATAATTGCATCCTTAAAAATAAAGGTTTCTTGGTAGAATGAATCTGACCAAACTTTCCTATGAATTTCACCTTTATATATATCCATAATGCACTAAATTAAGAAATAATAAACAAATAAAAGAAAGATCAATAAAGTAGAGGAAAGGGAACAGGAGGGAGGAGGGAAGAAAAAAGAGAAGTACTAGGGACTTAACTGGAGCAAATTGTATTCCATGCTTCTATAATAATGTCAAATTTAACCCCAATGTTATGTATAACTATAATGAACTAATAAAAAATTTAAACAAACAATAAAGATTTTTGCTGGGCTAAGAAACAAGCTAACCTTAAACAATTATTCTCTACAAGAATTCCCATAGTCTTATTTAATCTTCACTATATCCTAATGTTTTATTCAGTTTTTTAATTGCTGTGACTAAAAGACCTGAAAAGATAAATTTTAGTGGAGGAAAATTTTACTTGGGGTTCACAGTTTCAGGGGTCTTAGTCCATAGATGGCTGGCTTTGTTGCTCTGGCCTGAGGTGAGGCACAACATCATATTGGAAGGGTGTGAGGGAGGAAAGCATCTCAGGACATTGAATTAGGACAGAGAGAACGACTTCTCTTCTTACCAAGGACAAAATATATACCCTAAAGGTATGCCCTCAGTGACCTACCTTATCCAGCCATATCCTACCTATCTACAGTTACCACCCAGTTAATTCCTATTAGGGGTTAATGTTCTGATTAGGTCAAGGCTCTCATAACCCAATCATTTCACCTCTGAACTTTCTTGAATGTTCTCATGTATGAGCTTTTGGGGGATACCTCATATTTAAACCATAATATCCAATAAACAGTATTATCTCCATTTAACTTATGCACAAAGCTCTTTTTTCAGATTTTGGTGCTCCAGAAATATATGGTTTCCTTAATAGATTACATTAAACAAAAGTAGTGCTGATACACACCATGCATTTATGTAAGACTAAGACATATAGTTACTGTGTTAGTCAGATTTCCATTACTGTAAAAAAGTCCCTGAGAAAATCAACTTAAAAGAAGGAAAGTTTGGGGCTGGGGATATGGCTCAAGCGGTAGCGCACTCGCCTGGCATGCATGCGGCCCTGGGTTCCATCCTCAGCATCACATACAAACAAAGAAGTTGTGTCTGCCGAGAACTAAAAAATAAATGTTAAAAAAATTCTCTCTCTCTCTCTCTCACACTCTCTTTAAAAAAAAGAAAAAAAAAGAAGGAAAGTTTTATTTTGGCTTATGGTTTCAGAGATCTTGTTCACTTGGTCCTGTTACCTTTACACCCATATCAAGGTAATATATCACAGTTGGGAGCAATTGAGTGAGCAAAGCTGCTCATTTTATAACAGTCCAGAAGCAAAACAAGACAGAGAATGGGGACAGGGTCTCAAAATCTCCTTCATGGCCTAACTTTCTTCCACTAGGGTCTACCACCTAAAGATTCCAACAAAGCCTTTAGTATAACAACCTTTGGGGGACATTCCAAATTCAAACTATAGCAGTTATGTCACTTAATTCCACCAGTAGATAAAATTTTGGATTTAGACATCAGCAAATGTTTAACATCACTCACTTTATTTCAAAACTACTTATAATAAATAAAAAAAGTGTAAGTTTATTCCCAAATATAAACATATTTTGCTTTTAAGGATACGTTAATCAGTGCCCTCTAGAGAAAGACAAAAGCAATATGAGAGATATATTTCTATATAGAATCTTGAAACTCTGGAACCTAATAAAGTTCTCATTTATATGGTATGATGAACACACACACACACACACTGCTTCTATCATACCACACACACACACACTGCCTCTATCACACACACACACACACACACATACACATACACACAGGTGGGAAGCATAAGACTTGTGTATTAGTAATCTGAAAATTTTCTGCTGCAGTTTCCTGTTAATGGATTAGAAATTTTTTTTCTTTCCTCTTTTAGATTTTAGCTGATGAAAACACTTTTCAGGGTGAGAACTACCTCAGAAAGTTTTCCCCAGCCCTCTGTAAAGTATTCTAATGTCATTTCCTATGATATGGTACTTACTATATGTCCCCTTGAGAGTGCACCACTAAGGAATGTAATATTGAGTTGTGATAAGTCATCCTTAGTTAAATGTTTATGTACCTGCCCATTCCATTAGACCATGAGGTCCCCAACAGTGAGGACTATAACCTGTTATATCTCTGTATCCTTGGGACTTAATGTGATGAATACAGTAGAAGATACTATCTTGGTTAAGAGAACTTATATAAAGAAATGAGCCATTATCTAGGAAGAAGGCAGCTGAGTTCCCCAAACCTACACCACCAAATTCTACAACTTTGACCAAGTCAATTGTAGACTCCATGCTCCATTTTATCAGCTACAGAAATGAGACTAAGTCACTAGATAATGCCAGTACTCCTTCTTTTAAAAAATTCCTACATTGTTAGGCTTTGCAGGTGTTCAAAGAACAGTTCTTGATGGATAAATTATTACTTTAGACTTTGAATTTCTCCTGGGTAGCCTAAGCCATTGTCTGGAAATTATTCTAAATTGACACTACAATTACAGTGTCATTTATGAGCAGAATGTCATCCATGAGCAGAATTGTATACTATTTTCTGATTTCTTGAAATGACAACCACTGTTTGAATTTTGTAAGTTATTAACGACATGAAAAATAAGCTAGTCCTTTTTTCATAATGTGTGCATGTAGCCATAGCAGATGTAAAATTGGGTTGAGAAATCCTAAGAGAAAGAGCTTACAGAGAATTGCATACGAAGCAGTCATTTTAAGATGAAGATTCACATAAAAGGTCTAGTTAAAAAGAATAATAGCTCCCGTTTCTTAATTTGCCTGGATGATGTTCACATAACATTCCTATCATCAACTGGCAAATTCACTGGAGGTAACAAAATCATCCAATTAGCCAAAAGTATTTGCATCAAACAATAGATATTCCAAATAAGCCACCCTAAGAAGGTCAATTTTCCCATCCAATTCTTTGAACACTACGCTTGAAATATTGAAATGTAACAGATTTATGTCTCATGATTGTAAGTACCTTAGCAAAAAGGGGCCAACAACTCTTTTCAATTGTACCCATGCCTATTTTGACAGATCTATCATGGAGAAAACATCCTGCATTATGAAGTAGATGCTCTGTCCTAGAGACCTTCCTACATCATTTGTATTCTTGTCAAGTTTAATTATACTTTCCTTCTAAGCCTTACTATATGTCC
>NW_026000249.1:23278170-23301700 GCF_001458135.2 Marmota marmota marmota
TGTTTTTTTTTTTTTGTCTCATTTTGTTCTGGCTTCTGAATATAAGAGAAAACATTTGACACATGACTTCCTAAATCTAGATTCTTTCACTCAACATGATGTTCTCCAGTTCCATATATTTATCAGCAAATGCCATAATTTCATTCTTTTTTTGTGGCAGAGTAAAACTCCATTATATATATATATATATATATATATAATGATATTTTTATATATAATAATATATAATATATCTATAAAATATACTATATATATATATGAATAAAAGGCTGGGATCAGGTGGAACACTGCTCTCTGATGGAGAAGCAGTGTCTAAAGAGCTGTTTCAGTATGTTTATTTGTATAGGGTCTCAGAATCAAGAAGTTAAGGACTGTAGAGGCATTATTCTTTGTGCATAAGAAAGTTACAGGTCTAGGGCTGGGGTTGTAGCTCAGTGGTTGCGTGTTTGCCTTGCATGAGTGAGGCACTGGGTTTGATCCTCAGCACCAAATAAAAATAAATAAATAAAACAAAGATGGAGGAGGAGAAAATTACAGGACCTAGAAACATTTATGTAGCTTTTCCACTGTTGTAATGTGCAACTTTAGGAGCTTTGTGCAGCAGTCAAGAAGCCCATTGTCTAAAGTTACTACTAAGTGGGCAGGCTCAGGAGTAGCAGCACTGTTAAACTAATGTAATTATCTTGCTAATACTCAGAATCCTCTGTCCCCGCTTCTGTTCCTTGGAGCTGGATTTGAGATCTAGGCCAAAACTGACTCAGCTTCTATGCTTTGCAGAGAGCCTGATACAGTTTCTGTGCTTTGCACAGAAGCAACTGAGTTATCTTGTCCCATACTTTGTATAGGAAGTTCCCAGCCTATGTAGGCTCATCACAACTGTAAAACAATCAAGGGCTTTGATCCAGATCACCTCACTCCATTTGATTAAAGATAGATGAATAATTTGAATGGACTATTGAGTGATGGAACCTAGTTAGAAGAAATAGGTCATGAGACTGGGAATGGGCAATGGGGCAGCCCTTGGGGCCTGTATCTTGTCCCAGGCCCCTTTCTTTCTCTTCTTCTCCTTCCTGGCTGATCTCAGCAGCTTTCTTTGACCTCACCTTTCTTCCAGGATATTCTGCCTCACCCCAGGCCCAAAGTACTGGAGCCATCTAACCACAGACTGAAACCTCTGAAGCTGTGAGCCAAAATTAATTTTTTCCTCCTCTAAGTTGTTCATGTAGGGTATTTTGGACATAGAGAGGAAAAGCTGACTAGCACAGCCCCTTTTCATATTTTTGCACAAATCATATGTAGTCTAGTTTGCTATAATAGAAAAAGCTCTGGGCTGCCAGATGATGGCTATTCATCTGTGACATTGGCAAAGCGCAGTGAGGTGAGGGATATGAGAGAAATTACTTGCAATCTTCTCAGGAAAAACAAACAAACAAATGAAAAAGGAAAGCCATGCAGCTTCCCACTACACCCTGTTGCTTAGAATTTTAGAAGTTTACCTTCTGTATTCATTAAAAGTTCTGCATGTCACATACTTAGTATGGAAATTCAGGGAGTATTTGAAATTCTGAGTGGGATAGTTAGGAGGTAGAACACCAAATCTCCAATATAGATTTGAATGTATTATTGTTCTTAAGGTATATACTCTTGTAAATACATTTTGGGAAATTTTATTTCCACATATCATCAATATTTATTTCTAATGTTAGCACAAAAATCTGTTTCTGCCATTAAGTGAGGATGATGAAAGTAGAGCAGTTATTTTGTCCTTTCAATAAATGACTGAACTTTGTCTACTTAATGTTGAACTTACATTGAAAGCTGTGAGACTTCTCCTTTGGCAGATTGGTAGAAAGAAGAGCTTAAAACCTGGGCATCCTTTACTCAATTTTATAGTGGTGACATTCTGCCAGCAGGTGATGTGGCTGGTCACCAGAAACTGCATCCATAACATGGTGTCATGTGACATCCTGCTGTTTCAATCCTTTCATCCCTGGGGTTGGTTTACTTTTCATAAACACTTAATGATTTGCAAAAATGTCTTCATAGAAATAATTATAGTTTTTATAAAATATGCATCAATTAAAAATGTTAACTATTTTTTTCCAAGAGAGATGTAAGAGGAAGATGTTATAGAAAGATTTTCCACTAGAAAGATTTAATTTAATCTTTTCTTATGGGCATGAATGAAGAAACCATCTTTTCTTGGTTCACAAGTATGTGATTTTTCTCTCATTTTTTTTTCCTTTCACTTTTCATTGACAACTTAGGTTTAAGAGAAGGAAAAGTCCCTCAGGAATGTTGATAAAGGAAAACACTTACAGCATTGTCATGAGGTTTTCCCTACAGGGCTCTTCTGTTTCTTTTCTGTTACTCTATAGGCAGAGGGCCCATGAAGACCTTTTTCTTATTTCTTTTCAACCCCACATTGAACCTTTATTTTCATCCATGCTTCTTAGGAAAGGAGACTAACTTGATGCTGCCTGTTTGATTGTAAAATATTTGCTAAGAAAGCATGCAAGAAGATAAAGAGGGAGTTCCCTGCTGTGGGAATACAATCACTGGAAATCAAATTTTCTGATTTCTCTGCTGTTGAAGAGAATTGAATTATAATTTATTGTTCCTTAGACACTTGGCTATGCTCTGGATACTACATTTGAAATATTCTTTTTCCAGTGTAATTTTGCATACTTTTTTTAAGAGGCAAGAGTTAATCTGAATGATGAAAGAAAGTATCACAAACAAAGATTGTTGTCTATAATGTCCAGGCATTGTGCTAAGCACTGAACATGCATTAGATTATTGAAACTTCACACAGCATTGTGAGACCTAAATTATGACCACTCACTCCAAAATGACAAATATACAATCAAAGGTCAAAGATGTTATAGAACTTGTCCAAGGTAACTCAGCTGATGAAAACACCACACCCAAGGGACATGACTCTAGAGACTGTGTATGAGCATTCAGTCTCCAGTGCACAATGACCACATGTGTTCATCTGACAAACTGTCAAAAAACCTATCATAGGTTTCTCCAGTAAGATGAACTGAAGAATTTAGTGAATGAAGCATTTTTTTCTTTTATTAGATCTGTATTCTGATCACTCTGTGCCATTCACTGCTCTGGATACAGGAGGTAGAGGCACAAACAAGACAGAAAAAGAAACTGAAGCCATGGAGATTATATTCCTGCAGATAGATGAGAAAATAATGGTAAGTGTCCCAGTCCACCTGGTGCATTCATTGGCACAGTAGTGAATATTTTTCATGACTCCACAAGTGATCCAAATGCTGCAAAGTCAGTATAAAAGAATCAGTGTTTTAATCATTAATTGTCATCATTGTGACAACAACCATGTATTATTGATTTAAATGTACTTTGCCCT
Source organism: Marmota marmota marmota (assembly GCF_001458135.2). NCBI lineage: Eukaryota > Metazoa > Chordata > Mammalia > Rodentia > Sciuridae > Marmota > Marmota marmota. The sequence goes on from NW_026000249.1 coordinate 23,281,556, forward strand.
GAACACAATGCCTTGTAATCTAGTCACTAGTAAGTCCTCAAAAAAAAAAAATCATTTGTCAAATGGCTGATTGTAATTGACTTTAAAAATTGTGTGATACCTGCTGATTATAAAAAAGGGGCAATTTGTTCTTAGGGGTAATATATATCAAGTCTTATTCTTAATAATAGGCCATGTATTTTTTGAATAATTTTACTGCCAGCCTTGACTAAGAACGTGAAATTTTATATAAGTGCAATGCAAAGACAAATGCTAAATTAACAGAGATGTTCAAATACTTTTTATTAACTAAACATACAAATCATATTTCAGTGAACAAGAAATAACAGCAAACCTTCATGCTCTGCTTTGTGCTTTTTGGTTTTACTACTTGTAAGTAGAGATTTGTTGTCCAGAATTCCATTCTAAATTTCTCTGAAACACTTATTTATTGGAAGATATCATTCTTTATTGAGTACACAACACTCCCTTCCCCCAGAGGGAAATAATTTTCCTTTGTTTATTTCCATTTTGTATTTTAGATGCTAAGAAAGGCAATATTGTACTGTTACCTGTTCTCATTGAATAAACAAGACTGTAGTCAAACGTTTGACAAATTGCATGCCCACCAATGTCAGCAGGGGACAGGATATCAGAACTAAGTTGTCAAGGCAGGCTGATAGGAAAACACAGGCCTGGGAAAAGGTGGGCTTGTGCCATGTTCTCATAGCAGGTGTCAGCAGGTGGGCAGGAAAGTGGACCTGAGAACACAATCTCAGTTCTCAGGGATGGAGACATTTAGGGCTAAGGAAACGGAGACGTGCATTCCTCTAACTCTACAGAGCGATTATCATGGGGACCAGCACTAAGGATGTAGGACACTTTTTCCTGTCTTCTTACAAATGTGGAGATCACACCGAAGTCAGGACTGGAATCCAGACAGCCTGCAGCTAGCTGGGTATTATTTGAGTGAATTAGTTTATTTTTATTTCATTCAATGCACTAACCTGGGTGCATGTGCATAGGAGTCCCACTTCTTGTCCTGAGCAGCAGACTGTCCAGATAAGATGGCCCACGTTTGCCAGGGTAAAGAAACCTTGGTACAAATATTGCAGAGCGCAATGAACTGCAGAGGCACAGCAACTAGCTACCTGTGCAGGGAGGAGTAGGGAGGCCTGGACAGGTGATCTCATAGGCACAGAAGAAAAAAGATCCTAACCAGATCCAGCGAGTGCACGTGTATACACACACACACACACACACACACACACGGCAAACTATTGTACTTAGAACTAAATGAACATTGTAATTTGAATTACCAAGAATTACTATAATTTGGAATATGTAGAGGAAACGCGAAAAACAGAAACAAGTGTGCCCTCATAAAATCAAATCTACAAGGTCCCTTGGATCCTTAGGGATGTACTGTCTGGAAAGGCAAAAATATCTCTTATTAATGAAACAGGGAAATACAACAAAACGTTCCCTACTTCCTGGAAATCTCGCACCATCAGAGCTCTGAATCTGACACAAAAATGTTATGTGGCTCAGATACAAGGGTTTAAAACCTATAAAAGCAGATCAGAAGCCATCGCTGTCTTCCCTCAGGACTGACTCTCTGTAATCTCTGCTCAGTTTATCCCTCCAAAAGCAATGCAGTACCAGGAAAAGTAACCAGAAGAATTTGAGGAAAACTAGGTAGGGTATGAGAATTCTCAGACAATGCATTAGCTGAGAGCTTTAGCTCAATTTTCTTCTTCCTCCTCCTTTAAGCTTATAGTAAAAGCTATTTCAAGTGCCAGTGATTGACTATTTAAAGCTATATCATTATTTGCTGACCATCTTATGGGCCCAAGATTTTTTTAAGTCTCTTCTAAAATTTAACATAAATCTAAATGTATAAACTGGAGCAAGTAGCTAATTAAATACATTTTTAAACTATTTATTTTTGTTCTCCTGACAAACCATTGCAAATTTTCATTTTAAATGGTAATTGGTTAATATGAATACATTTTTGTTTAATAACATAAGCCCTGTAGCAATTTAAGACTTTTCTTTCCTTATGCTGAAGCCATTAATAGAGAAAGGAAATCTGATAGAAAAATACACAGTAATGCATTGATGTCAGGAATCAGGCACTGGTAAGCAGATCTTTTGGACTACTCAACACAATGCTAATGAAGGAGAATCAGTAAAAGGGATGGGAGGAGGTTGTGGGATGAGTATGGAGAAATTGATCCTCATTTCTAAGCTTGGTTTTTTGTCTATACATATGCAAGTTTCCTTTATACCAAAATCTTCCTAAAATTCAGTGTCTCTTTTTATTTGATTACAAATTGGAGCATCTTGTTCCTTAGAAATACAAATGAACTATTGTTGTGTTAAGTCATTCAGATGTGGGGATTGTTTCTTTCTGAAGCACAAATTTTCCAGACTCATTCAGTCACCTTCCATGTGCAAGAACTTTTTTATTAATAATAAAACTACCATTCAAGATAAGGGAGTTTGTATGGAGACCTCATAGAGGCTATGAATTTCTTGAGTTGATTTCTTCCAATAATGATTATTGTTTCTTTACCTGTCTTAAAGTAAAGTCAATAATCACACACATTTATTTGGCCAATCCATAATAGGATGTAGACAGATTCTAATCTTTCTTCTTCAGATTGTTGCCTTGATTATTGGACTTCAAATGTGGGCAAGGACTCCACCGAGAGTGTTGTTTCTCCCATAGCTTCTCAGTAGTCTGTGAGAATGTGACCACTGGACTCATCCTAGGCATTCATGTCACAAAATTTCCTGACAAAACTGACACTGACTGGCAGGCTTGTTTGCAGCTAGAAACGGGTCAGCACTAGAAGCACCTGAGCTCAATGATTCTGCTACTGCTTTACTCTGTGAGCAGAAAGGTGTGACAGATGCACTCACCTGCTGGAGAGAGACAGATTTCCACCCCACTCCTTTCCCACATAAAATTCTTTCCTGAAATTTGAAATATGCTAATCAAGAGTAGAAAGGTTCTTTTTTTGAGGAAATGCTAGAGTCCTTGTTCCAGAGACTTTCTGGAAGTCAGCAGAGCAAGATGCAAGGCTTTTTTAGTGAGGATCGTCTCAGTCCAAAATCCTAATGCAGATTCACTCTGAGCAGTCGCATAGATATTTGTTTGTCAATGTCTGGTCTAAATTGCTTTCTGGTCCTGTGTGAATAATGTTAGCTATGTACACTGTTCTCTCCATGGTTACATTATGTCTTTTTCTCCACCTAAATATATCCTCCTGGTATCCCCAAATGAAGGAGAGGCTGCCTGCCTACCAGCTTAATTTTAGTAATTTCTTATGCTGAAGAATGGGGCAATTGTAGGAAATAAGTTGGGAGAGTCACAAGACATAATTTATTCAATAAATTTGTGCTGTTATTTCTGCCTGGGGTCCCAAAGAACTGATTGTCTCAATATTATTATATTTCCTCCTAAAACAATCCCTCCTTTTGCATTTCCCAATTTGGTTAGTGGACCTTTATTTCCTCCAGATAAATGGCAAACTCTAGCCATAGCTAACTTCAAACCTTTCATTCCTCTGTGTTCTTAACATAAAGCACCCTTTAATGAATCTCTATATTGTTTTCTAGGATCATTCCTCTTACTCCATTCCCATTCTTAATTCCCTCAACTTCAGGTCTTCATTTATGGCATCTAGTGGGTTCTTTTTCTATGCTTATATTGTCATTGGAACACATTTTCCCACGAACACTAACCACATTATATTGTAGCTGTTTCTTTAAAGGTCAGTCTTCCTTGCCGAACTTTGAGATTTCAAAGAGCCATCTTTTATTTGCCTCAGTGCCTCCAGATCCTAAGACAGGGCCTGTTAACTAATAAATACTTAGCAAATAGCTGTTGAATGAAGAGTTTCTAAATTCATCTGCTACCTCTAGTTTTTCCTCCTTTGCATCTTAATAAAACTATGATACTAAAATTATTCAAGTACCTGTGGGGATATAGCTCAGTGTCAGAGCACTTGCCTAGCACGTTCAATACCTTAGGTTTGAGCCCCAACATTTAAAAAATTCTTAAAGTATAGCCCCATTCATGAAACTCATATTCAAATCACTCACTAGCATTATTTTGCTTAAAAATAAGGTGCAGATTCCTTAGCTAGTCATTCAAAAGCCGTTTTGATCTGCATGACTCTCCAAATTGTCCCCAAACTGCTGCAGAAAACCCTCCTAAAAAGCATTACTGTTCTACTTGGTTTCTTACTTATGTAAATGTCTCATCTGTGATTTGTTCATGATTTTACTGCTCCTTAAATGGTTTCCCCTTTTCTCTTCATCTTCAAGTCCCATCTTTAAATATTCAACAATATAGTTGAGTACTCCAATCCTCAGTCACTTAGCAAGTCCTTACATCATTCCTGTTATGTCCCAGACATTGTGGGTAGCAGATGACTTGTAGAAGTAGAAGATTCTTTTGTGCACTAATGAAATTCAATTCTGGTGAAGAGACAGATGTGCAAACTCTTAAGAGTACAATGAAGTGCTTACATAGATACTCTGGGAGGTGAGTGGATATGAGCCTACTTCAAGGCAGAGAGAACAATGTTGAGGAATGTACCTTCCTTATGGAAGCTGTAAGAGCCAGGCTTAGTTTCAAAAATTAGAAATTAGCTAGAAAAATGAATGGAGTAAGAATATTGTAAGCAGAAAGGGCAGACAGCCAGCATCAAGCTTTGATGATTCTCAGGGGAATTGCACAAATGAGGCTGTATACATAATTCTCACAATCTGCCTGTCTTAGAACCATGGATCTACTTCTCATGGACATACAACCTGTTGCCTTATATTAAAACCATTGACATTCTTAAATCTTCATTATTATTTGAAAAAATGAGTGTTGTAATTGTACTTGTTTCATCTTTTTATTTTTTATCACAAACAGCTTGTCTTATATTTATATAGAACATGATTGATAACTGTTTGTTGAATGGATAGGTAATTTTAGATTTAAATAGTATGAATTTTCACTTCAGGAATACTGAGCATTTGAACTCTTACTATGTAGTTCATTATTCTGAACATGTCCTTCCCAATATGCTATCTGAATTTTAAGATATCTATAAGAGGAAAGCTGGGAAACCATTTGTTTTACTGTTTGTGTTACTGTGTCCAAAAGGCCTGACAACAACATAGAAGAAGACACATTTATTTGGGGGTCATGGTGTAATGATTAATCTGAATTGTCAACTTGATGGGTTTAAGAGATGCCTAAGATTAACAGGCTTCTGGGTATGTCAGTGAAGGTATGTCTAGGAATGATTGGCATATGGGATAACAAACTGAAGTGGAGACCCTCCCTAAGTGTGGGCAACACTGTCTGAATGGTTGGAGGCTAGGATGAAATAAAAGTTGGAAGAACAAGGAATCATTAGCAGATGCAAGCTCAATTCTTCTTGACCAGGTTCTTGATTACTGCTGCAATAGCATGAGGACATCAGACTCCAGCTCCTTCATTCTTCCAAAGTTGACTCTGCCAGTGATTCTCCATGAAGTTTCCAGAGCCTTCAATCCTGGACTGAGGTAGCATCAATGCTTCCCCTTGTTCCAGGGCTTCAGCATCTTGGACTGTACAGCTGCTGGTTCTGCCAGCTCTCCAGACTGCAGATGGTCATTGTGGGACTATCCTGCTTCTGGGTTTGTAAGCCAATCTAATGAATCCCCTTTTAATAATCATATACNTCTTGTTCTGGACTGTGTGGCTACTGGTTCTTCCAGCTCTCCAGCCTGCAGACAGTCATTATGGACTATTGTGAACCAACCTAATAAGTCCCCTTTTTATAACTATACTTCCTGTTGATTCTGTTCCTCTAGAGAACCCTGACTAATACATATGGTTTCAGAGGTCTTAGTCCATAGTTGGCCAACTCCATAGCTCTGAGCCCGAGGTGAAGCAGAACATCATGGTAGAAGGAGAGGAAGGTAAAAGCAGTTCAGGTCTTGGCCACCAGGAAACAGAAAGCTCCAGTCACCAGGGCCAAAATATAAACCTCAAAGTTACATCCCCAGTGACAATACCTCCTCCAGCCACAACCCACCTGCCTACAGTTACCACTCACTTAATTTGTATAAGAAAATTAGTGCATGGATTATGTTATAACTCATAATCTAATCATTTCATCTCTGAGCATTCTTTCATTGTCTAACAAATGAGCTTTGGGGGGATTTCTAAACCATAATATTCTGCACCTGGCTCCCAAAGCTCATGAACATCTCACAATGCAAAATACATTTAGTCCATTTCCAAGAGCCCCAGTAATTGTAACAGTTTCAGTACTACCCAAAAGTCCAAGTCCAATATTTCATCTGAAACTCATGGTGAACTCTCAGCATAAAATCCCTATAAAAATCAAAAGCACATACATATACAAATATGTAATGGCATAGAGTAAACATTTCCATTCCACAAGGGAGAAATGGGCATAGAAAGAAAGATGATACCAAAGCAAGACCAATATACAGCTGGACAAACAAGTTCTGTAGATTCACATCCAGCATCTGGTGCACATGGCATCCTGATATTTTTTTCAATAGGCCTATGTAGCTCCAACTCAATGGCTATGGTAGTTGCTGCTCACATGGCCTCTCTCTTGGCTTGTTTCTGCTCCATTCCTGCAAATTTCCTCAACAGATATTCTATGGTACTGGACTTTCTTAATCTCGTTGTATTCTACTGCAGTTTAGGCTTCCTTCTCATATCTTCACTTATTGCCCTCTCAGGGGCTGCCCATAGGGATCCCAGCACTGCTATACTTTGCCTGGCCTCCCAGACCTTCCTTTGAAATCTTGGTGGAAGGCTTCATGACTCCCTAACTCCAGCATCCTGCAGAATCATCCAAGGTCTTCCACCATCTCGAGCAGTAGCTAAGCCTCCTGGGATTGTGGCTGCCACAGTCTCTGAGTGCTGGGTGTCAGAGAATAGTGAAACAGCTTACCCCCTGCTCAAGCAAGATGCCACACTGTTCTCTTTTTAAAGATTATTTTATGCTTATATTCTTGAGCCTCAGATGTATGTGGTCTTTCCAATTCCTGAGATGCTCTCAAGCCATCTTTCTTATTGTTCCTGAGTAAAATATTTAACATTTCTTTAGTGGCAGTAATTGCTTTAACAACCATATTAGCAACATTTATGCCATCTCCTGAATGCTGTGTTGCCTAGAAATTTCTTCTGTAAGATTCATTAGTCTGTCACCTTTAAATTCAGCCTCACAAAATGTCTCAGAACATGGACAAAATGTAGACAAATTCTTTACCAGAATGTAATGTAAATGGCCTCAACTCCACTTTCCAATGGAGTCTTCCTTTTCCTCTGAAACCTCAAATGTCCAGTCTTTACTGTTCACAGTCTTATTGACATTGTGGTCTTCAGAGCTCCCACCAGAATCACCCATTAAACTCAGCATGCAACATTCTAAATCTTTTGGGCTTGCATCTCTTAAATTTTCAAAATTCCTTCCTCCACAAACACCAGTCTTCTGAATCAATCACATGATCAGGTTAGTCACAGCAAGGACTCCACTTCTTGAAACTAATTTCTGTTTTTGTCAGTTTTTTCATTACTGTGACTAAAAGACATGACAAGAATAATTAGAGGTGGAAATGTTTATTTTAGCTCACAATTTCAGAGGTCTCAGTCCATAGATGACTGATTCCATTGGTCTGGGTCCAAGGTAAGGCAGAACATCATGGCAGAAAGGCATGGCAGAGGAAAGCAATTCAGGACATAGTCATCAGAAAGCATAGAGAACTCTACCCACCAGGAACAAAATATAAAACCCAAACTCACAGCTCAGTGACCCACCTCCTCTAGCCACAACCTGCATAGAGTTACCACCTAGTTAATCCTTACCAGTGGATTAACCCATTGATTAGTTTAAAGCTCTCATAGTCTAATCATTACATTCTTCCATTGTCTCACACATGAGCTTTTGAAAGACACCTCAGATCTAAATCATAACACCATTTAACTCTAAAGTGAAGTCATCAAAACCCTGATAACCATAATGACATATGATAAGATATGACATCATCATATTCATAGTGTTATTGGCATAGGCTAGCAAAGCAAATATGAACTCCTTAATAATTCCATGCTTGCTCAGGCCATCTATTACATTTATGGAGCTTATAACAAGGAAAGAAAGGCCCACATACCATTAATTTAATTATTTAAATATTATAAATAATGCCAGGAAACTATTAAGTAAAATACATTCTGTATTCCTACGTTGATAAGATACCATCTTAACCACTGGAAGGGCTGATTCAAATTATGAAATCTTAGTGTCTTTATCCCTCTTTGTTAGAAGTTAGCAGCACAGGAGAAGCATATCTCTAGGTAGGTGCTAGTGGTCTTCTCCTTTTCCCCCCTCTTTGTATCCTCCTGCACTGGAGGGCATAGAACTCATGTACACACTTCCATATTGTTATGCTTTAGATATTAGGTGTCTCCCAAATCTATATGTGAGACAGTGCAAGAAGGTTTAGAGGTATAATGATTGGGTTATGAAAGCCTTAACCTAATCAGTGTGTTAATCCCCTGATAGGGATTAACTGGCTGATAAATGTAGGTAGATAGGGTGCGGCTGAAAGAGGTGGGACCCTGCGGGTGTGCCTTGTGGTTTATATTTTGTCAAGGTGAGAAGTGCTGTCTCTCTGCTTCCTGGTGCCATATCCCCAGCAGCTTTCCTCTTCTAAACTCTTCCACCATGAGTTCTGCCTCTCCTCTAGCCCAGAGAAATAGAATTAGCTATCAACTCTTATTGACTGAGACTTCTGAAATCTGAAATTTTGAGTCCCCAAATAAACTCTTCCTCCTCTAATTGTTCCTGTCAGGTCCTTTGTTCACAGTGATAAAAAAAAAAGCTGACTAACAAACACATGGTAAAATTTTATTCATACCTCCCAACTGCTGCTGCTTGTTTATTTCTGGGGTGTAGGGGTGTACACACCTGAGGCAATACTGGAAGTGGACTAAGGTTCATTTGAGAAGAGAATCTCTGTGACATGAGTGCCTCAAGTCCAGGTTAGAAGTGAGGTGCTAGTCACCCCACAGAGAGGATTGGCCAGGGCCTTGCATTGCCTAGGCCTAAAAGGAGTATTTAAGTTTCCTAAATGTCCTCCCTTAAAATAGCAGTTCATTCCTACTAAAATACAATAACTATTATATGTATATCATAGCTTTATGTGTGTTTTCATAGAAATTAATCTTTCATCCTATGAGAAAGCTATAGTCAATCAAGTACATGCAATGAACATATGTAGAAGATCTGGAATTCTTAAAATATATAGCAGACTATTTTGACATGAGCTCAGGAATGCAAATAATCAAAATAGTGATTAGAATCAGGTATGTAACAGATTTATGATAATGGATGAACCAGGAAATAATGAAATAAAGCATTCTGTGTGAATTGTTAAGAAACAATGAAAGTATCTATGAAAAATTGAAACTAAAAAAGTCTGGTTTCAGAAAACTCATCAACAGGATAGCTGACAAGTAGAATCAATCTGTCAAGAATATCTGCAGTTTCCTGATGCATTAGAGAACAGGGTCCCCATATAAAAAGCTGAAATTCTTTGCCAGAAATCCTTGCTCAAAAAATTTTTCTGTGTATCTTGTGCAAAAATAGATTTCCACTGAAAGTACCACTAGATCTGTAAATTTATTATAAACACCTAGTAACTTATGATGGCATTAAATTGGTCATCTTCCAGGTAATTAACTGGTTGATAGAGTAGTGGTTCTCAAATTTTAGCCTGCATCAGAATAAGCTAGGAAACTTGTAAAGACACAGGATGGGCTCCACCCCACAGCTTCTGATTTACTAGGTTTCTGGAGAGGATTGAGAACTTTCCATTCTAATAATTTCCAAGTGTTTTTTATCTCCCAGTGTTTCATGTGCTAGAAGCTCAGTGTCTAAATGTAATGGTATTGAGAGTTGGTGGGATCTTTAAGAAGTGGGGCCTAGTGGAAGATGATTAGATCACAGGGCACCATCTTCATAAAGGGATTAATGTTTTGTTTTATTTTTCCAGAGACTGGGCTAGTTGTCTCCAGACCAGATTAGATCTCTTAGGAGCAAGTCAGGTTTCATGAAATTCTGTTAGTTACCATAAGGGTGAATTGCGGTAAAGTGAGTCAGCCTCTCCTTGTCTCTCTCTCACACATAGACCTACTTTTCTTGCATGTTTTCTTCCTCTTTCCCTTCTGCACCATGTTGTGATATAGCATGAAGACTCTGCCAGAAATCATGCAGGTGCTGGCACCATAATATTAGACTTATCTAATATTATGGACTGTAAGTCTAAATAAATCTATTTATACCTTATAAAATGGTCATCTTTCTCAATTGTAAACATAAAATTATAACTTAGATTTTAAAATACAAATTAATGAGGGTAGGTTTTTTAGTTTGTTTTGGTTTGGTTTTATGTATTATGGATTGAACCCAAGGGCACTTAACTACTGAGCTACATCTCCAGCCTTTTTTTTAATATTTATTTTTTAGTTGTAGTTGGACACAATACCTTTATTTTATTTAATTATTTTTATGTGGTGCTTAGGATCACATGCTAGGTGAATGCTCTACCACTGAGCTACAACCCTAGCCCCATCTTCAGCTCTTTATATTTTTAATTTTGAGTTGCTTAGGGCCTCACTAAGTTGCTGAGGCTGGTCTTGCACTTGTGATCCTTCTGCCTCAGCCTCCCAAGCTACTAGGATTACAGGTGTGCACCACTTCAAAATACAAATCAATGAGAGTAGATTTTTATGGAATAATATATCTTTTGGAAAGATGACTTGATATTTGTGGATGGCAATTGGGTACAGTGGAAAAACCAGTGGATTCATATCAAAGACTCAACTGGAACTACAGCAGTCATTGGATATGTAAATTTGAGTAAAGTATTTAAATTGCATTATTTTGATGAACACTTTCTCAACATAAAATAAGGACAATAGTATTTAATAAGATTTTGTGAAGACTAAATTGGACCACATATGAAAGTTCTTTATAAATAGAATTGAACTTTACAATTGTTACATGCTAATATTAATATTATTTGTCATAATTCCCTCTCACTGTGATTTCTGACACATGCCATATATAAAGAGTGCATCCCACACAAGCTGATTTACTTCTCAGCTCAGTGGCAGTTAATCCCTCAAATTTGAATCACTGCAGAGCCTGATTCAGTCATTAAAATGACTGATCTGAATCAAGGTGTCTTCTCGCTAGTTGTTGCTTTCATCTTAACAAGCAATTAAGATCAATTATGTAGTCATCTATTTGATTGTTTGACAACTGAGACTTTCTGTAGCTAAAATAATTGCCTCAGCTGTGTTTTTGGTCAATCCTACATAATCTCCAACATCATTTTAATGATTTCTTTCTTCTGAAGACATTTTAAACTGCACATGATTAAAATAACAACACACAAGGTAAGGAAAAGTTTACATTATATTCTACAATGTGTGTGTGTGTGTGTGTGTGTGTGTCCTGAGGAAATAGAAGATGCACCTTATATCAACAAGCATGTTCCAGAGGCATAAAGAAAGCCATCACATGAAGTAGAGGTCTTTAAAGGGTAGGGGAAAATGTATTGTTGGATAGTCAATAATCAAGATCAAGCAAAGATATGATCAAACCTGTGAGTTGATTTTTGATATCAATTAGGATAGGATTTGAAGGAGTTAATGAGTCAGAATTGAAAATGGGGTCTGTGAAATTGACATTAAAGAGAACTAAAGTTTTATCTTGTGTGACATTCATAGTGATTACCAAGTTTATAAGACCCTGGCTCCAAAGAAAGCTGTAGCACAAATGAAAAACTTCAGGCTTTACTGCTTCTTTTACAGAAATACTTTATGCATCTGTGTCATTCTTCAAATTCCTTGTGGTTTTATATGGACTTCTGACATCTCAGGATAGCTTCACCCCTTGGACTATGATCTATAATTTTGTCTTCCTCCCCTTCCCACTTTTGGCTATACTATTTATTTACTTTACCTTGTTTATTATGAATAATTTTTAACATAACACAAATATGGACAAATAAGCATAATTAACTCTCAGGTATCCATTCCCTAGCCCTGAACACCATGAATCCATGGCAAATCCTGCCTCATCTATATCCCATATACTTCCCCTTCCCATTTGTAAAGTTTTCAGTTTGTATAATTAAAAGATATACTTTAAAAAAAACCCTTAACTATAATGTGCTAATAAAACCTAATAACAGTACCATTTTTGCACTTAAAATAGAAATAGTTTATGCCATCAAATATCGTTAGTGTTCAAAATTACAACTGATTCATATTGAGTATTTTACCTTTCATTTAATAAAGAGCTAAATAACACTTGTATACTATACAAATAGATAGGCATTTCATACTCTTTTCATCTGAGTAGTTTGTCTCTATTTCCTCCAGTTCCCTTACCATTCAATGATAAAAATAGTTAATACTTAACAAAGGCCACGCCCTTCTAATTTGACTTCTGTGACTTCTGATCCTTATAAAAGGTACTGCAAATTTGGCACTTTCCCTCATTATCTTTTGCCCAGAACTGTTTCAAACATGGGGGTCTGACTACAAATTCTTCATTCATACCAGGTTAACATAAACCTTCCCATTTCATCCCAAGGGCACATAAATATACCAACATTCACATTTTTACTGCTCAGTGCCCTTGCCATGCAGTTTTCTCTTGCAGTCATGCTTTTCAGTAGACAACAGAGGAAGCTAATGCATTTCTTAAAATAAACTAATCCCTGTCAAGAGTGTTAATGAGAATTTAGATATGGAGTGGTACTGACCAAGCACCATTATGGATTAATTACTAAAAAGTCAAGACAAACTCACCTCATTTCATAATTTTGACAGGGTCCATTTTTCACAGAAGGGTTATGAGGGCTGAAGAGCACAGAAAGAAAGTATAAACTTCATTAAGAGATTTTATAAAATCTCTCACAATATCCTTGTAATAGTGATGGAGAATCAGAGTTCTAATATTAGTAAAATTATATAAAATTAAAGAGCCAAGTAAAATTAATTTAAAAATCTTTAAAATATCAATACTGAATATGAAGACAGTGCCAAATGTTCATCCTGTCTTCAGAAACTGGAAAAGAGAAAGAGACTAGAGCATGGCAAAGTTTTGGCAAAGAGGGTACGGGTTATAAAAGGCCTAGACCAAAATTTCTTATCCGTTGTGATATGAGTGTTGACTGTTTTCCGATGATATTCTCTTAAAGGCTTTTTGATTCAAAATAAAGTACATAAATTGCTCAGAGCATCCTTAGTTTGATGGGAGTGGTACTTCAAAGCAGAATTTTCCTCAAGGGACAAGGATCTGCTGTCTCATATATGAGAAAGTATAATTTGAGATGTCAACATATCATATAACAGCATATAACATAATATAGAAATAATAACTTGCCGAGACATTATGGTACAATGACTATAGAAAGAGGATAGAAATTACATTACCTGGGTTTATAGCCTATCTCTGCCACTCATTAGTTGTGTGACTTTGGGAATGGTACTTATCGTCTTCACTTAGTACCCTAATCAGTAAAGTGGAGATCTTAATACTAGTACTTAACTCATATGGTTATAGGGAAGTTAATCAAATTGTTAATATAAATGTTCAAAATAATGTTAGTACACAAAAGCGCTGCATAAGTTTAATGAAGGATTACTAAAAGCCACATTACATGTGGCTCAGCATGGTGGCCACACCTGTAATTCCAGAGGCTCCGGAGGCTGAGGCAGGAGGATCAGGAGGATCACAAGTTCAAAGCCAGCCTCAGCGACTTAGGGAGGTGTCATGGAGAGGGTGTAACCCAGAAAAACAAGGCTGGAGGATCCAGAAATTGAAAGAAGATGTGAGGCACGGTGGGAATATTGGTCATCCTTTATTCAGGGGGCAGACATAGCCATTAGTCAGCTTCTCGCCCCCCAGCCGGTTCATTTTCTTTTTAAAATTTATTTTGTACATACATGACAATAGTGGAATTGTGATGCAAAAAACAAAATAAAAGAAAAGAACCCCCAGCCATTTTCATAGGCCCTTTTTATATACAGCTCAAACAAAGAAGACACACTGCCAACAGGTTATGTAAAAGCTGGCGTGCTTATAAAATTAATGTTTATGACCTTGAGCCTATATGGTGAATCACAGTGCTTCTGACCTTGACTAATTATAACATAGTTAGTTCCTAGCCCTGGCTACACACTGAAAACATAACATAGCCCACCAGCCTCAACAAAGGAGCCTAACTACAGCCATTTTGGGGCCAGCCCCAACATGAGACCTTAAGCAACTTAGTGAGAACCTATCTCAAAATAAAATTAAAATGGGCTGGTTCAGTGATTGAGCACCCTTGAGTTCAATCCCCAGTTACCTCCCACCAAAAGAAGATGTGGATACAATTATGTTGAGAAACAATTCTCCATGGATCTGATATTTTCCATATATATTGCAAACAAATGTGTGCTTGTTCAGGGCTATTTTTTTTTCTAAAATATTTTCAGAGTGAACAAATTTGAAAGATAAAGTTTCTTTCTTAGAGAAATGTCAGACAGGTTTATTGTCTAATTCTAGACTACTCTAAAATAATACTCCTCTCTTGTAATCCAACCTACTTTGTGCATAGGTGGTGTCTAGTCCTCTTCACATTCCCCTTTTCAAATTGGAGTTCAAGGAACCTTTGCGAATGCTGATATTCTAATTACTGCTGTTAATGTAAGTATTAAACCAAAGTTTGTCTTTGATCCACAAGTCTCATGTCTTTTAACAACATCTATTACACAAATAACAGGCTAACTTGTTGGCTTCTGGGTAAGATAAAATCTTGTGCCCTTTACAGCATGCAGCAGTTTAAAAAAATTTGAATCATGGCTTACTAGGTTCAAATTTTAATGTCAATATAATCTTCAGATTGAGTATATTGTAGACAATTTGTATAACCCTTATTCTTACCTGAATGATTTAAAGTGAATGAGACCATAATGCAATTAAGAGTCTAAGTTAAGAAGAATCTCAAAGGATTTTCAGTTCAGATTTTAGTACAGTTCTGGCTAATTGGATCTAGTCGTGAGAAGTGGTTTTAATCATCCAGGGATGGGAAATGCATTGTCATATGAAATAGGTCAATTATATTGATCTAAAATCTAGAATAAAATGTAACAACAAAAAATCTGTTATGCTTTCCATTTCTATAACATTTATTATGGTGTATTTATTTCCTTTATTATTATTGAACCATCTAACAATAAAATCACAGGCATAATAAAATAGTCACAAAACAAAATATGTGGTATGGTATATGATGTAAATCAAAGTGGATTTTTTTAATCTAAAAAAAATAACAAAGAACATATGAACTTTAATCTGTTATCATATAATGAAAAGTGAAGAATTAAATTATATGTCCAGTTCTTCTGTTAAACCATATTTTACCACATATCTTTGAATTTAGCTTTGATCTTAGAAGGCTAAAAAGCTGAATGCCTGATTCAACATATAGTTTCTGACATCCTTGAAATTCTGGTAAGTATGATGATCAGAAGAAATCTCCAGTAAATCTAATCATCTGAGATTTGTTCATAATATAGCCTCTCAATTTGATTTTTATTAATATCTAAACATTTACTTTCACTCAAAATTTAATTTGAACTGAATTTAATATTATTTATGTTTTGATATTCTATCAGACAGCTGAGGTATTATCACTATGAAAATAAGTGCAATAATTTATATAAATAATTACATAATTGCAAAAAAATGAAATACATTTGAAACCTAATACAAATACTAAGTCAGTGTACATTAACTAGACAATTTGAGAAGAAAATTATAACCCTCTTAAGACAGCAAATGTTTATAACAATTTACATAATAAAGGAAGACAGAATAATGGTGACTACATTATAAAATAACAATTAAATTTATAGAGATTTTGGCATACAAGGGTTAATAGCATTAAGTAAAATAAGATTGAAGAACTGTATTTATCAGTTAACTATTTTATTTCATTAGACCATGAAGTATTCAAGAGAAAAAGTCCTTTTTGTGAAATATTCAAGTTTTAAAAAGTGAATTAAAGGGCTGGGGTTGTGGCTCAACAGTGGAGCGCTCGCCTAGCACATGCAAGGCCTGGGTTCGATCATGAGCACCATATAAAAACAAATAAAATAAAGGTATTGTATGCAACTAAAAAATAAATATTAAAAAAGTGAATTAAATACAGTGTTATGGTTAGAATGATAGTATACTCTCCCAAATTCATGTTGAAACTTTTTTTAAAATTTATTTTTTTTTTATTGGTTGTTCAAAACAATACAAAGCTCTTGACATATCATATTTCATACATTAGTTTCAAGTGGGTTATGAACTCCCATTTTTACCCCAAATACAGATTGCAGAATCACATAATCCCCAATACAATAATATTATGAGGTGTGACCTTTGGAAGGTGACTAAATTATGAGGGCAGAGCCCTGGTGAATGGAATTAGCACCTGTTATGGTTTGGATGTTTTTTGTCCCCTCAGATTCATATGTTGGAGGCTTGATTTACAGAGTAGTAATTTTGAGAGGTGGTAGAACCTTTCCCAGTTGGGGTCTAGAGGGAAGTCTTTAGGTAATTGAAGGTGCTGGCTCAAAAGGGAATGCTAGTCTCTTGAAGTGAGTTTTCATGAAAGTTAAGCTTTTATAGAATCCTGATCCTAACCCTGAGTTACTCTCTGCTTTCTGCTTCACATGTGATCCTTCCTCTTGCATAAGTTCTATCATACATACTGGGGATATCAATAGAGCCTGTGTCATTATTTTTGGACTTTCAGCTTCTAAAACAGTAAGCTAAGTAAACCTTTTTTCTTTGTAAAATAAACAACCTCAAATATTTAATTATAGTAACAAAAACAAACTAATACAGATAATCAGTATCAAGAGTGGGATCATTTCTGTAACTATACCTAAATATATGTAGGCAGATTTGGAATTGGGTTTCTGACAGAAGTTGAAAGGGTTTGGAGGAACAAACTATAAAAAACTTAAAATGCTATAAGCAGAGTATTATGGGCATTTATGGTGAGGGTTTAGAAGATGGGAAAGGGGCCAGGTACAGTGGCACATGCCTATAATCCCAGCATCTTGAGAGGCTGTGGCAGATGGATCCAAGTTCAAGACCAGCCTCAGCAATTTAACAAGGCCCTAAGCAATTTAGCAAGACTTTGCCTCAACAACAACAGCAACAAAAACAAAAATAAAATGGAGGGGGATGCTGGGAATGTGGCTTGGTGGTTAAGTAACCCTAGGTTCAATACCTGGTACAAAAAAAATGGGATAGGGCATTAGCCTCAGATGGAAATGGGGACTCTACTAGAAATTAGATAATCACAATCCTGGCTAAACTACTCCAAGAACTTGGCTGCATTCTGTCATTGCCCTAAGACTTTGTGCAAGGCTGAAATTAAGAATGATGGACCAGTTTATTTGGTGAAAATTTCAACCCAATAAAGCATTTAGGATGTGGCCTGTGTATCATTAGTTGCTTTGGGTCAGATTTATAGAGAAATTTGAGAGCAAAATGAATCAGAATAGAAAGATTTGGAATGTTCACAACTTGGGCAGGGTTTCTGTTGGTTGATGGTGATGTTGGGTTATATTATATTCTTCATGATTTTTCTGTCCAGTTGTTATACAACTTGTTGAGAGAGAGGTTTTGAAGTGTTCAAGTATATTTATTAATTTGTTTATTTTTAAAGTGTTATTGGTTTTATGAGTTTTTGCTTCATGTGCTTTCTTATATTTTAGACTTTTTAATGTATGGGTATTTAATAATGTTGTGTCTTCTTAGAGGAGTGACTCTTCTATCATTATGTAACAATACTGTTTGTCATTGCTCATTTTCTTTGCTCGGAGTCTGCTATATTTGTTCATAATATATGCACTCATTCTTTCTTTTGATTAATGTTCACATTGTATATAATTTTTAGTCCTTTCTTTTTGGTCTACCTATATAACTATATTTAAAGTTCATTTCTTGCACACTGCATATAATTTGGCTATATATTTCTATGCCATCTGCCAATCTCCATCTTTTAAATCAAGCATTTAAATAATTTATATTTAATGTAATTATTGATATGTGGATATCTAAATATACTATTATATTTTTTATACATTTTCTCTATACTTTTTACTTGTTTTCATTTTTCCTGCCTTCTTATGAAGTAAACATATTTTGGAATTCCATTTGTATTTATCTCTAATGTTTTTAACTTTATCTACTTTTGTAACATTTTAGTGGTTACATCTGTATATCTATATATCATCTGGCTATCATCATAAGTGTGAAGATAATATACATGAAGATAATCATATGTTGATAACTATCCATACTTATATGAATCAAACTATTATATTATATCTCACACATATGTACAATGTTATGTCAACCAAAAAACAATAATTTAAAAAATAATATATATATGTAATATTAGTCAGGGTCAACACTTCACAAATTCAAATGAAATATAGAAATTGTGCTTCTTTTTATCCTCTTTTATTCTCCTCTACTTTTAGTACAGTTGCCTTAAGTATTATCTTTAATAAAGTGAGGATGATATAAGCCAGGGTTATAATTTTTACATTAATTCTCAATTATAATTTAGAAAACAGAAGAGGAAAGTTAAAATATATTTTATTTATCTAGGAAATAATTATGTGCCAACTTGACTGGGTCATGGTGTACTATGTATTCTTTTAATTAATACCTATGTATTAAATGAATAGGTATTTCTGAATGAGCTTGACATTTAAATCAATAGAGTAGAGAAGATTGCCTTCCCCAATGTGAATGGGCTTTATTCAATCAGTTCAGTGTCCAAATAGAACAAAAGTTTGTCTCTCCTCCATATAAAAGGTAATTCCTTCTGCCTGATTGCCTTTGAGCTGGAATGTCAGTTTTTCTTGCCTGAAAACTCAAACTGAATCATTGACTCTTTTTTGGTACCCAATCTGCTTGCCTTCTGACCAGAACTAAACCCTTTGCTCTCTTGAATCTCCATTTTGCCAGATGCAGATATGAATACTTATCAGCCAGCAAAGTTGTGGGAGGCAATTTGTTACTTTACTTTAAGTCTTTCTCTCCCTATCTACCTTGCTCCCTTTCTTCCATTCATACACATATATACACCCAATCACTTACACAGTGTTAGTTCTGATTTTCTGGAGAATGCTGATTAATATAACCCCAATTTTTTTTGTGTGTGTGTGTCCTCTTTCTTCCTGATGTTAATATGCCTTCTTTTAACATTTTTTTCTCTGTAGTAAACTTTCTTCTTCATTTTTTTTTTGGTAGCCACTTTTTTAGGATAGGTCTGCTGGCAACAAATTATTAGTTTTTCTTTATCTGAAAATGCGTTGATTTCTCCCTCAATATAGTCAATATAGAATTCTGAGTCAACTGTTGTTTTCTTTAAGCTCTCTAAGTCTGTTTTGCTACTTCCTTCTATTTTTCATAATTTCTGGTGAGTTATCTGTTGACATTCTAATTGCTGTTCCCCCAAAGATTTAATGCATTATTCCTCTCTGGTCACTTTCTTTGTCTCTAGCGAACAGAATTTTAATTGTGATATTTGTTGGTGAGAGTTTCTTTGGGAGTATCTTATATGGACTTTGTTCAGCTTCTTTAACCTGTAGACTACACCTTTTTCTAAAGCTAAGAAATGGTTACCTCTTAAATCTTTGAATAGTCATTCAGCACCATTTTCTTTCTTTGTTTCTGGGATGCCATTGACACAAATATTAGGTTATAATTCTCTGGAGAATCCTGATATTATATATATTTTGTTATAGTTCCATATGTCTCTAAGGCTTTGTTCATTTTTTCCAGCCTGTTTTCTGTTTTTCACAAAGGGTAATTTCTATAAGTTCCTCTGCTTTCTTCTTTCTGCTGTTGAGTCTATCCACTGAATCTTTTCTGTTAAACTTTGGTCATTGTATGTATATACATATGTATGTATATAATCACAAAATATGTATATATATATATATATATATATATATATATATATATATATATATATATATATATATTT
>NW_026000249.1:23301705-23313943 GCF_001458135.2 Marmota marmota marmota
TATTGTTATATTTTAGGGAATATTTAGGTTTACAACTTATTTGGATAGAAGTATAGAGATTTCCCATGTACTCCCTGCCCCCATACATGCTCAGCCTCCCCCATTATAATCACATTGCATTGGAGTGGCACAAGACATTATAATTCATGAACCTACATGAACATATCATTATCACTCTACATAGTTTACATTACAGTTCACTCTTGATATTGTATATAGGTTTTAACAAATGTATAATGAAATAAACCCACTATTAGTATCAGAAAATCTTCACTGCCCTAAAATATTCTGTAGTCTCCCTCTTCATTCTTCTTTCCTCAACCCATTGAAACTACTGTTCATTCTAAATATAGTTCTTCCCTACCTAGTATGTCATAGATTTGGAAGCATACAGCATGTAACTTTTTCAGATTGACTTCTTTTACTTAGTAATGTGTAATGTAATGTTCCTTCATGTATTTTCATAGCATAGTAGTTCATTATTTTTTCATAGTTAATAATGTTTATTCTCAGTAATACCATAGTTTATTATCAATTCCCCTGTTTAAAGGTATCTTTTGCATCCAATTTTGACATTTGTGAATAAAAACTCATCTAAACACCCATGTTCAGGTTTTGTTTGGACAAATACAGATTTTTGCATTTTACATTTAAGTTTATGATATACTTTGAGTTAATTTTTGCAAAGAATATACATTCTGTATTTAGATTCATACCTAAGACAAATGGATGTCCAGTTTTTCCAGCACTATTTGTTTAAAAAGCTAGCTTTTGTATTTTTGCATCTAAATTTTCAAATCGCTTCTTGTATAAAGAAGAAACTTCTGATAAGTTCCCAAGAATGTGATTGTTGAATTATATGGTAAAGGTATGTTCAGTTTTTTTTTAAGAAACTGCCAAACTATCTTCCAAAGTGGCTGTACCATTTTGCACTCCTCCCAACAGTAAATAAGCATTTTTTTATTGTTTCACATTCTTTCTATCATTTGGTGTTTTCAATATTTTGTGTTTTTGACATTCTACTATGTGTGTAATAGTATACCTTTATTGTGTTAATTGGCATATCCTTAATTATATGATGCTATATTTAGGATCTTAGCTTTTCCCCAAAAGTCGATGTAGTAAAGGATTTGTCCCCAGAGTGTCACTATGGGATATTGTAGAACCCTTAAATTGTGGGGCTTAGTGAGAAGTTTATAGGTCATTGGTGACATGCTCTTTAAGGGAATTGTGAGATGCCAGTCTTTTTCTCTCTTTAACTTCACAGTCATGAAGTGAATGGTTATGCAAAACCATGCATTTCTAATCACAGACTCAAAGCAAAAGGGCCAATCAATCATGTACTGAAACCTCCAAAACTATTAGCCAAAGTATACCTTCTTTCGTTAGAATTTGATTATCTCAACTATTTGTTATAGTGATGAAAGCTGACTAACACACATGAAGTTGAGCATTTTTTGTATGCTTATCTGTAACCTGTATATCTTCTTTGGTGAGATGTCTGTTAAGGTCTTTTTAGGTTCTTTGTTCATTCTTTAATCAGATTATTTTTCCTTATTGTTCAGTTTTAAAAGTTTTTTGAATATTTGGATGAAAGAACTTTAGTAGACATGTGTATCTAAAGTATCCAGTTTTGGGCTTGTCTTCTCAATTTCTTGACAGTGTCTTTTGTCATGCGGAAATATTTAAATTTTAGTTCAACTTATCAATTATTTCTTTGCTGGATCAAAACTTTTATGTTGTATCTAAAAAGTCAGCACCAAAACAAGCTCATCTAGATTTTTTCCTATGTTATATTCTAGGTTTTTTTATATTTTCACATTTTATGCTGAGTTAATTTTTGTGAGGAGTGTAAATTCTGTATCTAGATTCTTACTTTTTTCAGATAGATGTTCAGTTTTTTCTAGTACTGTTTGTTTAAAAGGCTGACACTTGTGTTTTTGTGTCTTAATTTTCAAATTTCTTCTTGTATGAACAAGAAACTTATGTTTCTTTGCTGAGACTTTGTGTGTGTGTGTGTGTGTGTGTGCTTCAAACATGTTTATGATTGCTTCTTTATAATCTGCATGATGGCTGCCTTCTTATACTTATCGGATGGTTCTAATATATGTACCACCTTGATATTGGTGTCACTCTTTTTTTCACTCACCCTAATAATTCCTGAATCTTTATATGATGGATGATTTTCAACTGACACCTAGACATTTTTATATTACATTAGATTATTTTGGGTACTGTTTGATCTTGTGTTTTGGAAGGAATGTTCTCATACCACTCTAGCAGAAATAGGTAGATACTGCCTTGTTTCTGACAAGTGGGTGTGCAAGACCAGAGTCTCCACTTAGATTTCAATGACACTCAAGTTGTAAGGGGCTTCTTGTTACTATTGGATATGCATGTGTTATGTGTTCGGTATGTGTTTGGGCTCCCTACTAGGCCTCTACTGATACGATCCTATTTGGGAGATTAAGAGGTATCTTTTTATTGCTTCCCATATGACTTTCAGTGGCAGGGGCCTTGTTTCTGCTAGACAATGGTAAAAGACCTATCTCTCCACTATGCCAGCTATGATATCATCCCATGAGAAGGGAGAGTGATATTTTATAACTACAGGGTCAGGGTGAAAATTCAAAGTCCACTGTGTTCTCCTCCAACACTGCTGGTCGGTTATTTTCTCTTTAGTTTTAAGTTGTCTTACATTCATGTAATATGATGTTGAAGGTTTTTAGTTGTGTTTAGTGGGGGGAAAAGTAAACCTACTTGATCTCTACAGAAGCAGAAGTTCTCATTAGAAGATATTTATTCAACTAATTTTATCTCAGTGTGAAGACACTACTCTTTTGATCTGTTTACAACTGATAGCATCTTGTTCAATTGGATTTAAAGTGTGTTCAGTTTCAAGAATCTGAATACTTTATAAATGAAAAGCAACTCTAGCTAAATTCTGTGAAAAAACTAAACAATATAAGGACTGATGAGGGATAGACAGATAAGTAATTCAAATTAGTCAAAGTAGACGCATTAAAAACTGTTATTGAAAAAGTGTCTTATGCATATTTAGAGCATATCACCTGGTTGTTTGTCTCTGCATAACCATAAATAGTAACAATTTTCTTTTCTGTCTGGAAAACCAGGATGGTTAGAAAAAATAAAGTGGGGAATATTAAATTCAGATTTTGAAGTGGATGCCAAAAGAGTCCTCTTAGTTAAGCTACAGTGCTTTGGAAGTACGGGGAGCATGATGAGTTCCTTCTTGATAAATTCCGAGTAGATGGTTAAATATTTTTGATGCCAAGTCTCAGAAGAAAAAAACCTACTTCAAAAATATGACATCTTTTTTAAACATGAGAAGTGATAAAATTATGGATATATAAAGGATAAGGAAACTAGAGTAGACTAAGAAGTGACTA
This sequence comes from Marmota marmota marmota, assembly GCF_001458135.2. Taxonomy (NCBI): domain Eukaryota; kingdom Metazoa; phylum Chordata; class Mammalia; order Rodentia; family Sciuridae; genus Marmota; species Marmota marmota. Next base: position 23,305,116 of record NW_026000249.1, read on the forward strand.
ATAATAGCTGCAATATATTTAGGAATTATTTAACATATCAATTTATTATAAAATCAGAAACTACTGAATGAAATTAGGAAGTACAATAACATGTCTGAATATGAACTTCAAAATTTTTAGCCTGAGAAAATTACTGGAAGGAGGAAAAATTGCTGTAACACTGTGGTAGTGTAGGAGAGATAAATACTGTGTACTCAATATTTTAATAGTTTAATTTGATTTCAGAGAAAACACATAATTAATTGAATTACACTCTTTTGGAAGCTTTTTGTAATGAACATCCAGGAAAAATCTTAGTCCACTGATCCATTCATGTACAACTTGAAAAACAATTGCCACTCAGCTCCTTGAAGTTCAGACAGTGTCCAGGTACAAATTAATTATTTTTGAAGTGCTAAACTTCAAAAATAAGAACCTAGACCTACATAGTAATTGCAAATGTCCCAATGAGCTTTAATAAAGATGCAAAATATCCAAATCAAGTATTACTGAGAGAAGATGAATAGACCCATGCTTCATTCTATTATGTTCACAGAGAACATAGGGAAGGAAGTTCTATTAAAGCAACAACAACAACAAACCTTTAGTTTATTTTTCAGAGGATCTTAGACTAAGGTAGCAAACAAAGCAAGAAGAAAATTACAGCCTCAGGAACTGCCAGACTAAATAGCTCTCTCTCTGAAAAGACTGGTGGTTTCTATTGGATACAGTTAAGTGCCAAAGCTATAATTTCCCACTTACTTTCCTTTGTTATTGCATATGTAGGGTATTTACCCCAATTTGATGCCATTGCTCTTTGTCAGAGATAGTCTTCCCACTGACTCATATTAACCACAGTTTTTTTTTTCTAAAACATGTTATAAAAACTGTCTCTGTCACTCTTCTGTTGACATTGGCTATTTCCTCATACAGAATTCAGTTGTCAGATGATTGAAGGCCTCTGTAATTCAGTTCTAATGGATTGTTTTAAACTGCTATAGTTTAGAATACCATAGCCCACGTTATCTTAAAGTGAACACATTACAAATAGAAAAGATCAAGTTGTACTGTCATTGTTACTAGAAAAGCTACTGTGAAAAGTTCAGATTTACACTTTTTGGTGAAAGGGTGTTTAATTTGAGCAAAGACCCATAAATCACAGGTGAGCAGGAGGTCCTGGATGCAAGCTATTGGATGTTGGAGAATTTGAACAGCGATTTAAGCTGTACATGTTTTTTTTTAATCCAGTTAATATTTGATATACTTTACATGAATTTCATATATAACAATTTTTTAAAAAATTAAACTTTATGCTTAAAAATTGAAACTTTTCCTCAAGAGATATAACTGTACTTGACTATAGTACTGTTTAGGAAGGAGGTTTAGTTTAATGCATACTTTATTGTGACTTTTTCTTCCCAAGGAAAATCTCATTACAAATATTAACACATACCTCTTAAACATGCAAGTAGAACACTCTCTACTGTCATTTTATTTTAATTGCACATTAATGAATAATGAGGAGCTTAGTACAGTTTGCAGTGCCTTCCCATTGTTATGTGACACTGTTAGGTCCTTGTTATTAGGGACATGGAGTGTTAGTGCTGTTGGGCCATTGGTTTTTTTCCCTGAGACTGTCAACAGAGGGAATTGTGCCAAAACATTAATCACACCTGCTGGGATGTATTAACTCTTTTAACTGTCATGATTAGTTAGTCCTCTGATTAGTCCAACAGTAATAAGTACTAAGAGCCCACCAAGATGCACACAGCAGGAAAAGTCTGAGAACAGAGAATACATAAAGTTTGTATCCTGAACAGAATGGGAGGAACATACTAAACATACTTTATGGACTCTACTTCATTTGAGAGGGGCTATGCAACACATAGTTAAGCTCATTTCTTCTTCTTCAGATATCTCAATTCCAAGGAAAACTTGTTTTCAGTCTCATTTGTATGTATTTTTTTCCTGACGTCAGAATTCTCTATTCATATTTAAGAAAGAAAGTCTTTTTGGAATCATGAATGAATATAATGGGGGTATAAATTGTATGAATTTAGGGGAAAATTATGATGGTTTCTATGATCAGAATCATTTTTGGTACATTTGTTCACTATAAAAATATTTATAAAATGCTACTAGATAATAGGAAACAACTCAGAGCAATGTACATTACCGTAAAAATCCATTGTCACTTGGCTCTCAGCCCCGGAGGTTCAGATCCAATGTAGGATTTTTCTTGATTATGGGCATAAACAACTGTGCAATAAGTAATTATTAAATAAATGTAAGAATATTTAAAGCACCTGACTATGAGTGTCAATAAAGTCATGGGCATGTGTTTCATGTAGGGAAAACACAACTTTTTTTTAATGTAGGTAAAGAGAAACCAGACAGCCATATAGTTCCAAAAAACCCAAGATACAGTCATCATGGATGCTTTCCTGAATGTTATTTTCCACTAAAATTGGTTATGACTTGTTGATGTGAGAAAATTGTAATCACATATATTCCTTAGGGAGTGAGTTAATATTGCAGCCCCATGGGTCCTCACTGAGTTTTGTGGAGGGCACAAAAGGTAATTTTAGCAAGGACCCTAGATATTTCTGATGCAGGAGAAGTATGAACTACACTTCAAGAAATATTGTCCTTAGAACACAGGAAATAAAGTTTTTTTTAAAAAAATAGGTCAATTTTATTTCAAAGTCCATTCTATAAATCAATATGTGGCTTGCCACCTCTATTACTGAATTTTTCTGAATTTAGGAAATAAGTTTTCAAAAAAATCTTAGAGAACAGACAATGACTTTAAGAAGAAGTATAATTTAAACAGAGTGTTTACATAGGCAAGGGATAGGAAGAAGATGGGAATATGAGTTCTCAAAAAATGACATTCTTAGAATAAGAATATATGAATTGACTACTTTTGTGAGTATTCATGGAAGTGGCTATGTAATGACACTTGCAAGTGAATCATAAAAGAGTAGAAAAGAAGATCCTTTGGAAAACCTTTATCAGAAGTGATTCTAAAGAAAAGGTTTGTATTACAAGGTGATTCTGTCATCTCCTTCAAAGTATATCCAAAACCCAATATTTTCATCAGCCTCACTGATTTGACCCTGCTGCAAGCTTCCATCCTCTGTCCTAAAATCAAAGCCACTCTTCTTATTTAGTCTCCTTACTTTCACAATGGACCCCTGCAATCTCTTCTCAAAACTAAATAAAACATAAAAGCAAAAGACAGAAGAAAAAACTAAACCCAAAAGACACAGTTACCTTGATAGAACCTAAGTCAAATCATCTACTGTTACTTCTCAAGAACTTGTTGTACCCCCTTCATTAAAAATAAGAGGCAAGTGAGACTTAGCAAGGAGGATTAGCAACTCAGTAGGACCCTATCTCTAAATAAAATACAAAATAGGGCTCGGGATGTGGCTCAGTGGTCGAGTGCCCCTGAGTTCAATCCCTGGTACCAAAAAAAAAAAAAAAAAAAAGGCAAGTTTCTTACAATAACTTTCTAGGTCCCATATGCTCCATGATCTTTCTAATTTTACCTTCTACTGCTTACCTTTCAATCACTTTTCTCCAGCCACAACAGCCTCTGTATTATTTCCTGAACACACCAAATGTGTTCCTACCCAAAGGACTTTGCACTAGATACTCCTGTCCAGAATATTTTGCCCCAGGTGTCTGGATGTATAAGTCCCTAACAGTCTCCACATTTTTACTTAATAGTATCATCTAGAAAGCCCCACTTTAACAGCCTAAAATTTCAACATCTATACATAAACACACACACACACACACACACACATAAATTTGAGGTAGTATCCCCTAACCCTCCCCTAACGCATTTCCATATCATTTATCACATACTTGAATAAATGTAATAATTTACAAATTTGTTACACTTTTTGGTTTTTTTTCCCTTTCTAGATGTATGTTCTACAAAGTCAGTGATGTAAAGTTTACATGTTTTGTTCATTGATGTATTCCAAGCATCTTGAAAAATTTCTAACATGTGGTAATCATTCTGTACATATCTGCAAGGATAAATAAATGAGTTGCTGAATCATCTGAGTTCACATGCTGGATTCTGTTTTATGTTTGTCTAAAGAAGGATCTGGACCTCACCCCTCTTCCCTTTCTCTTTCGCTTCCCTCTTCATACCTCTCTTCCTCCCATGCTCTTCTTTATCATTCCCTTGGAGAGTTTGATGTGCACTCTTAGAACCAGTGAGGCTTCCTGTGAAAGAAGGAATTGATTCTTACTGGTGAATATAGTCCAATGGTGAGATGCTGTAAGAGACTATTTGACTTCAAGAAAACCTTTCTAACAATTTACAGGAATCAAAAAGTTGAGTTGCTTATTACTAAAGTGTCAATATTTTTCAATTGTTTCTTTTGTTTTGATTTCATTGATTTCAGCTCTAATTTTAATTATTTCTTGCCTTGTCCTGCTTTTGCTGTTGCTTTGTTCTTATTTTTCTAGGGCTTTGAGATGTAAAGTGAGGTCATTTATTTGTTGACTTTTTCTTCTTTTAAGGAATGAACTCTATGCAATGAACTTTCCTCTTACAACTGCTTTCACAGTGCCCAGAGATTTTGATATGTTGTGTCTATGTTCTCATTTACCTCTAAGAATTTTTAATCTCCTCTTTGATATCTTCTGCAACCCATTGTTCATTCAGTAGTATATTGTTTAGTCTCTAGGGGTTGGAGTAATTTTTATTTTTTATTTTGTCATTGATTTCCAATTTTATTCCATTATGATCTAATACAATGCATGGTAGTATCTCTACTTTTTTGTATTTGTTAAGAGTTGCTTTGTGGCATAGTATATGGTCTATTTTAGAGAAGGATCCATGGGCTGCTGAGAAGAAAGTGTATCTGCTTGATGAAGGTTGAAATATTCTATATATGTCAGTTCAGTTGAGTCTAAGCCATTGATTGTATTATTAAGTTCTATAGATTCTTTATTCAACTTTTGTTTTGAAGATCTATCTAGTGGTGAAAGAGGTGTGTTAAAATCACCCAAGATTACTGTGTTATGATTAATTTGATTCTTGAAATTAAGAAGAATTTGTTTGATGAACATAGCTGCACCATTGTTTGAGATATATCTATCTATCTATCTATCTATCATCTATCTATCTATCTATATATATATATATCTTGTTGGTGTATGGTTCCTTTGAGAAGTATGTAATGTCCATCTTTATCCCTTTTGAATAACTTTGGCTTGAAGACTACTTTATTTGATACAAGGATGGAAAACCCTGCTTGCTTCCACTATTATTGGGTCTTTTTTAATACAATATGCTAGTCTATGTCTTTTGATTGGTGAGTTTAAGCCATTAACTTTCAGGGTTACTATTGAGACATGATTTGTATTCCCAGCCATATTTGTTTATTTTTGTTATTTAACTTGACTTGATTTTCTTCTTTGAGTAGTTTTTCCTTTAGGGTACTACCTCCCTCTGTTGATTTTCATTGTTGTTTTTTGTTTCCTCTTCATGGAATATTTTGCCATTGATGTTTTGTAGTGTTGGTTTTCTAGCTATAAATTCTTTTAACTTTTGCTTATCATGGAAGGTTTTTATTTCATTTTCAAATCTAAAGTTCAATTTTGCTGGATACAAGATTCTTGGTTGGCACCCATTTTCTTTCAGAGCTTGATATATGTTGTTCCAGGATCTTCTAGCTTTCAAGGTCTGTATTGAAAAATCTGCCATTATCCTAGTTGGTTTTCCCCTATATGTAATCTGATTCCTTTCTCTTGTGGCTTTTAAAATTATCTCCTTATTCTGTATGTTGGGCATTTTCATTATAATGTGCCTTGGTGTGGATCTGTTGTGATTTTGTACAATTGGCATCCTGCAGGCTTCTTGAATTTGGATTTTGAATTCATTCTTCATGTTTGGAAAATTTTCTGATATTATTTCATTGAATAGGTTGTTCATTCCTTTAGTTTGGACCTCTATGCCTTCCTCTATCCATATAATTCTTAAATTTGGTCTTTTAATGATATCCCATATTTCTTGAATATTCTGTTCATGGTTTTTTACCATTATCACTATGTGATCTATATTCTTTTCAAGAGTATATTTTTGTCTTCATTGTCTGATGTCCTATCTTCCAAGTGGTCTACTGTGTTGGTGATGCTTTAATTTGAGCTTGTAATTTGGTTTATTGTTTCTTTCGTTTCAAGGATTTCTGTTTGGTTTCTTTTTTAGCACCTCTATCTCCCTGTTGAGGTGATCTTTTGCTTCCTGTATTTGTTTATGAAGCTCCTTGTCAAAGTGATCTTTCACTGCCTATATTTGCTATCTTATATCTTCCTTGAGTTCCCAAAACATTTTAACCATGTATATCCTGAACTCTTTTTCTGTCATTTTTTCTGCTGTGGTTGCCAATGATTGTAACGATGTGGTGTCTTCTTTTGTTTGGGGCACTTTCTTCCCTTGTCTTTTCATGTTGCTCATTTGTCTTCCTTTCTAGCTCTGTGGGTCTAGATTGTTAGTGTTTTTACCCTATAGGTGTGTAGTGCTCTTGTAGTGTTCCAAGACCTCTCCTTTGTGGGGAAGGACAATGTTAACAGATCTCAATAACAACAATATACCATCTATGAACAATTTGTTGTTATTGAGACATTTACAGTTTAGTCTCGATGTACAGAATTGTTGGATTCAATTATTATCTAAAATATAATCATAAGTTTTATAAAAAGGTTTATAGATTCTGACAGTGGACAATAAACTGGGGGTGGGGCTTTGGACAATATGCTGAGGAGGTAGGATGTGAGGATATAGAGTTAATATATCTCAGGAAGTATGAAGGAAAATCTAGTGAAGAGGGTTAGTAGCAAGAGAATAGACAGGAAGTAATTTAAGGTAGGCAAGTATGGGGGATGACAGTAGTACATAAAACAAACACACATGTGTGTTTTAAAAATACAGATATTAAAACAGTAAAATTTGGAGGGGGGAGAGAACAATGAAAGAATGAAAAGGAAAAGGAAAAAAAGGGGGAATACACAACACCTGTATATTATATTATTTCAGATGACTCAGTCCTCAAAGTCCCATTTCATGCACAGTTCATGGTTTCATATATGTTGGGGGATGTGAGGGCTGGAGGATGGAGGGGTAGAAGAGAAAAAAAAAAAAAACCAACCAACCAACCAATAAAAACCTCGAAGAAGCCAGGGTTGTAGCTAGCTTTACATATCCTTATCTTTCTTGCTTCTCTGATCATCCAGTAGGTGGCATCATGTATTATAAGCTGGTGTCTCTGCCCTCTGGGTGGTGAAGGTCACCAGGGTGGGAAGACTGGTCCTGGTGCAAGGTGCCTGGATGTGGGGAGTGGCACCCACCAGTCCCTGCAGAAAGACTGCACCTCACGGGTCACTTGCGTGACATGAGTGCCAGGTACTATCTACCTCTCTTGCCTGGAGATTTCCCAGTTCCTGGTCTCTCCCTCTCCCCTAGCAGTCAGTTCCCAATTCAGGAAACTCTAACCCTGGGGAGTCCCGTGGATGGCTCCCTGGTCATACTGCACACCTGTGTTGGGCAGCTACTCTGTTGGGTTACCGCCCCTGGGGAGGGGGGGAAGGTTGGAAATCTAGTACCTGGCCACTGGAAATCTGATCTGGGAACTGCCCCCAGCTAAATGGCACGAATGTTGAGTCAAGATGGTGGGGGTCTGTTTTCAGTGCGAGGGGAGCCTGGTGAGGTAGGGGGAGCCCGGTGATGGCGTTGTGCTGTGGGTAGGTAGCAGCTGAGTGACCTGCATGGGAGCAGAGTGACATCTTGGTGATCTGTAGATGTATTGATAGGTGATTCTGCTAAGGCACTCAGTGAGTCTTGCGTGGACTGGAACTTCAAGCTTTGAGTCCTGCTCCAATGCCAGGCATCCTACTCCAACACTGAGGCCCAGAGCCCGGTGCTGGGTCACAGCACTGATGATTTATGTGGAGAGCAGCTGAGTAGGTGTCCTCTAACATTCTCAGAGATGTAGTATGCCTGAGAACACTTTTAAACACTTTAAATATAAGCAATCAAAGAGAGAAAGTAGCAGGAAAATGGTTTCCTTCATGTTGTGTTTGATTTAAATTCTCTCATACATCTTCATCCTAGAGAAATTTCTAGTTGCTTTTATTTATTGATGAGTGATTCTTTAAAGTCAACATTGCCAAGGAAAGGTGTCAGTGATGGTGGTAATAGTTTAAAAATGTAAGCAATAAAAAGTGTCCAGTTATGTGCTTAAGATATGGTTCAATAATATAATGTCATTACATAGCCACTTTCATGAATACTCACAAAAGTAATCAATTCATATATTCATATTAAGAACTTAAGGCTTTTATGGAGTTCACAAAAATGTGAGAACCATATCCACATGTCGCAACCCCTTGCCCGCAAGGAAGATGCAACACTCGGGAATCTTCTTTCAGTAGTTTATTTCAGGCCCCTGATAGTTCTTCATCTTTTCCTCGGATGCCCCTCCCAGCCTTAATAAAGCATCTCAAGCCCCAATGCAAAGCAGCCACGTGGAGCTTTCTCATAGGGTGATGAAAAGTCATGCGCCAACTCTCCCAAATAAGGAGTTGTTTGTCACAGACCACAGCGGAGCCAGCGCCATCTTGTAATGGCGACCATAATTTGCATAAACGGCAGAAGCGGCTCACCACAGTTCCACCTTTCTGTTTTCTTAAAACAATACAGGCAAGAGTAGAGGTCCTATCCCACTGTGCAGAAGTGGCTGCACAGTATGGCTCAGTCTTAAGGAGGGCCCTTCCCCAGATCCGAGACCATATCAGCCGACGCCTTTTTTCGTGGGGCGGGGAGT
>NW_026000249.1:23313953-23320845 GCF_001458135.2 Marmota marmota marmota
GGCACCCATGACACAACAACAAAAGAAGCACAAAAAACAAAAGCAAAATGACACAACAAGAGAAACACAGAAAACAAAAGCAAAAGCAAAAGTAAAAACGAAAGTACACAATGCAGCTGCTGCCCCGCTTTGGTCGCGGATCCCACTTACTTGGGACGATCCCCGCTTTGGTCGCGGATCCCACTTACCTGGGACTACGGTGCACCCCCCTGACTGCTGAAAGTTCTGGTCCCGGGTTTCGGCACCACTTGTCGCAACCCCTTGCCCGCAAGGAAGATGCAACACTCGGGAATCTTCTTTCAGTAGTTTATTTCAGGCCCCTGATAGTTCTTCATCTTTTCCTCGGATGCCCCTCCCAGCCTTAATAAAGCATCTCAAGCCCCAATGCAAAGCAGCCACGTGGAGCTTTCTCATAGGGTGATGAAAAGTCATGCGCCAACTCTCCCAAATAAGGAGTTGTTTGTCACAGACCACAGCGGAGCCAGCGCCATCTTGTAATGGCGACCATAATTTGCATAAATGGCAGAAGCGGCTCACCACATCCACAGTCAATTCTAGAATATTTCATCACCTAAAGGAGAAACCCCATGCTCGTTTGATACTACCCCCTATTCACCAATCCCTCCCCTCAAGCCCTAGGCAACCACTAATTTACTGTTTGTCTCTATAGATTTCTCTATTCTGGAATTTCTTATAAATGTAATTATATATAAGTTGTGATTTTATATTTGAAATAGGTGAGTTGTATGATATAGGAATTATATCTCAACAAATCTACCTTTAAAAAACAAACTTATAGAACTATTTAAATAATGACTCACTGACTTTTCACTTATTTTTTGTTTGTGTGTGTAAGTTTTTTGGGGATTGCCTCTAAAGTTAGTCTTATTAGTTTGTGGCCTTGGTTTTGAACAAAATTACTTATGGCATGAACAAGAGTAAACAGTGAAAATTTGAAAATGTAGTCACTTTTAATGAGATAAAACTTAAAATATTACATTTGTGCTTCCAAATATAAAATTCCTTCTTCCCCTAGAATAAGAAAGATAATAGAATTAATTGAACATAACTTTCTAAGCCTTATATTTGAATACATGACCACAGTTACTCCACCTCATGTACAACCATAAGAGTGGGATCCTAAATAGAATAAATTATATTCTATGTATGTATAATTTGACTAAATACATTCTACTGTCATGTATAACTAACAGAACAAATAAATCAATAAATAAAATTGATTTTTCCCTAGATGTTGACAGTATTTTATCATTTGGGAAATGTTAATAAGGGTTTATAAATGAAACAAAACAAAATAAAACAAACAAAAAAAAGACTACAAGTTCAAAAAAGAAAGATAAAAAAGATTTCTTAAATATTTGAAATATTGACAAATATTTATTATCCCATGAGGATTCCTTGGATGAAAAAACATTCATTTCCAAATGAACTGTTATATATACCTATGGAAACTTGTTGGTCATTCAAATAGTTCTTCATATTATGCATATGGGGGAGATAATATTTACATATGATGGTGTTTTGTTGATCCTCAAATTTCAACAATGGAAAAGTTTTCTTCATGTGCTCTTAGATAACAAAATATGTAAATAGTGATTCAGGCCAATGTGATAGAGATAAAAATGCCCCATGCAAATGTGTCCATGTCCTAATTCCCAGAATACGTGTGTATGTTACATGGCATGTCAAAGAAGAATTGATTTTATAGATGGAATAAAGGTTGCTAATCAGCTTATCTTAAGACAGAGAGATTATCCAGGTTGGCCCAATGTAATTACAAGGGTTCTAACAAATGGAAAATCAAGGCAGAGGAGAGACAACCAGATAGACTGTAGCATGAAAAGGGTTTGGCCCAATTTTGCTGAGGTTTTTGTTTGTTCGTTTGTTTTGTAGTTTTTTAAATTGTTCTCTTTAGTCATATAAGGCAGTAGAATGTATTTTGACATATCATACAAACATGGAGTATAACTTCCCACTCTTGTGTTTGTACATGATGTGGAGTTACAATGGTCATGTATTCATATATGCCAATATTGCTGGCTTTGAAGATGAAGGAAGAAGGATTATGAGTCAAGGAAAGAGTGCAACTTCTAGAACTTGGAAAATTTATGGAAATAGATTTCCCCTTAGAGTTTACAAAAGGAATAGAGCTCTGCTGACATCTCCATTTTAACATAGTGAGACCCAATTTAGATTTCTGATATTCTTCACTATGAGATAGTATGTTTGATTATTTTAAAGCACTAAATTTTTATTAATTAGTAGCAGCAGCAATGGGAAGCTACCAAGAAGTTAAGAGGCATTCCTGTAGTCATAATCCCCCTGAAATAGTTTGAATAATGATTATATTTTTTCTGATACTCTAATAATTTCTTTAGTAGCATTATATACACTTTACTACAGTTTTCTAAAATATTTAATTTTATTAAATAGACCTATATATTCTCCTATATGTTAAAATGTTTTCTAAAGAAAATTTTTGTAATTATGAATAAAGGATTTAATACACTCATGTCTCCCAGATTTTTATTCATTGTTTAGTTGCCTGCCTAATTCTCAACTTCTAAAACAAAATAGCATCCTTAATAGTTTGGAATAGAAGATGTGCTGTGAGTCTTTATGAACCTAGCATTTCTAATTAAGATAAATGCTACCCAAAGCTGTAATTTAGAAAAAAAATGTGCACTGCAAAGGAGCCATCTTTTTACTTCAGTAATTAGTTCATTGGAGGTATATGTTGCTGAATAGCTATATCTAACCTCTGAAAATTTAATTTATTCTTTAATGACTATTTCAAATAGTAAATAGTTTGTATAATCACTATAGATTTCTCATAAAATTAATATCAAAATCTACTTTCTTTTTGGAATTTAGATTTTAGGATTTACAATGATGATAATTCTAAACATGAAACAGTTTGTTCATAATTTCTTCATTGTCTCAGAATTTGATAGAAACAAAGACAGAAAGTATGATGGGTGGAAATAAAAAGAAGATAGATGAATTTTGATCCTAGCAAAATATCATGATGAGCTCTGCTGACACATTCCCCAGTGATATAGGTGAGAATGACTTTAAAAGGCAACCTTTTAAAGCATTCTGAACCATCCTAAGGATAAGCAATAAATATCTATTCAAGAAAATCTATGAAAATTCAGTAAAACGGGAAATTCTGTGGTATTTGAAACAACATTACTCCCTCTTACACTCTTTTCAATTCAGTGAGGTGGAAACTCTATTCCAGACTACTTCAGTCCAAAATACATAATTCCATTTTCACCCAGCTCCTGATTGGAAAGTCTTTCTAGAAGGAGCATGACTTTGGTATTTCCTATTCAGTTCTCAGTTGCCCTGAAGCCATGTCATGGGTGAATGTAGAAGAAGGTGTGTGTGTGTGTGTGTGTGTGTTGTCCTTTGTTCCTTTTAACCCTCAGACATAGAACAGATGCTCTAACCCCATTTGTAGCCTAGTGAGAACACTAGAACTGTCAATACTCTACCCTGACATCTTGTGTGAACTTTCCATGACAGGAGAGTCAATCTTCCTGCTTTGTCCCATGCTGCTGCCTTTCTTCCATCTAGGTCAGCTCCTAGTGTAGGAGTGTCACTCAGAAAGAAGCTTACAAGTACCAAATATTGACCTCAGAAATTATATTTTAAAGGAGACATTATATGATCATACTAGTTTGTAGAGGAATTTATATCCCAGGACATAATTGAAAATAATTTGAAATATTGACAAATATTTATTATCCCATGAAGATTCCTTGGATAAAAAAAATTCATTTCCAAATGAACTGTTACATATACCTATGAAAACTTGTTGGTCATTCAAATAGTTCTTCATCACATATTATGCATATGGGGGAAATAATATTTATATATTATGGTGTTTTGTTGATCCCTCAAATTTCAACAATGGAAATGGACATACAATTAGTAGAGTTTAACAGCTGGCTATAATCAGGAACATACTGAAGAAAACCAAAGCAGTACTTCTGTTATCCTAGGGTGACTGTGAACAATCTAAGCCATGCTTTCCTGAAGAGCAATATCAGAAGATGAACACCATGGTTAAGTAAGGAATAGATTCCAGCAAAATAATCAAGCCACTTATCATACAATAAATAAGCAAATAACAATAACAAATCTTGCATTGAGGAGTACTATCCAGAATTACTACATTGTATTATCAAAAATATGCTGTTTCTGACAAAAAATAATGACACAGGAAATGTGATCCATGTATTGGGTGAGGGAAGGTGGTGGGAATGAGTACTGTTTCTCATCAGTACTGGAGGCTGGAAAGTAGTGAGAATAATGAGTTACCATAGAACCCAGTAACTCCACTCCTATGCATATATTTAAGAAAAATAAAATGTCCACACAATTTGTGTATGAATGTTTATTTGTAATGATTGTTAGGTGGTCTTATCTAAAATAATCCTTGCTGAGATCAGTGTCATATAGTGTTTCCCCTATGCTTTCTTCGTTTATTCATCGTTTTTTTCTTTCATATTTTCATCATTTTTGGTCTTACAGTTAAGTCTTTATTTTGAGTTGATTTTTTTGTGTGTGGTAAGATATAGGGGGCGGGCTGGGGATGTGGCTCAAGCGGTAGCACGCTCGCCTGGCATGCATGTGGCCCGGGTTCGATCCTCAGCACCACATACAAATAAAGATGTTGTGTCTGCCAATAACTAAAATTAAATATTAAAAAATTCTCTCTCTCTCTCTTCTCTCTCTCTCTCTCTCTCTAAAAAAAAGATATAGGGGGCTAGTTTCATTTTAATCCATGTAAATACTCAGTGTTCCCAGCAGCATTTATTGAATATATTATTCTTAACCTACTGTTTATTATTGGTACCTTTGTCAATAATCAATTAGCTGTAAAAGTGTTTGTTTGGGGGCTCTTTTGCTGTTCCATTGGTTTGTGTCTATTTTTCTGCCAATACCATGCTCTTTTGGTTACTATAGTTTGGTGGTGTATTTTGAAGTCAAGTAAGTAAAAAGAGCAAAGTTGGAGGCATCACACTACTTGACTTCAAAATATATATTGATATTTGGAGTCTTTTGTAGTTCCATATGAGTATTTAGGATTTTTCCTACTTCTATAAAGAATGACATAGACATTTTGATAGGGATTACAATGACTCTGTAGATTTTATTTGGTTGTATGAACAATATTAATTGTTTTAAGAACAAGGAATGCCCTTCTACTTATTTGTACCACCCTTAATTTCCCTCATCAATGTTTTAATTATAGAAATTGTTTGCCTTGGTTAAATTTAATTCTGGGTGTTTCATTTTTATTTTATTTTTTGCATGGAACTATTATGAAAGGAAATGTTTCTTGATTTTTTTCCTGGGTAGTTCACTATTAGCATATAAATTGATAATTATTTTTGCGTGTTAATTTTGTGCCTTGTAACTTTACTGGATTTGAGATGTTTTCAGATGACAGTATTCTTCTATCAGTCAACCATTACCCACTTTACTGCTCATGTGTTGGGCCCCATTTAGTCTTTTGGTATCCTGTTGGAGTGTTACCTTTATGTACTATGATAGCAATACAGCTGCTAAAGGGTCAAATGAACAGTGAGAAGGCACAAAGTAGTTTTTCCTGCCCTATATATTCAGTTCAGCAGTTAACATTGACCTCTTATTAATAGGTTTATTAGAGTAATTGGATAATTTTTCTTTACTAGAGTGAAAAGTATCCTGACCAATCAACTAATTGTCCTGTTAAAGACTTAGGAAAAAGCAAAGTACATTGTTGCCAAAACTTTTAACAAGTAAATGTTGGGTTGTGCAGGATGTTCTCAAGGTTTGTGTTCATGTATGCATCTTAACTTCCTCTAATATAGATTATATTTTACACATACCATGAATTCCTATTTTGTAGGACCAATCAAAATTTGTGTAAAGTAATTGAATAAGAATCCATATAGCTTTTAAGACCTCATAATAAATAATTAAACATGTCATGCAGACGATAAGGCTGTGGAAATTCCATATAGGGCGGGCTTTAGCTCAAGAGTGGAAGGAATGAAAGAAGGAAGGAAGAGAAGGAGAGAGGGAGGGAGAGATGGAGGGAGGAATTTTGCATAAGGTTATGTCAGGTGTCTAAATTTTTCCCCACTCAAAATTTGTATGTTGAAATCCTTACTCCCAAGTTTATGCTATTAGGAGGTAAGGCCTTTGGAAAGTGATTAGGTCATGAGGATAGAGCACTCATGAATGGGATTAATACTCTTATAATAAAAGAGGCCTGAAAAAGATTCCTTCCTCCTTCTACCACATGAGAGGGCAGGAAGAAGATACCATTTATGAGCTAGAAATCAGGCTCTCACCAGTCACTGAGTCTGCTTTCTCTTGAAATTTCCAGACACCAGAACTGTAAAGAATAAATATCTGCTGTTTGTAACATTTTCAGTTTATGGTATTTTGTGTTAGCAGCAGAATGGGCCAAGACATCAGGTTCCCAAATTTTGTGTTCTCATTTCAAAAAGCTTTTTCCTTGATAGAAGAGAGTATGCCTGTAGCTCCAATGTTAGTTGCAGAACTCATTAAAAAAGAATGCATTTCATTAACTGTATTTTATTGTCCTGTTATGTTGGGTGTCTATATCAAAGTTCTTTAAACTTATCCTGGTCAATTACTGGGGGGAAGTAATGGATATACAATGTATGTATGTGTATATATATCATATATACATATATATGTAATAGATATATACGGATATATCTATTACATATATACATATATATGTAATGAATATATATGGATATATATATATATATATATATATAATGGAGATATATACATTATAATGGAGATATATATATATATATATATATATATATATATA
>NW_026000249.1:23323561-23346983 GCF_001458135.2 Marmota marmota marmota
ATATATATATATATATATATATATATATATATATATATTTACTAAGGCTTTTTGGTGAGGATCAGGAAACATTACCTGAGGCAGAAATATTGTGTTTGACATATTGTTTTCTTTGTTCAGAATATTTTAAAGTCAAGTTACATAAACAACTAAACTAAATCCAAAGACAATTAAACCATGCTGTTCAAGATGCAACTTATCGTGTTTTGAACCAGTGATCATTGGATTTGGCATTGTTTTATGAGTCCAACAGGGTCAATCCTGCTGTGCTGCAGCTCTCAAAAACCACAGAAAACTCTTTATTTCCTTGTTTAATAATTGTTATCTTACCGACACCTAAGAAATGGTTCAGGAATACTTGTGCCATAATTTCACACAGAAGTTGAGTTCTTTGCTCTGTTTCTTTCTTTCAGTGACTGGTTTGTTACAGTTTCATTTTAATTAAAAGGAAGACCTCACGGTTTGTTTTATTTATTAGTAACAATTTGTATTGTGTATCCCACAGGCCATGGTTCAATGCAAACCAGTACAAAATGCCTCTAATTCACTCCTCCTGTTATGATGCTCATTCCCTGCCTGGCCAAGTTTACAGTCCTTTATCACCAACACAAATCATCTATCCTGTCCACTAACTCAATTTCTCCAGTCTCTTCTCCCTGCTGCCCTATCAGCCCCAAGGGCAGGTACAATACTGAATTCTAATTTAATTGACAAACCCTTCCCAGCACAATCCTCTAAATACTCAAGTCAATAAAGTTGAGACATGAGATACATATTGTTGAAGAATAAACTGACCTGGGAAAAGAGACATTTGTATTCATTCCAAGGCCTTGGGTAAACAATCCTTACTGGTGTCAGGCTATAAAATAGAGAATAAATGTTAGTTGTTTATTGATTTCTGAAGTTTTCTATAGAAATATTGTCATTGGAATTGTTGGGGAGGTGTTAGCTTACTTATTCCATCCATTGATCTGCATAATGAATAGCTATAACTATAGATGTTTAAATTGCTTTTGGATAATTAAACTGAATAATTTGTCCAATCAACTTTCTTGAGGGATAAGGCAGAGCTCTTATTTAGAATAGAAATTATATTCTATTTATGTTGATTAAATCGGATGTTAGATTTCACTCATACTTTCTCTTGTCCATTCCCAGATTACACTCAAACCATCTCTAATCCCTTTAGACCTAAGTGGTCCATTACTACATTTCAAGGGTAAGCACTTTTGTGTGATTAGAATTTTGGAATGGACTTTGAATGGTTACTCCCCCTGCTTATGAAGAGGTACAAAGCAATGACGAACCATCAAATTGTCATTCAGAAGTCCAGAAAACAGAATGCAGTTTTTTATGCAATTCCTGATAAATGTAGGCACAGACAGAAAGTCTAAACCTCTCGATCTTATAGTATATGCTATATAGAGCCTTGGTGATCCAGCTAATTAGATAGTTCCTAGCTCTTAAGCACATTCTAACAATATAACCTTTACAATCTTTTTAAATCACTCATGCATTGAATACTGTGGTATGAGTGAAACTTTATTCTACTATAGTAGTTACTGGTACCAAATACACATTTGACTGTTGTCCCCCAATGCCCCCACCAATAATACCAGAGAATTTTGTTGTTGTTTCATTATTTCAGTAGAAATATAATAAGATCTGCAAATCAGGGGTAGACAATTTTAGTCACTGGAGGGGAGCCTTTTCTGTAAATTCATACCTAAGTCACAATAGTGGAAGTGATTCAGGGAAAAAAAAACATACACAGACATAAAAAGTCCAGGCAGGTTGATCCTTATTCAGAATGTTCCACGGATTTTTTAAAATTCATGGTTGTTTAATATCAGTCCAGAAGTATAGCTTAACTCAAACCCTATCATATTAAGAATAAGAAGTTTTAAAAATCATGAATCAAACTGAGTAATTAACATAAAATGAAAAAAAGTAACAAAAAACATAAAATGGCTTCCTTAAAGATTAACAGATGAGAGAATATAAAAATGGATTTATGCCTAAAATAGCTCTTGAGGGATGTTCCATCAATTCAGTTAGTAACATTAAAACCCTTCCTTTAATACAACAAACCAGACACCATCATTGTCACTTCCCACTAGTTGACAAGTTCTCTCTAACCATAATGCCTGTACTTGTGACATTTCCCATTGATTTCTGATTAAAGCTGCCTGACAACTCTGCATTTTCTTTGCTATTTGACTATTGTGTATCTTTAGTACTGTGAGTCACTTGCTCTCAGTCTAGTTGGTGGTCCACTTATAATGCAAAGCAAGGTTCCTATCTGCAAAGTGTGAATATAAAGGGGTATGAGATGATTTGAAAAAGCTAAGAGTAGAAATGAAGTATCTTTCTTCAGAAAAAGAAATACTGAGTGTCCTTCTCCCTGAAGTTCTGTGGCAGCAAATGCTGGCCCTGAGCTTTCTGAAGCAAATTTACAACATATAATCAAGTGAGATTTCTCCTGATTACCTCAGAACTAATTAGGAAGTACCTCCCACTCAAGACCTCCATCTAATTAGAAGGATCTGTTAAGAAGGTATTTGCATATCTTTCAAGTCATATTATGTCATGAGGACATTTGAGCTGATGAAAACTGACATTTACTATGAAATAAAAATGCAAAGCATTGAAACCAGGAGTCATCAGAACCTCACAGCTGTGGATTTGGGAGCCTGTTTTAATTGATGAGACACAGTGGTTCTGCCTCATGAAGCAAATCAGAGCATGAAGCACAAGGAATGTAAATATGCAGAGGTCAGAATATCATAGCTCATGGAAGAGCTGCAGACACTGTGAGTGTGCAGTCCCTGACTACAGTTTCTATTCTTTTCTCCCCTTGGGATTTATAAGCCAGAAATTAGGAGAAAAGCTTCTCTCCCTCCTTTCTTCTCTCTGTCCTCCCCCCTTTCCCTGTCACTCTCTAGATCTTTTACCTTTGCTGTACTATTTTTACTTATCACATATTTTCCACCAAGTGTTTACAGTAATAATGCTATTTGGACATCAGACAGGCTGAAAAAAAAGAAGGATTTGAAGTTGATTCTCAGGAGCCTGCCATCATTTTATGCAAATGTATTTACTTCTAATAATTACAAAAAGTAGCCACTAAAATTACAGCACTGACTACTGCTTGCAATATGACAACCATTGTCCTATGTTTTTCACATGAATAATTTCTTTAATCCTTACAGAAACCCTCTAATATAGGTGCTTTTATTATTTCCACATTAATCTTTAGGAAATGGGGCCTCAGAGTGCTAGAATAATTTGCTTAAGAATAACCCAGCTTGTTAACTGAATTCAGGATTTAAACTTAGTCAAACTAACTCCAGAGTCAGAGTTTTAAGAACCTGAACTTCTGTTACTTTTTCCTCAAGGTAAGTGTATTAACATTTATACACTTGTGTGCATGCACACATGCACCCCCCCACTCTCCCCACAGTGTTTGGGACATAGTTGGGCAGGTAGCCACCCAGCTTAGCCAATTGGAATTCTCTACAGGACTCTATGCAAATCTTGGAGAGGAGGGAATTTTTTGTGTTTAGAATTCTTTGCCACCTGCACCTCAGATAGGGTGTTAATTTTCAGGATTTACAAATAACCCAAAAAACTTAATGCAAATAATAATAATAAGAAGAATAAGAATAAGAATAATAAGAAGAACTACTCAGTCAGCAAAGGAACTGAACAGGCACTTCTCAAAAAAAGAAATACAAATAATCAACAAATATAAGAAAATATGTTCAACTTCTCTAGCAATTAGAGAAATGCACATTAAAACTACATTTAGATGTGACACAGCCATATCAATGTCTATAGCAGCACAATTCACAATAGTTAAGCTATAGAGCCAATCTAAGTATCCTTTAACAGATGAATGGTTAAAGAAAATGTGGTATATATATACTTTGGAATATTACTCAGCTATTAAGAATGATTTTATCACATTTGCCAGTAAATGAATAGAGCTGGAGACTATCATGCTAAATGAAATGAACCAATTCCACAAAACCAAAGGTCATTTTCTCTGATATGTGGATGCTAATCCACAATAAGGGAAGGAAGAAAGAATAGAAGTTCAGTGGATTAGACAAAGGGGGATGAAGGGAAGAGAGGGAGGATAGAAAAAGGAAAGATAGTGGAATGAATCTGACATAACTTTCCTATGTACATATGAGTACATCACAGAGAATTTCACCATCGTGTACACCAGAAGAATAGGATCCTAATTAGAACAAGATAGACTCCATGCTTGTATAATTATATCAAAATCGATTCTACTGTTATACATAACTAAAAAGAACCAATAAAAATTTTCCTAGTTCTAAGGACAATATGTGTTTAAAGTGGCATTTTTGCTTCCACATTGGGAAAACTAGTCTAGGGTAAATGTAAAAAGATAAAATCAAAGCCAAAGGAGGATGGAAGAGCAAGTTTTAATGATGCAATTCAAGAAACTGTATCAGATAGGGATCCATCTATATCTGAAGGTAATGTACTCATTTTTTTTTCATGCCTATCACATATCCATCTGTTTGGTTTAACTGGTGTGAGATCATTCACTGTCATGGGTCCAGAAAAACACAAAGTGAGAAGATGAACAGGGAGTGTTGTGTGTGCCCACAGACCATATGAATTGTACTTTTGAGTAAAGAATGATTTTCAATAATATCCTTCATCTTTGTTTCCCAAAATATGAACCAAGGATTTTGCATTTGCATCACAGAAAGCATTTTAAAATATATAAAGTACTGTCACCCATTTCTTGACTTAAAGACATTTAGAGATTAAAAAATAATTAGTACAGAAAGGCTGTATACTTATATATTTCCTTAGTATATAGTAAGGAAATATATAAATATACAAAGAATTGAGTTCTTTGTCAATGTGTAACTCCTTACCTGGAGTATAAACTTCTCAAAATGCTGATTCACTGCATTTTGTTTTCCAAACAACTTCCTAATCTTCCTGTGGCATGTGCTATTATTTTCATCTTATAGATGAGAATACTGAGGCACAAGAAAGTTGTACATTTTGTCCAAGACTACAGAGTAATAATGAGTTAGGCTGAGACTTAAAAATGAGTCTTCTTTTTTTTAAAAAAAAATATTTATTTCTTAATTGTAGATGGACACAATACCTTTAGTTTATTTATTTATTTTTATGTGGTGCTGAGGATTGAACCCAGGGCCTTGCACATGCTAGGCGAGCACTCCACTACTGAGCCACAACCCCAGCCTTAAAAATGAGTCTTCTGATTCTAGAATTGGTGTTGATTTCTCAGGATGACTCTATTCCATCTTCAGTATTGCCTCATTTTCCAGGGAAAATTCTTATAGTCACGATACATCCTATTTTTTTAAAAAAAATTATCAAGATATAATTCAAATACCATACAATTTAATCATTAAAAGTACATAGTTAAATGGTTTTCAGTATATTAACAAATATGGGCAGCCTTTACCACAATTTTAGAATGTGTTCATTACTTCAAAAAGCTAGTCTTTAGCCTTGAACAACCACTCCTTGGCCTTGAATAACCACTAACCTACTTTCTGTTTCTCTATATTCCCTAGTTTGAACATCCCTATGATGGAATTATAATATATGATATGACTGGTTTCTTTCACTTCGCACAATATTCTCAAGATTCATCTATATTGTGGCCTGTGTCAGTACTTCATTTTTTATGATTGAAAAAATATTCAATTGTCTTATGGTTTATATATGGGGTGTGCACCAAAAGCTCATATGACAGACAATACAAGAAATCTCAAAGGTGAAATGATTATGAGACTTGTAACCCCTGATATGGATTAACTCTGTGATTACCATAGTCAGGCAGGATGTGGCTGGGGGAGATAGAACACTGAGGGTGTGCTTTTGAGGCTTACATTTTGTCCTTAGTGAGGAGAGTTCTCCTTCTGCTTCCTTGTGGCCATTCCTTGAGCTGCATCCATCTGCTGCCATGATGTTCTGCCTCACCTCTTGCCCAGAACAATGGAGTCAGCCATGTATGTACTGAGACCTCTGAAACTGTGAGTGCCAAAGAAACTTTTCCTCCTCTACAATTGTCCTTTCAGGTCTTTTGGTCACAATGACAAAAAAGCTGACTAAAACAAATTGGATGTTTATATTATAGTTTATATCCATTCAGTAGTTGATGGATATTTAGGTTGTTTCTACTTCTTAGCTATTACAAATAATGTTGCTATAAACATTCACATACACACTTATGTATGGATATATTATTTCATTTATCTTGGTATATGCTTAGCAGTGGATTTGCTGGCTCATATAATAACTCAATGTTGAAGTACTTGGTGAAATGCCAGAGTGTTTTCCAAAGGGGCTGCACCGTTCTACTTTCTCTCTAGTAGTGTATGAGGGTTCTGACTTCTCCACATCCTAGCAATGCTTGTTATGTGACTTTTTGGTTCCAGTCATCCTTTTGGTTATGAAGTGGTATGTCACTACATTTTTGTTTACATTTCCCTAATTAACAATTATACTGAACATCTTTTCACGTGCTTATTGGCCATTTGTACATCTTCTTATGTGAAATGTCTATTCAGGGTCTTTGGCTATTGGGTTATCAGTCTATTCAGTTATTGAATTCTTATTATAAACATTCCAGATGTAATTTATCAAATACATGATATGAAAATATTTTTCACATTTTATGGATTGTCTTTTCATTTTTATAATGGTATTCTTTGAAGCATAAATGTTTTAATTATAATAGAAGCCAATTTATCTATTTCTTATTTTGTTGGTGGTGGTTTTGTTATCACATCTGAAGACATAATGGGAAAATATATGAACTGTTTATTTCTAGAATTCTCCACTTAATATTTTTTGACTATAGTTGACTAAAAGTAACTGAAATATTGAAAAATAAAACTATGGATGAGAGGAGACTACCGTAAGTATAACAAAGCTATTTGAAAATTAATGTGATAATTAAGCAAATAGCTTATATTTGAAAGTGTCATGACATTTTTCTAGTAAAATATTAAGAACCTTATATTTTATTGAGGTTTTAACTTTATTTCTAAAATTTATTACAGTTGTTATAGTGGAAGAATTGAGTTCTTTGTCAATGTGTGACTCCTTACCTGGAGTATAAACTTTTCAAAGGGATTATGCTTGTGAATCACCAACACTGAGAACAGTGCCTAGTACATAGTAACTACTGAGGAAATGTTTATAGAATGAATGTGCAAATAAATGATCCTTCCCCGAAAAATTCTAGGTTTCCCAATAGGTCTCCAACCTTTGTTGGTTCCACTTTAAAAATCCAGAATCTTCTCGAAATTGGTTGTGTTTGTACTTAGATGGATATAATAGAACTGAATAGTGTGATGAGAGTGTTAGGGGAAGAAGCAGCACGAGTCACTAAAAGAATGAAAGGGAAGCCATTAGTTAGATACTGTAGACAAGTGTAAACATAAACTTCTCTGTTTAAGTGTTATTTCTACTTGAGGGTCTGGCTTTTGCTTAAGTTCCTCAAGTTTTTTAGGCCAGGAGAATTACTGAAAAGCATTGATAAAAGAGAAATGTCTATCTGATTATTACGGATTTGCACATGGACATCAGCTGGAAAAGGAAGTCTTAGAGCAGTGTGACTGATCTTCTGCAATGGGAAATACTCCAGGGTCAACACCTGGGTTTTGATAAGATCTTTGCATAGGGTCCTCCATTCCAGAACTTGAGCTGTCTGGATGTTTGCATACATAAATCAAGGCCCGGACTCCCAGAGTTAACCACTTTTGAGTGAACTTGTTGCACTATATTATAGAAAATGGAAGTAAATGTGTGTAATACTGTTTCCACCCTGACCTAGGAAACATAAATTCTGAGCAACAAAAAGCAGGAAATAGCATGATCATGCACCTATCATCCCACATGACAAAGACCTTGGAGGGGTAGGATTTCATTTCTATTCCAATAAATTTCTCCATTGTCAAGCTTGTGAGATACTGGTGCATATTACTAGTGGGACCAGTCATGGATACTGGATGAGGATGATAACACAGGGTCTTAGTTTGGGTTCTCTGGCAGCAGATGGGAGAAAGGATTGAAAAATATTAGTGGTAAGAAAACACATTTGTGGGGGTAAAAAGACATGGAAAGGATGATAGCCAATAAAAGGTGTAAAATCATGAAAGCTACCACAGTGGATTGATGACTGGAGCTCAATTCCACTGGGAATCTCTGTGAGTCAGTGTAGTACATGAACCATGGGCTATATAATCATCAATCATGGTTGAGGGTGATTTCCTAGGACATTAAATCTCTGGGTCTTGCAGCTGATTTGAGTGGACAGAGTGAGCTTTGGTTGCCAAAGAAAGTCCTTAGGCAATCAGAAGTCTCAGAAATGTACTTCAATGAGAAGACAACAGGAAATAGGAAAGTGGGTGAAACACCAACAGAATCTGCCACACGCAGCCAGAAAAACTTCATAGAAGTTCACAAGTTAGTGGTCATTATTTTAGAGGGAATAAGAATGATGGATTAACAACTTTTCTCACTAAAGCAGCAATGAGATGTAATCAAGGGCTAGAGGAACTGTTGAGCTCATAGTGGGAGGATGAAGAGCCATCACAGCTTTTTTTTTTTTTTTTTTTTTTTTTTNCAGCAACTCACACAGCTTCTCGTGTGGATGTGGGGAAGCATTCTGTGCTGGCAGGCAGGTGAGCAGGCTGCCTTCTCACTGTGAGAAGGAAAGGCTCTCAGCAGGAAGGGCTTTACAAGATGAAAGGTTCCCCTCTGGGGAGATGAAGATGTGCTATCTTTAGGAGAATGAACTAGAAAAGCTTCTACTCTCCTCCAAGAAAAATGTTTCCCCTTTGTGGTAAGACCAGGACTGAAAGAAGGGCTATTCACCCCCCACTCCATCCCCCGCCCCACAGATGCAGTATGGGGATTGCAGGTTGGAGATGGGAATATGGGCAAGATTTAGCACCCTACACCCCCCACGATGGGGCATTTTGTGTGGTACACAAACCCCACAACTCTTCAGGGTGGCCCTGCTAAATCCTGACTGTACTTCTTAAGGTTATGTCACTTTGTCCCCTAAGCTTACTTCTTTCTTCATGAGCATTATACCCCACCCCAGTTAAATATTAAAAAGTTTAGGCTTTACACCTAATGAAAAATTCATTTTCCCTTTGGTAAATTTAACACAGGACAGCAATGCACTGAGAGAGATAGCTGGCTAAGTAGGTGGCTCTGTGGCAAACAGGATGCTTCTTTCCATGTCAGGTCCACTACCTTGAACTCAAGGTGGCCCCTCCATTCTCAGAGCAGAATGAGAAGCAGCCAGGAATGGCGTGTGGTCCTGTAGTTATTCTGCTAACATCCTGCTGGGTAGCCTGTGGGGATCACTTGCGAAGGTAAGAAGATGACTCTGTCCACAGCCCATTGATTTCTTGGCCATGGTACCAGAAACTGTCAAAAGGTGCTAGTTGTGGCAAGGGCTGTTTTGTGACCTATTCTTTTTCCTTCTGAACCTTAATTTGTCAAGGCTCCAGACAGTTTGTGATGACATTTAGTCACTATGATCTGGGCTGGGTTCAGTTTGTTGACTTGATTTCCATGTTAGTACATTAATATTCAGTGTAACCATTGTACATATTTATACCAGACTATAAATCTTGGGCAATTCCAATATCTGAAGATTTAGGACCTCTGTTTTGAGAGTTTTCAGTGATATATATTACAAGACAAATCCATGACAGGCTCAGAGCAAGGTGGCAAAAGAATTGGTTTCCCACTAATTACCCTTGGCAGTGTCCAGCAGGTCACCTCATCCTCTCGAAAGTGGATTGGTCACTTGCAGGTAAAATGTTTTATGACACTGTGAGTGTAAATCACACTATCTTGAAGGCAGACTTGTAATTCTCCCAGGGCATTGTACAGCAGCACTATAATTCTTATGGGCTTGGGAAGGGATTGTATTGCCAGCATCAAAGTCACCCTGGGATTCCCCCAAGTAGTATAGAGTCGAGATTGCCGAGCCAGTCACAGCAGTGCATAAAAAAGTGACTTCTCAGACACTACATACCCTGAAGTGGTGGAATTCTTACTATTTGCTTAATTAACATTCCTTGCACAATCTCTCATTTGCACTGATGGGATAGGGCCCCTTCTATATGCCCATCTCTCTATCAAGCCCAGTTACTCCACTGAACTGATGTTAAGGTACCCTTCAATTTACCCTGTAAATGTCCCCAGTCAAATTAAATACATGCAATGATTTTTTTCCCCTTAGAATGGTCATATCTTCTCCTGAGTTACACCATGGCACTTAAGGTCTACTTACTTCCTGTTTGCTTATCTCATGGCTTCTGTGCAGTTCCTGCACTGCAGTAGTTATGAAGATTCTACTGTCTCAGGCCTTTTACACACACACACCATCATCTTCATGAGTCAGGCCTCATCCTCTTTGCCCTGGTCACATTGGATCTGGTTACACCATTGCTATGATAGCACAGATGTGCTATTCTTCACTCTGTGTTTATCTTCTGGCCAAGCACAGCATGCATCGATGGTGAGAGGATCTATCTGGTTGGTCTGTTCATATTCTCTGTTCACTTACATAAACACATACATGACATGGGGGCTGCTATTCCTCATAACTTCAATTTCCCTTTTCATTTGATGAATCTTCCAGTGGCATCAGGCTGTTCTTCACCCTGCTCACATCCCATACCCAGTTATGCAACTGCCTTAAAGGTACAGCGACTCTCCTCTTTGCTCTTTTCATGTACTCTGTCCATGCTCACCATAATAATAATGTCATGAGGATTCCTTTTGCTATGCACTCATACCTGAGCACTGATGGTGCTTTCCTTGAACCTGTTCTTGGCACTAACCTAGGTATAACACCACCCTGGTGCTTTGGATTCTCTAATTCTTATCTAGACCTCATCCCTTGCCATAGAGCCACTGCAATGCATACCCTTTGGGATTTCAGCACTGAACTCATGAGGTAGGACTGTTCCTCTTTGTATTTCTCATATCCCATACTCACTTCCATCTGTGCCCTGAGAAGTCAGAAAGCCAGAATATTGAGGAAGTACAATAACAACTGGAAACTGTAAGAAGCCACTGGTCCACAAGCCACTGGAATAAGTGTTCTCTTGGAGCCTCCAAAGGGAGTGTGGCCCAACTAATACTTTTATTTCAGATTTTCAGCCTCCAGAACTGGGAAAGAGTGTTGCTGTTAAGTGTTGCTGTTGGCTACCCAGGTTTTAGTAAATTTGTTATGGCAGCTACAGGAAACTAACACAATCCCATGATTCTCAGGCTGTATTCCCTGGAACCTGTGAATATTATGCAACAGCACTCTCATGATTGTGTTATGTTATATGGCACAGTTGACCTTAATCTAATTATATGGGCTCTTAAAAGCAGAGAACTTTCTTCAGCTGGTGACAGAGGAGGAAGGCAGAATTCAGATTTGAAACATGAAAAGGATTGACATATCATTCCTAGGTTTGAAAATGAAAGAGATCATGAGCCAAATAATGCAGATGGACTCAGTCTAGAATCTGAAGATGATCTTCAGCTGCAAGGAAAAGGGCATCCTGATGCTACAACCACAAATAACTCAATTTCCCTCAAATTTGAATGAGCTTGGAAGCAGATTTTTCCTCAGACCTTACAGATAAGATCCAAACTCAGCTGGACTGATGAGACTCTAAGCAGAGAACCCAGTGGAGCCTATTCAGACTTTTGATTTATAGAAATGTGAGCTAATAAATGGGTGCTACTTTAAGTTGTTAAAGTTGTGGTGATTTGTTACATCAGTGATATGAAGCAATCCATTCACTCTCTACCGTTATCATCCTTTCCTATTTAGAGCTTTTGAGATTGCTTCTGTGGTGTCCTCAAGCCACTGGACATCTGCTCCACTGCCTACTCCAGAACCAGCCTTCACCCCCACTGTGATCTTGAGGGTATTGCAAATCTCATGTTTCAGCCAGCTGGAAACTTCATACAGTTCATCAGCATGAGATTTTATTGGGTAAACAATGATTCCACAACAATGATTTTAGTCTCCTTTCACAAATAGATAGAACACCTTCTGGATTGAATTCAAATGTGAAATTTGGAAAGTGCTCCCATTCCCCAAAGTATAAGGAGAACTTGCATGATTTACCACATAATAACTGACATACTCTTCTCTTTATGGTCCTTGACAATTTTTGTCATTTTATTTTTAGACTGTATGCCATTTATTTTCTATTTTGAAGTGGTTTTCATTTACTATATTTTTGGAGTAGAATCATATGTTAAAATGTGAACTCTGCACCATCTTGAGGAAAAAAAAATAAACATTATTTTTATAAAGGATAAGAAATACTCAGGTAGACCCTTGTGTTCAAGGACAGAGTATAGAATCTGGTTCTGGAAGAATTAAATAGAATTCATGCTTTCTGAAACTGGTCCTAAGAGTATATATTGTACAACATGTAACACATATAATATACAACATGTAATATAAAATTTCATGAACATGCAGACACATATCTTTTAAAATTACTGTAATAATCATAGGAATTGGAATGGAGTGATCCTGGTGTATGAGTACCTAATGGCATCCAAAGAAAGTACATTAGTACTAATAAAAATTTTGTAAAAGGAATGGTGTAAAAGGAATAGTGTCTTACTCAGGGTATATCATGTTGGATATTGCTAGTTGGGATCCTGTATACACATCTTTATAATAAAGAGAAACATGTTTTCATAAGAGACAAGTTTATATTTTATCTATCAATTCCTTTTTAAGATATCTTAATAACAGAATTCATCACCACAATAAAATCTTCATTAAATATATGTTCCTGGGTTTTCCATGTTACAAAATATAATAACTAACGGGTCCTGTTCACTAAGAAATAGCAAAACCCAGGAACATAGCACAATATCAAGTAGAATTGATGATAATTGATTTCTTCAGGTATAAATGAAGTTAAAAACTTTGTTTCATGTCATATTTTAAATTATATTTCTATATACAATTGTTTTCATTTTCTAATAACTATGAAAACTGCAGATATTAGAGACATGGCAGGGAAAGAAAAGGTTCAGGTGATAACTATTCAAAGATCATGAAACCTAAGCACCTAGGGGAACTGAGAAGATTCTTGACCAGAGGAAAATTGTACGGAACCTTTTGACATCCTATTGAGTAAGCTTTATGGCTGATGAGACTCATGGTTATCATGGTTAAACTATTTAAGATTGGCATGTCCATGATAGGAAGTAATAGTAATTTTGCTAAAGCATGAATAAGATTACTGGGTACAACATGGCCAGGAGGTAGACACACAGCCAGTGAATGAGCCTAGAATACTTCCATATACTTACATTTTAAGGTAATATTTTTTTGGTCCTCTTCTCACCATTGTTTACCTAGTAATTCATAAATACTCCTTGTTAGTAAGGTACATGCATATTTAGAGGTTCACAGAAGTTTTGGGTCTCAGACTATATACCTTGAGAATGTTAAAATCATAATGTATTTTTCCTTTTTTGCACACATTTTTAACTATCTTCTAGACATATCCACCTACCTATGATCTGAACCTTTAAATTCTCCTTTCAAAATTTGATTTTATGCTTATTTCTCAATTTTAGAGAGAAGGGTAAAACCTTTTGTTTTTCCCACCTGTCAAATCTGATCAGTAACAAAAATTCCCTTACAATTCTACCCGCCAAGGCATTGCTACAGAGTATATCATATTGTTATTACTGCTGCTACTTAGTTTAGTATTGTCCATATTCTCTTTTAAACTCTTGCCCTTTACATGGAGCTAGCTTACCCATACTGCATCTCACAGTTACATGACAATCCAATTAGGTGAGGGAGATTTCTGGAATGGTTGGTTGAAGAATTCAGTGAATCCTCTTCCCACAGACAGGTACTATGCTGGATGAATTTGTCAAAAGCAATCATATGGAGACATTGGAAATCAACAATGACATCCAACAAATTGAGAAGCAATGATTTCAGAAAATCTACCACATTGTGTCAAGGAGAGAGACAATCTATGGTACTTTAACCAGGAACTGTTTCTCTCATATCCCCTACCCATACTTCACACTTCCATTCTATGCTGATCCACTGACAATGAAATGGTCCAGCTTCCTGATATGAAGGGTTTGTCTGATAAACTATGATCTGTTTCAGATTGGGGTTCTATTTTGTAATTTTGTAATTGCTTCCTAAATCTGTGGATGTACCTTTAGCAGGATAATAAGGGAAAGAATAAGCTATAAACAATATACATATTAGGTATAAGTAATATTTACTGGACATTTACTATGGGAGGATCATCAAATGTATTTGGATAGATATATACATAAACTCTGATTTTTTAAAAATTTATTTATTTATTCTAATTTGTTATATATGACAGCAGAATGCTTTTCAATTCATAGTACACATATAGAGCACGGTTTTTTGAGTCTCTGGTTGTACACAAAGTAGAGTTACACCATTTATGTCTTCTTACATGTACTTGGGGTAATGATGCCCATGCATTCCATCATCTTTTCTAACCCCCTACCCCCTGCATTCCCCTCCCTCCCCTTTGCCCTATCTAAAGTTCTTCCATTTCTTCCATGCTCCCCTCCACATACTCATTATGGATCAGCATCCTCATAAAACATCCAGCATTGTTTTTTTGGTATTGGCTTACTTCACTTAGCATAATATTCTCCAACTCCATCCATTTACCTGCAAAAGCCATGATTTTATTCTCTTTTAATACCGAATAATATTCCATTGTGTATATATATCACATTTCATTATCTATTCATCTACTCAAGGGCATTTAGGTTGGTTCCACAATTTAGCTATTGTAAATTGTGCTGCTATAAATATTGATGTGGCTGTGTCCCTGTGGTATGCTGATTTTAAGTCCTTTGGGTATAAACCCAGGAGTGGGATAGCTGGGTCAAATGGTGGTTCCATTTCAAGTTTTCCAAAGAATCTCCATATTGCTTTCCAGATTGGCTGCACCAATTTGCAGTCCCACTAGCAACATATGAGTGTGCCTTTCCTCCCACATCCTTGTCAACACTTATTGTTGTTTGTATTCTTGATAGCTGCCATTCTGACTGGAGTGAGATGAAATCTTAGAATAGTTTGATTTGCATTTCTCTAATTGCTACAGATGATGAACATTTTTTCATATATTTGTTGATTGATTGTATATCATCTTCTGAGAAGTGTCTGTTCAATTCTCAAAAATATCAACATCAAAAAAAAAAAAAATAAACCCAATAGGCCAAAGAACTCTTATTTCTTTCTGACAGACATTATGCATGGTTTATTGTTAAAAGTGGGGACTAGGGTTGGTAGGAAAAACATTTCTAAAACTCTATGACAGACTCAATCCTGAACTTGTTTTATTGTTATAGTGCATGTACTTTTTATTATTTCATTTTAGTTATATAAAACATTAGGATTAATTTTGACATAATTTTAAAAGCATGGGATATAATTTTCTCTACTGAATTTTCTCTAATTCAGTCCCCAGTACTTCCTTTTTTCCATTCCCTTCTCCCTCCCCCTATTCCCTTCCCTCTGCTGTCCTTTCATATATATATTTAAATAGTGAGATTCACTGTGGTATATTCCTTATTTACATACATAAAAATGTTAGGTCAGATTCATTCCACCAGTATTCCCTTTTCCCATTCCTACCCCCTTCCTCTCAATCCCTTTGTTCTACTCCACTCATCTCTCTTCTATTTTCATGAAATCCCCCCTTTCTTTTTTCTTTATTTTGGTCTCATTCCCTCATATCAAAGAGAATATTTGACCTTTGACTTTCTGGGTTTAAATTATTCCACTTAGCATGATGGTCTCCAGTTGTATCCATTTACTGACAAATGCCATATTTTCATCCTTCTTTATAGCTGTGTATATATACCACCTTTTCTTCATCCATTCATGTGTTGACAGGCACCTAGGTTGGTTCCATAGTGAGGCTATTGTAAACACTGAATTCTTATGAAAATATACATACTTAGGTTTGTTTTAATTGTTTTTCAAGTTTGGTTTTGTTCATATAGGTACTTACTTTACAGTACATTTTAAAAGTACTACAATATTATGTATGCCTTTGAAAAATGTATAAATTATCTCTTGGCAATCAAAGTTTGGTAGGTTGCTCATTCATTCACAAATATTTATTGGATATCTATGGTATTACATACACCATTGTAGACACTGGTAAATATATCAGTGAGCAAAACAGACAAATATTTACATTAATAACTGGGGAAGATAGATAACAAGGAAATAATAGAATGATATATATGTTCAGAGATTATGTTAACTATAATTAGAATAGGGTAAGTATTTTAAATAGTTTGTTAACAGAAAAGTTGAAGTATAGTAAGGCCAATAAATTGGCAGATGATTGCCATTTTCAAAAATAGTTTATTCCTCACAGCTTCTAAGAGGAAGAGGCCTGAAATATCATGAGAAGGGGCATATAGAGCAACAACATAGTCATGAGGCAGAGGGGGGAAAAGAGGGAATTTTGTGCCAGAGTCATTATTGTGGGTTCAGCAGTGAAGATTGGGAAAAACAGGGTAAAGGGGCGTATGATTGGCAGGAATGAGTAATTGCAGTGAAATCTGGGCTCTAAGTGTTGCCTCTAATTGTCTAGCATCAGGCCATAGGTGACTGGAGAAAGTGCACAGTAGTCCAAAATATGATAGCCTGTAAAAGGAGGAGATAGGAGTGTGGGTGCCAGGTCATTTGGTTTGAAAAACACATTTGCAGGTGAGTGGCTTACTATCTCTGAGAATTGGCTAATTCAGGGAAGGACAGTCCTTCCAGGACCAATGAGACTCCAGACATTAAAATATAAGTATACAGAAAATAAAAGGCATCAGTAGTATAATTAGGAAAACCAGGACTTCTAGGCTTGTTAGGATGCATCTTGCATGTGAGATGATAAACATAGTCACTTTGCTTCATTATAATAACCATTTCAGACAGACAGACAGACAGACACACACACACACACACACAATGATCTCTATAACATCATGTTAAAAACCTCAGATATATACACATACACACCAAAAAAAAAAAAAAAAAACCAACTTCTTTAAAGACAAATAAAAAAGAAGCAGGGTCCATGTAGTCCACAAATGCAAAGGCATATCCTGGGGTCATGGATTCTGCACCTTAATCTCTCAATCAGGTGCTCTTGTGTAAAGCATAGCCTTCACACTGCAAGGCAGTAACCCTGCCAAAAAGAAGAGGAGGGTAAATTGAGCCACAGAGAGACATGAAAGAAAAATGCTTAAGATACAAGGAACGACTAGTGTCAAATTTTTGATTTAGGAGCTTACCTGGGGTGTTTGAACAGGACATTGTAGATTAAACAATGTGAGTAGAGAGGATATTGTTGGGAAATGAAGTTAGAGAAGGACCATATTATATAGGACTTGTTAAGTGTTTTTAATATTTGAGCTTTTTTGCTCAGAGAAATGTGGAATCACTTATAGGTTTTATGTAGGAAAGGACATAATCTACTGGACTTTCAAGATGATCCCGGTGGTTGTATTAAGACCAGACTCTAAATGGGTGAAATCAGGGAAAAAAGTAGGGAGGCTACTGCAGTACCCTGGGAGAAAAATAACAATGACAGAGTGAAATTGTGATTGGAGTAAGAATTTATTACATTCTGGGTATGTTTGGTAAGTAGAGCAAACAGTTACTGGCACACTGGAAATGGGAGCAAAGTGAAAGAGAGAAACAGGATAATATCAAGAAATTTGGCATGAGCAATGGGAAGTTCATACTGTGGGAAAGCGGGTCTATGGGGAGAGATTAGGAATTCTGCTTCAGACTTTTTAAATTTAAAACTGTCTCTAAGATATCCAAGTGGGAATCATCAAGTAGGCAATTGAAAAATTTGAGTTTGCAGTCAAGGGAAAATGACCATACTGGAAATATGATTAGATATTCATTATAATGTCGATATATTTCAGAAGTCAAGTTCAAATTATATCATCAAAGGGATGAATGGAGAGATGAGAAGAGGTCTTGAGACTAATCCTAAGGGTACTCCAATGTTAAAAAAAAAGTCAAAGACTAGGATTAGTAAAACAGCACTGAGAAGCAGTGGCCTATGAGAATGAAAATATTGGGTCAAAGATGTACAAAAGACAGAGGAAGAAAGTATTTCATGATTAGAAAGTGATCAGCTATATCAAAAGATGCTGATACTTCAAACAAGATAAAGATATTAACTAACCATAAGCATTAGCAATATGATGAGCACTGGTGGGGTTTTGGTTTATTAATTTGTGGGTTGGCTCATGTATATAGATTGGAAAAAATCATTCATAGATGATAATTAGACAAATATACATAGTTGACATTTGGGCTTGGCTGAAAGTACTCATTTTTGAAAATTGGCACATTTTCATAAAAATCTTGGAAATCTTTAATATACTCTGAAGATAATAACATATTTAATAGTATCATAAGTGATCTGTATTTTATATTTCATGTTCTAAGTATAATGCATTAAATAAACTCAGCCATGACAATATAAACATTATATTACAAGAAGACTTACAAAAGAACCCCCTAATATTTTTTTTGAGAGAGAGAGAGAGAAGAGAGAGAGAGACAATTTTTTAATATTTATTTTTCAGCTTTCGGTGGACGCAACATCTTTATTTTTTTTATTTTTAATGTGGTGCTGAGGATCAAACGCAGTGCCCTGCACATTCCAGGCAAGCATGTTACCACTTGAGCCACATCCCCAGCCCCAAAAAAGTAGATTAGAGTTTACCAGGGGCCAGGGAGAGAAACAGTGAGGATGTTTTACTTAACGGGCAAAGATTTTGTTTAGAATGATGAAAAGGTTTGGAAATAGGTAAGAGTGGTGTTTGTATGATATGGTGAATATACTTAATGCCACTGAATTGCACACTTAAAAATATCTGTAAGTCCAGTGGTACATTAGAAAATGTTTTAAAAAGTTGCTTAAAAATATTTTAATAGATAAGCAACTTTGAGAATCAATCGAGTTGCCACTGTGAAAAAAATCCCACTTAGCAAAATATTCCTAAAAATCTCCTCTCCACCAGGGTGACTGAGTCTTCTAAGACCTGAGCTGAGAATGTAAATCAGCTTCCTAGAGCTTACCCATGTACTTCCCATGACCTTTCAATTTATCTTCCATGTTCAAATGCACGGTATCATCATAGGC
Organism: Marmota marmota marmota; assembly: GCF_001458135.2. Taxonomy (NCBI): domain Eukaryota; kingdom Metazoa; phylum Chordata; class Mammalia; order Rodentia; family Sciuridae; genus Marmota; species Marmota marmota. The sequence continues at coordinate 23,342,848 of NW_026000249.1, forward strand.
ATACCTTGGCATTTGAAGTCCTTACATTCATCCCTGCCTCTTCATGGAAAATTATTCAAAGAGCTTGATATATTTAGGAATACCACCTATTTGGTGGTATTCATATCACCACCCCAACTTTTTCTTGTACTCAAAAAAAATTCCTTGGCTATTATGGATAAACAGTTCTTTTTTATATAGCCTAAAGGAAAAAACAGTGCAAGTGTCAACCCATGATAAATTCAGTGTTATTAAAAGCCCACCAGGAAAAAGTGATTTCCTGGTTGCATAAAAGACCATTCTGTCCTTCATAATTTATAACTTTTAACATTGAACATATTTATATACAAGTACCACAAACTAACTGTGCATCACTGTTACTGCAGATATCATTAATCATGTAATGAGACAACTTGAAGTTCAACCTGTAGAACAACTTGGCTTTGAGGCTGAGGACCAAGTCAGTCTTCCATTTGATGTGAGCAGAAAGACTCTAGGAATCACCAAGTAAATACCAATTTAATTGGTTTTATAATATAATGAATTTTCCCACCACAAAAACTTCTTTCATAAAGAATCAGCTTTTTAAGTTACATGTCTTTGACAAATTTATTTTTCCTCAAACACACAATTTGCAGGTTTCACTTCAAATATTTCTTCCAAAATCACTGCCACCACAAAACAACAACCACCACCACCACCCCCACAAAAAAAGCACTTGATTAAAAACAAATGCTTCAAGTATTTGTTTTTCAAGTATTTGTTTTCATCCTGAATTATATAATTGATTATAACAACTCTCTGAGTCATTATATAATCTCACAATTGAGAAATTAAATGAAAAGTAAATGTGCCTTCCCTGGGACTTAGTTTATCTGATGCATATAATTACATTTTCAGATAGAGTATATCATTCACTCAGTGGTTATGAAGGTTGAATATGTTGTATATAATTTTCATAACTGGCTACTGGAAATAATTTACTTAGGATTAATTATATAGAAAACTAAATGTATAATTTTTGTTTGAAGGAATACAAGTATCTAATCTAAATATTTTTCCAAGATATTATGGACCATGACATAGACCACGAAATGTATTATTAGTACAAAGAACAATGATCATAATGAGAAAGGTTGAATTCTTAGTCCTTTTGTAGAGAATAACAACTCAGGTAAACATCCTCTATAAAGCAACTCCTGCTAATCACTGGTGTGTTGCTGGGATGAAGTGTACCACTCAGTGGGGGTAAGTCAATCTACAACTAAAACAAGGCAAGAAGATGCATGTAAGACTAAGCATAATCAAGTCTTTCCTTCTTCTGGTTCTAATAAGGAAAAAAAATAACTCAAATTCCACTATGATGTAATTACTCTAATGATATCTACCTCCAGCCCAAGTGCAAAGCTAAATGCAATAATATTGCCTGTTATTCAGATACACAATCCAGAACCCCCTCTATAGTTTCAAAGTGGATTAACTAAAGGTCATACAGCATTTGAGTGCCCTAGATTGGGTTCTGATTTCAGTATTCAGACATCCATGGCTCCATTAAGATATCCTGTAGCCCTGGTACCTACCATTCACCATTGCTCTGAATCCTAAAAACACCCAGATGAGATTCAAGCTTGCCCCATCCAAGAGAACTCTATTTCTCTATTTTCATGAGAGAATCCAAAAGTGAAATAGCACATAGAGTCTTATTTCTTCTGTGATGAGACTGCATAAATGGTTCCGTGCAGAATTGGAATGGGCATAAGTGCAATTTGTCTTGGTTGTTTAAAATATTGCCCCTTTTCCTTATGAGAATTCATTAATATTTTAAAATAGCTTAACAACTGGGAAAAATGTTACAGGAAGTAGAACTCCGAGGTAAGGTAGATCTACTTAATATCTCTTCTTTTAATTTTAATTTTGTTTTATTGCTTCTTTTTAGTTATACATGACTGTAGAATCCATTCTGACAAAATTATATAAGCATAGGACATATCTTATTCTAATTAGGGTCCCATTCTTGTGGATGAGTATTATGGTTTGGGTGTGAGGTGTCCCCCAAAAGCTCATGTATGAGACAATGCAAGAAGGTTCAGATGAAAAATGATTGGATATGTCTTAACCCAATCAGTGAATTAATTAATCGCCTGAATTAACTCAGTGGTAACTGAAGTGATGGAGTGTGGCTGGAGGAGGTGGGACAAATTGGGGGTGTGGCTTTGGGGTATATATTTTGTATCTGAAGAGTGGAGTCTCTCTCTGCTTCTTGATCACCATGAAGTGAGCGGCTTCCCTCTGCCACACACCCTGCCATGATGTTCACTCTCATCTTGAGCCCTGAGGAATGGAGCCAGTCTTCTTATGGACTAAGACCTCTGAACCTGTGAACCCTCAAATAAATTCTTTCTCCTCTATGGTTGTTCTGGTTGGGTCCTTTTAGTCACAGCAGTGAAATAGCTGACTAAAAGAGTGGGCATGATGGTGGGATATGTATTTTTATGTCTTTGTAGGAAAATTATGTTAGATTTATTTTACCATATTTCCTATGCCTATCCCCCCTTCCTTTTTTTCATCTTTGTCTAATCTACTGAACTTCTCTTCTTCACCCCCCCCATTTGTTGTGGTTTAGCTTCCAGATATCATCAAAAACATTCGACCATTGTTTTGGGGGGGATTGGCTTATTTTGCTTAGCATGCTGTTCTCCAGATCCATCAATCTACTGGCAAATGTGGTGAAGTCATTCTTCTTTATGATTGAGTAATAGTTTATCGTGTATATATACCACAATTTCTTTATGCATTCATCTGTTGATAGGCATCTAGGTTAGCTCTGTATCTTAGCTGTTGTAAATTGTGTTGATATAAACATGAATGTGGCTGTGTCACTATAGTATGCTGATTTTAACTTCTTTCAATATATGATGAGGAGTGAGATAACTTGGTCAAATGGTAGTTCTATTCCTAGTTTTTTGAGGAATCTCCATACTGCTTTCCAGAGTGGTTGCACCGATTTGCAGTTCCACTAATAATATATGAGGGTTTCCTTTTCCCCACATCCTTGACAAATTTGTTGTTACTTGTTTTCATGATAATTGTCATTCTGACTGGAATGAGATGTAATCTCAGTATAGTTTTGATTTGCATTTCTCTAATTGCTAGAGGTGTGGAACATTTTTTTTCATATATTTATTGACTGGTCACATTTATTCTGTCAAGTTCTTGTTCAGTTCCTTTGATCCATTTATTGATTGGGTTATTTAATTTTTGATGTTAAGCTTTTTGAGTTCTTTGTGTATCCTGGAAATAAACACGCTTTTCTTATAGGATAAAAACTTCTTTGTGTATAAAACTCAAAATGTGTCTAGATTTTTCAGGACCATATAATATCACAATAAAAGACCTTTCAAACCATGAAACAATGATATTTAAAATCTTTCTTGGGGAGAGGGAAGATGGCGGCGAGGGGAGTGCATTGCCCCCGTGTGCTGCTTCACTGTGTGGGAGTATGACAAGTCAGGACAGCTAAAGGCTATCTTGTTAGGAATTTCCAGCAATAGTGGGGTGCTCCGGAACCTGGAGGAAGGATTTCCATCGCACAAGGATCGGCTACGGGGACTCAAACTCGAGAGGTTTGTCGCATGGAGGGTAACACTGCTTATTCAGCAAATCGCCCCGCGGCTAGAGTCTGCAGCGCGCGCTGGGAAACGAGGAGATAGAGACGCAGGGATACAGCACTGCAGTTTCTGCCAGCCGTGCAAGCACCGTACTCAGGGCTGAATTCTGGGTTCGAGATGGGGGAAGGAAGCGGTCCATCTTGGTTCTCCACACCGGTCAGACCACAGAGGAGGCCAGCAGCCACCATGTTGGAAAGCTGACGTCACCATCCCTGTTAAATGTTAATCTTCTTCTCCTGCTCTTCGTTCCTACTCTGATATTAGTTACTCTCCTTATATCAAAGAAGACATTTGGCATTTGTTTTTTAGGGATTGGCTAGCTTCACTTAGCATAATCTGCTCTAATGCCATCCATTTCCCTGTAAATTCTATGATTTTGTCATTTTTTAATGCAGAGTAATACTCCATTGTGTATAAATGCCACATTTTTTTTATCCATTCGTCTATTGAAGGGCATCTAGGTTGGTTCCACAGTCTTGCTATTGTGAA
>NW_026000249.1:23349622-23358917 GCF_001458135.2 Marmota marmota marmota
GAGAGTGAGGAGAGGGTGTGAGTGTGGTGGTGTTTTGGGGAGGGAGAGGGTGGAGGATGGGAAAGGCAGCGGAGCACAACAGACACTAGTATGGCAATATGTAAATCAATGGATGTGTAACTGATGTGATTCTGCAATCTGTGTATGGGGTGAAGGTGGGAGTTCATAACCCACTTGAATCAAAGTGTGGAATATGATATGTCAAGAAATTTGTAATGTTTTGAACAACCCACAATAAAAAATTTAAAAAAAAAATAAAAAAATAAAATCTTTCTTATTCTTGTTAAATTTATTTTATTTGTCCAATTTGCATATTAACAAGGGGAATGAATTCATATATAAATTTTCCTAGTTAAATAAATAATTTTTATGAACTAATAGGGAAACAATTTTCACTTGCTCTTCTAAGTAGTCAGTTATAATATCCACAGCAGAATTCCCTTGACTGTGGCTATAAAAGAAGTTTTTTAGTAAAAGGACCTTTTGCTTTGAAGAAAACATTAGGGAAATATTCTGTATTGTTATTTGCATTTAAACTACCTGCAATTTTAAGATTAATCACAAACATGATCTAAGCTTTTCTTCAGCTTTAGTTATATATGAAATACAGTGCTCCTATTTATTAGTGGAGATTATAAATTATTATAATAACAATTTTTAATCCCCACTCTACTAATGATAGTAGTAGTATGTAATAAGGCAGTAATTTTTCTAAATATTTTATATGTATTCTACCTATCAATGTGGGGTACTTACTATTCTAGCCTCATTTTATATACAAGTACTTTGGATCTTAAAAGGCTATGTAACTTGCCAAGGTGACACTGGTAGTGAGTGGCAGAGCAGAGTTAGTACATAGTTAGCTTCTATGGGCCTCAGTTTCTTCATCTGTAAAATAAAGTGGTAGACTGAATTGCTTTTTATTCTAAAATGTCATTTATACAGGACTTTCAGAGTCCCTTGAAAGTCATGCAGAACCAACTACTTGAAGCAGTTTATCATACGTAAACTAAGATGTTATAAATGACTTTACATTTTCATCAGAATTATTTGTAATGCTCTTTATTTTAAGCATTTTAAAGCCCTTGTAATTTTTTTGTTAAATTGATATTCAAGAAGTTTGATAAAGGATTTCTGATATTATGGCTTTTCAATTGATTTTTTAAAATTTTTAATGAATTGTTGGGGCCTAATAGGTAAATAGAGTATATAGACCAGCAGGGATTAGCTAATCTTCTTCAGGCAGAAGAAAGGGTCATTCTAGCTGTGTTCGGGACCCAGGCTCTCTCATTTCAGCAAGTATTGTATTTCTCAATCAGAAATTAAATTTTACATTATACTTAGAGTTCCAACATTTTATCTAAATATTCCTGACCCTGCTTGTATGAAGAAATGTATTCAACTATTGCTTAATTACTTAATATACAAAAGGTTAATCAGGAGCACTGAAAACAAATGTCAACTCAAGGCAATAGTCAGGAATAACTCAATAGGAGAATTTAGAAGTAAAGCAAGGTTGGGGCATCTAAGCCTCATATGAACTCCCTTGTTGCAAAACATATTTAAGATGTTCATTATATATATACATTGTTCATTTTATTCAGCATTTTTCTAACATTGCATTTCTATAGCTCTCTTCCTTCCCTCTTTCCCCTCCCTCATCCTTTCTCAGTGCTTGAACTACGTGAAATATGACAAAGAAAAATGAGATCAACCACTATTGCTTACGGAGCTACCATGCCATTCATTCTAATTTAATTTTTCAAATAATTTTTCAAGGACAGGAATATTGTGCTCATTTTTCACGTGTGTTAGCCCCTTCAGGATGCTATAACAAAATACCTTACATTGACTCATTTATAAGCTAAATAAATATAATGCTTGCTGTTTTGGAGATTTGGAAGTTCAAGATCAAGGTGCCAGAAGATTGGATATCCAGTAAGTACTTATTCCTCATAGAGAGCATCTTCTATGTATTCTCACATGAATAAAGTAAACACACTTTACTGGGTCTCTTTTATAATGGTAATAATGCCATTTATGGGGACTCCACTCATGACCTGATCATTTCCTAAAGGCTCTAATTCTTGATACATGGGGAGTATATTTTGGCATAGATAATTTCAGAGGACCAACACATTCAAATCATAGCATCAGTTGAGAGAAATATGACACACAGAAGTCACAGAATAGAGAGCTTAGATTTGATATGGTCTTTTTAAAGTAAAATTCTATTATTTTTCCATTGTGCTATGATATCCTCTCCTATGTAGTATCTCTTTTGTTATTTGAAATAATTTGAAGCCTATAGAAAAATTATAAATATAATATTACAGTTCAAAGTATCTTGGAAATTATCCAGTCTATTAGCCTTCCTTTAGCAATAAGGAGTTCTTGGAGCCAGAGTGCAATAGCACATATCTATAATCCCAGCAGCTTGGGAGGCTGAGGCAGGAGGATTGCGAGTTCAAAGCCAGCCTCAGCAATTTAGCAATACCCTTAGCAACTTAGTGAGGCAGTGTCTCTAAATAAAATATTTAAAAGGTCTAGAGATGTGTCTTAGTGGTTAAATTTCCCTGGGCTCAATCCCTGGTACCCAAATAAACAAATAAATAAATAAATTGAAGGAAAAAAGAAAAAAATAGAGAGTTCTTAGTATGAGGAGATTATGAGACTTACTTAAAATGGATACTTAGCACACTTGTAGGGTGACAGGAAAATAGAGATCAAAAAGAGAATTTTCTTTATTGTTGATGAGACCTGATTCCATGAAATATTACAATATAGATAGATGTAAGCCTATTAGGGGCAAACATGTATGGGTCATACTTTGATGAAAACATCTTTGGAGGTTACTGAATATAAAGATTCTTTCAATTTAAGTTGTGAAGTAAATGGATTTAAAAATTTTATCCCCATTTACTTTTAACCATAGGTCAGATAGTCTTCATTAAAACTGAAATGCTACAGAAATGAAATAAAATGACTGAAATTTTTCTATAAACTCTCAGAGAGCAAGAGCAACCTTGAACATAATAGGTTGAATTTACAGGGGTTTTTGTAATGCTCCTGGGTTACAAAATAAAATAAGGATCAATAATAAATAACAATAGCAAAAATAAAAATAATATACATAGACATAATTTAATATTTCTCACTCAGGCAAAAAATAGCTAAATATATAGCACTCTTATTATTTGTCTTTACTTTACATATTATGCTAAGGAAGACACATTTTCCTGTGAAGGTTTGTTGGGGATTTTTGTTTGTTTGTTGTTTATGTTTTAAAGTACACACTCTGGAAACATTATAGCTCAACTACAAATTTCAATGTAGCTGTTTCCACTAGTGTACAACACAGAATAAAGCTGGACAGTTAAGATTGCTCAATTGCATGTATCCATGCGGTCTCTTCTAGAGACTGTTCACAACCAAATTCCAAAGTTTAACCAAGAAGGAGTGACATCTGAGCTCTTCAATTTCATTTTTACCATTAGGGAAAAAAGTCACTTACAACTTCTATCAGAAAGTGTTTCAAGTGCACTGAAACAAGCTTGTATGAAATCTTCTCTTGTTAAAATTTATAAGCAGGACTAGAACTAGCTTGAGTAAAATAAAAAAAGGTTGGAAAAGGTAAATGTAACCAGAATATCTAGGCACAGTTCTGTGGATTACAGATTTACTTCCACTAAGTAAAATACTTGTGCTGTTTGTTGTTGTTGTTGTTGTGGGAGGAATGGACTAATGACATCTCTGAGTTTGTAGGGGGTGTGTGTGACTGGGACCATAAGGATGCAGTGTAATAGAGCTGCTTTGCTTCAGGCTTCAGCCCTCTTCTTGGAAGTAATATAAAAACATCCTGCAGTGAATCTAAAGTAAATAAAGATGTATTTTGAATGGAACACTCTTCCTGCCTTCCTTTCCAACTTTCCTGCCTGCCTAAAAGAAAAATATTTTTATTTGTTGATGGCATACCACCATGATTAATTGCTCCTAACCAAAGAAATAGAACAGTAATTCTATGACTCTCAGACTTTGCAAAGCTAGTCTTGTTCATAAACTCAGAGGAAGCTCAGAAGATGTCTGAGAATAATCCATGGTCTTGGCAGCAACAATTTTCCAACATAAATCTTAGTAGAAAATATGTTTTTTCACTCAGTCTTTTTCACTACTCATGTTGCCTGAACTAAGAGAATTTTCTGGTGCAGTTATCTTACCTTGGCCATGATTAAAATGTTTCCACTTCTCTGTTTTGTAAGTGTGAAAATGGGGGTGGGGGGAAGGTAATTTATGTTGCCAATTCTCACCTCTATTCCTATTCCACCTGTTTTTATTCCCTGTTTTCATGACCAGAGCAAAGATGGTGGACAAAAACTGGAAACACTATGAATGTCAAGCACTACATTCAGAGCATTATGAATTAGATCATCCCACCTAAGTTAATTATGGCATGATATACAGCACAAAGCAGATTGGATCCCAACTTAGATAAATGACTGTCTTTTCCATCTATAAATTGGTCTGTCAATATGGGTTATTAGCAATAAAAAACCACAGTCTTGGGACAGATGTAATTCACAGACCCTACTCATAATATAACATACATAATAAGGCTCAGATGCCAAATTCTTCTCATTCTCATTCTTTCAGCTGCCAATGCAGGTGGTGTTTACCCCAAATCCATTTCCCCTCAGGATCACCATAATTAGTACTTACATAGAAAAAAAAATCCCCTCCTACTTGGCTTAGATTAACACTTCCAATGTGAAAGTCTGTTTTGTACAGGATTTATGTTCTTTTCTAGTGTAATATGGCATTTTGGATGAAGCATAGGGTTCCCCAAAGATGAGCAAGCTTTTCCTCAATGTCAGTGCTAAACCAGTTTTAACCTCTAATTTGGTCCACAGAGACCCAAATCTGATTTAAACGTTTGTATGTGTTCTTCTTCTGTGAACCTTTTAACCTCTCATTGTTGGCTGCTACTCTTCTGGCCTCTTTGCCTTCCCCTCACTTGATGATGCTTCCTTTAATAATTCCTGGAGTTTTTCATTTAATCATTGCATGCCCATATCGTGAAATTGTTTTACATTTTCTTTGTTAGTAGAAGTGACATAATTAGGAATTGTCCAGTCTTCTCTTTTTATTGAAAAGGGACTGATCTGTCAAAATAATATTAAAATCTTTTAAAAAGCAAATGAAACTGTTTCTTAAATCTTTTCACTTTAAAAATAATAAAATGTAGTACATCCAATGCTTTATTCAGATTAAGTTAACTCTTCTCTTTCTAATGAGTCCAATTAGAGACTTTTCTTGCTTTCATGATTCAAACTTTGGTGTGATTATTTCCCCAATAAATGGTTGTGTCTACTATAGTTAGGAGTAAAGACTAGGTCAGCAGGATACCTTCAGAAAATTTTGGAAAATAAAGAATATGATGATTTTCCTGGCTGAAGATGTAGGGCCTTAGACCAAACTTACTCAAAGAGAACCTCAAACACTAATATGGTCTTTCAAATTTTTTTCTCCTTTGGCCACTGAAGCTGAGTCTTTGGTTTCAGGTCATCTACATGTGAATTCTGACTTTTGCCTTTTCCTTGCTTCATGCCCATGGTCAAGTAACTTAACTTCTTTTGCTTCAGTTTCTTTGTTTGTTTCTTTCTGCTGGGGATTGAACCCAGGGCCTTGGGCATGTGAGGCAAACACTCTACCAACTGAGCTATATTCCCAGTCCAGTTCCTTCATCTATAAAATAGAGATGACTGCACTTCCTAACTTACAGGGTTATACTGGGAACTAGATGGAAAACAAGATAATAAAAGCACTGTGCTGGGCACCAGTGTTCAATAAAATTTAAATGTGGTTATAATTTATTTCTGGATGTAGGAGGATATGAATTCACTCCTCACATCACCCAATACATTTGAGAAGCATTATCTTAGAGTCATCAATATCTAAAAAAGAAACAAAAGAATGGTGAATTTTAAGATTTAAGAAAATAAAAATAGATTTTGGAGCAATCTATTAATAAGGCATTTAATAATAAGCTTTTCTGTGACCTTCCAGGTTGAATATATGCTAAATTTTCCCTCATAATTTCAGGCAATGAACAAAAAGTTTATAATCTAAATTTTTCTGTAGCTTCTCCATTTAAGTCTGAATTGGTAGTTCAATATTAATTTTCTTAAGAATATCTAGCTAGGTAATGAAACATGTCTTATTTATTTTTAATAACCTCATGGGAACTTAATCAATAGTCCAGACTTCCAATATTCTTCCTAGAATCTGGTTGACCAGAGTAGGAAAGAAGAAATGTTAGGCTTTTTTCTTGACTAATGGCAGATTTCCTTCCAGATCTCCTCATTATGTTAGTATGCATAGACCCCCCCCACACACACACTCGCTCACACATTTATGATGTGAAAACAAATCCCAGAGTCAGTCTTGGGGTAACAATTGTTCCAGTAAGATGTAAATTAAAACCATGGGAGTGAAGTTGTGGATAATGAAAATGGAGAATATAAAAATAAAAAAAGTAACAAACAACAATAACAATAAAACTCAACAAGCTGAAACCCACTAGAGCTACATAAAAATAGGTTCAGTAGTTTCATTTGTTCAACACTCTATTTCTGAATGCTACCGATGTGCCTGGCATTATTGCTAGGATTTGGGAATAAAAAATTGAAAATGATTTATTCACAAACATCTGGGTCAGAGAATTTCCAAGTAACTTGCCCAGAGTCTTGCCTGATAAGCAACACCAAAATATAAACATAGTTTTATCTCTAAAGTCTTTGTTTTCCCCATAGTACCAAGTTGTCTATGTCAGCAGACCCTGCTCATGCATTGCCCCGATCTTCTCAGATCCCTTTTCCTAATTCTGTGGTAGATTCTGTTGTTTGTGTACTAAACACTTGCATCATTGCCTTGAAAACATTGCTCTTGGACACTTAAGTCTCCTTCTCTGAATGGTAGAGTAAGTGCCTGGGAGTCCCATCCCCTTGTCCTCCCAATGCCCTCACAAACCCAGAGTGATACATAGGCAATGATTGATTGGTGTGGAGGAGCCATCTATGAGACAGGAAGTGGCCCCTCACCAGACACTGAATATGCTGGCACCTTGATCACAGACCTACACTCTCTAGAACTGTGAGAAGTGAGTAAATTTCTTTTGTTTAAAAGTTGCCCATTGATTCTTACATTAATTTTATTAAAGCAAGCTAACTGAATTTAAACAAGCCTTTCCTTTGAAAGATGAATGCTATGTAGTCAGGTATTTTCTAAGATCTCATAAGCCTGTATAATGTAATGAGCTATTAAATATGTCTTAGCCTATAATTATGTCAGCTCCCCATTGTGTTAGAATCTATACATTCGAGGCAGATAATTTGGGCAACCTAGTCACTAGTTTGTTTAAAAGCAGTTGATGGTCAGTTAAAATAGACTATTCTGTATTAATATACAACCTGTATAACATAATGTTTACTAACCTTTCTGCTTCAGAAGAGAGTAAATTAAAAAAAAAAAACTATATGTTGCAGAATAGAAATAACCCAATGAAACTAATACAATCTAGATTTTTAGCATATTGGAATGTGCACATTACATATAATAGGTGCCACTAAGTTTATGATGTAAAAAGTCATAGAAAGTTTGAATAACAGATTATAAAACAGTATTCACGTTTTGACATTTTATCTTAATCTGAGTAACCAAGGGAAAATGATTTAATACTTTCTTTTTCTTTTTTTAATTTTGTTTATAGCATTTTATTTTATGTGCACATGTATTTTTGTTGTTTTAAAAGAATTAAAAAATATGTTGAGAAGGTTATGAATAAAGAGTGTAGCATTAAAAATACATATGAAAGCTACAGTAACTATAGAATTTCAATAGTGAGAGTTTCATGGAAATAGATTACATGTACTCCTCCACAGCCCTAAATGCAGAGCTGAATAGGGGTAGTGTGGTCCACAAATCAGTATTCAATATAGCATATTCTAAAGCAGATTTTTCGTATCCCCAGGACACACAGTCACGGCCTATATTACCCTGTATCAGACTTGAAAGAAAAGTCCACTTTCTGCTATGTCCTGGCCCTTTATTCAGACATAGATGGGCATTGGGGAAAAATTTTTGCTTCCATTATATATGCTTCTTAGCAAGAAATATCTACAAACACTATGATCACCAATTTCTTGAAGGAGACTCAGCTCTACGGAGGCCACATTCTCCCCAAGGAACAAAAGTAGAGTTAAGACCTTGCATTGATCAAGATTTCTCCCTCCGGCATCACAGCTCTTCACACTTTCATCTGTTGGAGCAGACAGACATTTCCCGTTAAACACTGCATAGGATTCCACTTCCTCTCGACAGTCAGTCTCTTTGATAAAGAGACAATATTCTAATTGCCTGGAAGAGAATATAACTTGAAAAATATGTTATATCCAACCAAAAAGGTAGAAATTAAAAGGGGTAGGTACGCATATGACTGCATATATGATGTGACGCTACATTGTGTACAACTAGAGAAGTGAAAAGTTGTGCCGCAATTGTGTACAATGAATCAAGATGCATTCTGCTGTTATATATCCCTAATTAAAATTACTTACTTAATTAATTTTTAAAAAATCTAAACAGGATACAGGGGGGGGAAACAGAGAGAAAAAACTCATATTCCATACTCTGTACAGATGGGAGAAGGTTGCTCAGTTCTCTGAGGCCTAAGCACAGTCTTCTCCTCTGTCTTCCTTGCTGTCTTAGGGGCAGTGCTGTGGCTTCTGATTATTCTTTGGAACCACACTACAATTTCATTTGCTATCATATTAAAACAAAACAAGATGAACAAAACCAGTATACACAGGAATTAGCTCAAATTTCCACTTGTACACGTAGGAATATTGTACCCTTGGCTATGGAACTAGATTTTGCTTTATTTTTATTAATAGAGTATGTTTTCCATAACAATTGTCAAGTTACAGTTTCAGAGAACAATGAACATGTTAAAAATAAATATCATTGGAAATCTCACTTGATACACTTACAAACATGTTTCCTATTCAGCTTTTTTATTTAATGTATATTGTGGTGGTTCTTGATTTTAAGTATTTAATATGTTATTAAACACATCAAATTTTCCAAAAAAACACCTCAGCATTTTACTCATTTTAAAGTACCTTTGCTCTAAAATGAAACATCATAGATTCAAATACTGGAAATTTTTTTTAAAAGAAACATCAAAATTCCTTTGTTTTAAGAGAGAGAGAGGAGAGAGAGGGAGAGAGAGAGAGAGAGA
>NW_026000249.1:23359194-23372972 GCF_001458135.2 Marmota marmota marmota
AGAGAGAGAGAGAGAGAGAGAGAGAGAAAGAGAGAGAATTTTAATATTTATTTTTTAGTTTTCGGCTGACACAACATCTTTGTTTGTATGTGGTGCTGAGGATCGAACCCGGGCTGCACGCATGCCAGGCGAGCGCGCTACCTACCGCTTGAGCCACATCCCTAGCCCAAAGCATCAAAATTCTAAGGGGCATTAATTTCACCTAGTCTGTGAAAATTTTCTTTCTTCAAATCCATAAATATGTAAGAAACAAAGGAATGAAATATATTTTATGTTAATAATATAGTACATGAGAGTGGATAAAAGGAGTAAAATGAAACCATAAAAGGTAGATTCTGCTTTATTCTAATATTCTCAGAAAAAGAAGGTAAATAAACAAAATAAATTTAATGGGCTATAAAATAATTCCATAACAAGTTGAATTAAGTGATGAAATTGTTTTACCCAAAGACAATATAACAATAAAATATTAAGATCTCAAAGGAAAAATGGAATATACCTCACTGGACCCTGTATTGGAGTTTTGGGGCCATTGGACATCATGATCAGGTTACTGTGTTTTGCATATGCTTCACAATATACTACTTAATATTTTATCACTGTGTTCAATAAAGTTTTATAGACTGAGCTTGAAGACCAAGAAATGTACATTCAGAGGTAAGTTTATAATAGAAAGTTATAGTGTAACAATACTCAACCTGTTTATTTGTTTCTCAAGTTTCTCATAACCCATGGAAAGAATACACCACAAACTCTCATGAGCAATATCTGGCACACTAATCATGTATCTCAACTCTCTTCCCATTCATGAAAATACTAGAAAACAAAAATTCTTAAGACTTTTAATTATCAAGGAAGCCCTCTATGTTACATTTTAAGTAAAAGATAAATGGTGTATCTATCCATAAACTGCTTATAAATTCTAGAAATACAGGCACTGTAGAGAATTGCCATCAAGGATATTTTCAATATGCAAATAATTAAAAGATATCATTTGTTTTGTCAGATATTTTAGAGCCACTCTGAAGACTAGTATGTAGTAATTTTCAAAATGGATTATGAATTGTGGGACAAAACAAAGAGCAATGTACTTTATTATTACATTTTAGTAAGTCAAATGCACATTTGTACTTGTATTTACACAAAATTATCTCATAATAAGGTTATACAGTGGTGGTGGTGATGGACAGGTTTGAAAAGAAAGCAAGAGGGAATTTTGACTACATTGTTTGGAATTTTTACTCTAAGGACATAGTCCTAGAGCTCCCTTTTAGTATTTTAATTCTGATCAGTAATAAAATCACTTTAAAATCTCCTTATTCTCCAAGCTCCCCATCCCATTTCAATTATACTTACACATCAGCAAAGTGGGCCAATGATGGCTCTTAGAACTCTGATACAATGTTTTCAATGGAATGGACAAGAGCCCTTTACAATATGTCCACATAAGCCTTTTCCTTGCAGAAAGTCTTTTAGAACAGAAGTTTCCCATTTTTCATAGTAAGAGGTGTGAATGTGTATTTTCCTCCAATAGTTATCAGTTGCCTTAGACATGTGCATGGTACTGCAGCTTCCCCAACTGGTATCTAACCTGGGACTTGAATTCAATCTTTTCGAGTTGCTGTAGAGCAAATGCACAGATATCAACAGGAAGGTGGCATTAGCTAGGAAGTAACTCATGGATAGGACTGGAGCTAAAACATGGACTCTTGAATGAGAATTTCAGGGACCACTCACTCTAGAAGAGAGTGACTCCACAAAGCCCCTACCCTGCTGCCAACCTGCAAGACTCCTGAAAGAGTTGATGAGAAGTGGCAATTCCATGACTTCAGCCTCTGGAGCCTAAAACTTGTAAAGGTCTTGAGCCACAGGATGTGGTGTCAGATCAGCAGAGGGAGGAGCCCCAGGTAGTAAAAAGCTCTGATATGTTAAGGAGTGAAACCTGAGGGACCCTCACTCAAAAACCAAGGGAGCTCCAAGACCTCCACCAGTACAGTCATTAGAGGGAAGTTCCAGAATAACTATAAGACAGAGGTGCCCCTGATTCTGATTCTAGTCTCAGGAGTCTGAGTTTTGAAGGTCTTGATGTTCAGGACACAACCTCAGATCAATAGAGGAAGAATTCCCTGGCCCTACTAGGATTACAGGTAAAGAAACTAAATGAGGTCTGAGGAGACCAAACACCACAGAATATGTGGAGCCAAACAGAGCTGTTCTCCTTACTGATGGGAGGAAAAAGGATTCATCTGGCCAGAGGCCAAGTGGGTGGTGGGGTGGGAATAGTACCCAGGAAGACAAAAAATACACTCTGACCCGATGAAGATGCTAGTATTGTGATCGTGTACATTTTTAATATTCTAAGTAAGTTAATGCATTTTTCTGGTCAGTCTTATTTTATCTAACTATACAGGTTTTTACATTCTTTGTTCAGAGGGCAATTTCTTCCGGGTTAACTCTCAAATATATTCAAAAATTTCTTTTAATAAATCCTTTGGAGGATATAGACATGGTGATGTTGGGAAAGAATCTGATAACCATCAAGAACAAATAGCCAGCTATCTGAGACCTTTGATATCAGTGTCCATCATGGCTGTTGGATTTTATACCTGGCATTTCCAATTCTTTATATATTATATACTTGATATCAAAATTGGCATTCAGACAAATGAGCTCCCATCAATTAAAATTTAAATGAAGAGATGGATCCAAATAACTTAATTTAAATCAAGTAATCAGATAAAAATATAGATGCCTTTAAAATTCTAACTCAAAAATTTTTCTAGGTGGCCAGACAATAAAGTCTTGATTTCTAAAACATGGCTGAAATGTAATGTAATATCCATTGCTTCTAGGATTTTTTTTTCAACAGGACAGAGATGGTTAATACTGTTAATTATATTTTTCTGATATTTTAATTTTACAATTAATATGAGTAAATTAGATTTAACATAAATGGGATTAATCTTCATAAATATGTTTTCTTA
Organism: Marmota marmota marmota; assembly: GCF_001458135.2. Lineage (NCBI taxonomy): Eukaryota > Metazoa > Chordata > Mammalia > Rodentia > Sciuridae > Marmota > Marmota marmota. The sequence goes on from NW_026000249.1 coordinate 23,362,179, forward strand.
AATGGATCAATTTTACATAAAAGTTTAAGATTCCTTTGTTTCTGGGTCTTCACTAATACTAGGTTACTAAGAGTTAAAGTTCTAACAGGTGTAATTCTATATGCAAAGGGTCCAAAAAGATTCAGCTATATTCTAATTAAAATACTATAAACAACAAAGTATTTCATCTTATTAAGAACAGTAATTCTAATATGGCATTATGTAAAAATGTGGATGTGTAACTGATGTGATTCTGCAATCTGTATACGGGGTAAAAATGGGAGTTCATAACCCACTTGAATCTAAAGTATGAAATATGATATGTCAAGAGCTTTGTAATGTTTTGAACAACCAATAAAAAAATAAAAAATAAAATCTATTTAGTTGACCCACTTAAAAAAAAGAACAGTAATTGTAAATAATTCAGAAATTTTTATAATTATTTCAGAATGTGAAGGTAAAAAGGGATTAACCACTAGGATAGAGATATAAAAAGGTTTATGAAAGGAAACAAAAATAAGGTTTGTGAAGGGAAATGATATAAGGTTTGTGAACTGAAAGAGATAAAAGTCTAAGTGATAAAAAGGTTTGAGCAAGGTATAGAAGGTTTGTATGTACTGAAGAGGTTATATTCAATTAGCACAATCAGTTAAAGTTATTTAAAGCTTTTTCCTCTTTTAAAAAGCAAAATTCCTAATCTATGAGGCTAAAGGCCTTGCAAAGGGTCTATGGCATGGAACATGCTTATGAAAACAGATAACAAAAAACTGCCCATTTACAAACATTTGATACATTTCAAGAGGGAGCAATAAAACTTCTAGGACAGTTGTTTCCAATTCAAAAGATGGAGACCCATAGTTAACTAAGCTTCCAAAAAGAAGTTGAGAGAAAATAAAATATTGATCCTTTCCCCAGACATAAGTAACATATTTATGTGATAATTTGAACCAAAGTTTAATCCTCTATATGTTAAGATAATAAGAATTTCTTAATTTTTTAAATTTTTTTATTTGTTTTAATTAGTTACACATGACAGTACAATGACTTTGATATATCATACATTTGAATCAGATGGGGTATAATTTCTGAGAGTACAGGTTGCAGAATCATCTTGGTCATGCAGTCACATATATACACACAGTAATAATAATGTCTGTTTCATTCTACTATCTTTCCTATCCCCACATCCCCTCCCCTCCCCTCCCATAACTTCTCTCTACCTAATCTAAGGTAATGCTATTCTTTTTTTTCCCTCACATCTTCATACATGTATTTTGTATAATAATGAGGGTCTCCTTCCACCATCCACAAAATTCCCCTTCTCCCTCCCTTTCCCTCCCACCTATCTTCCCTACCTAGAGATAATCTTCTTCCCATGCTCTTCTTCCCTACCCCATTTTGAGTCACCCTCCTTATATCAGAGAAGACATTCAGCATTTTCTTTTTGGATTGGCTAACTTCACTTAGCATAATCTGCTCTAATGCCATCCATTTCCCTGCAAATGCCATGATCTTATTATTTTTTTGTGCTGAGTAATGTTCCATTGTGTATAAATGCCACATTTTTTTATCCATTCATCCATTGAAGGGCATCTAGGTTGGCTCCACAGTCTAGCTATTGTGATTGTGCTGCTATAAACATTGATGTGGCTGTGTCCTGTAATATGCTGTTTTTAGGTCCTTTGGGTATAGACCGAGAAGAGGAATAGCTGGGTCAAATGATGGTTCCATTCCCAGCTTTCCAAGCAATCTCCATACTGCTTTCCAAATTGGCTGCAATAATTTGCAGTCCCACCAGCAGTGTATGAGTGTACCTTTTTCCCCCACATCCTTGCCAGCACTTGCTGGTGTTTGACTTCATAATGGCTGCCATTATTACTGGAGTGAGATGGTATCTTAGGGTGGTTTTAATTTGCATTTCTCTGACTGCTAGAGATGGTGAGCATTTTTTCCTATATTTCTTAATTGATTGAATATCCTCTTCTGAGAAGTGTCTGTAAAGGTCCTTGGCCCATTTGTTGATTGGGTCATTTGTTTTTTGGTGTTTAGCTTTTTGAGTTCTTTGTATACCCTAGAGATTTAGAGCTCTATCTGATGTGTGAGGGATAAAAATTTGTTCCCAGGATGTAGGCTCCCTGTTCATCTCACATATTATTTGTCTTGCTGAGAAAAAACTTTTTAAATTTGAATCCATCCCATTTGCTGATTCTTGGTTTTAATTCTTGTGCTATAGGTGTCTTATTAAGGAATTTGGGGCCTAGCCCCAAGTGATGAAGATTAGGGCCTACTTTTTCTTCTGTTAGACGCAGAGTCTCTGGTTTAATTCCTAGATCCTTGATCCATTTTGAGTTAATTGTTGTGCATGGTGAGAGATATGGGTTCAGTTTCATTTTGTTGCATATATTTCCAGTTTTCCCAGCACCATTTGTTGAAGAAGCTATCCTTTCTCCAGTGCATGCTTTTAGCACCTTTGTCTAATATAAGGTAGTTGTAACTTTGTAGGTTAGTCTCTGTGTCCTCTATTCTGTACCATTGGTTTACCAGCCTGTTTTGGTGCCAGTACCATGCTGTTTTTGTTACTATTGCTCTGTAGTACAGTTTAAGGTCTGGTATAGCGATACCACCTGTTTCACTCTTCTTGCTTAGAATTGCTTTAGCTATTCTGAGTCTCTTATTTTTCCAGATGAATTTAATAATTGCTTTTTCTATTTCTGTGAGGAATGCCAATGGGATTTTGATCAGAATTGCATTGAACCTGTATAGTGCTTTTGGTAGTATGGTCATTTTAATAGTATTAATTCTACCTATCCATGAGCAATGTAGATCTTTCCATCTTCTAAGGTCTTCTTCTATTTCTCTCTTTAGGGTTCTATAGTTTACATTGTATAGATCTTTCACCTCTTTTGTTAAGTTGATTCCCAAGTATTTTTTTTTGAGGATATTGTGAATGGGATAGTTTTCCTCATTTCCTTTTCAGAGGATTTGTCACTGATATACAAAAATGTATTTGATTTATGAGTGTTGATTTTATATCCTGCTGCATTCCTGGGTTCTTGAAAGGTCTTGTAGAACTCAGCTGTATATCCATCCGGTCCTGGACTTTTCTTGGTTGGTAGACTTCTGGTGGTGTCTTCTATTTCGTCACTTGAAATTTATCTGTTTAAATTATGTATATCATCCTGATTCAATTTGGGCAAACCATATGACTGTAGAAATTTGTTGATGCCTTCAATATTTTCTATTTTATTGGAGTACAAGTTTTCAAAACAATTTATAATTATCTTCTGTATTTCTGTAGTGTCTGTCGTGATATTTCCTTTTTCATCCTATATGTTAGTAATTTGAGTTTTCTCTCTTCTTCTCTTCATTAGCATGGCTAAGGGTTTGTTGATTTTATTTACTTTTTCAAAGAAACAACTTTTTGTTCTGCCAATTTTTTCAGTTGTTTCTTTTGTTTCAATTGCATTGATTTTAGTTCTGATTTTAATTATTTCCTGTCTTCTACTGAATTGAATATAAATTTTTTCTTCTTTTTCTAGGGCTTTGAGATGTAATGTTAGGTCACTTATTTGTTGACTTTTTCTTCTTTTAAGGAATGAACTCTATGCAGTGAAATTTCCTCTTATAACTGTCTTCATAGTATCCCAGAGATTTCCATATGTTGTATCTTTGTTCTCATTCACGTCTAATTTTTTTTTAATCTCCTCTGTGATATCTTCTGCAACCCCTTGTTCATTCAGTAGCATATTATTTAGTCTCCAGGTGTTGTAATAGCTTTTATTTATTATTTTATCATTGATTTCTAATTTCATTCCATTATGATCTGATAGAATGAAGGGTAGTTTCTCTACTTTTTTATATTTTCTAAGACTTGCTTTTTGGTATAGTATATGGTCTATTTTAGAGAAGGATCCATATGCAGCTGAGAAGAAAGTGTATTCACTCATTGAAGAATAAAATAGTCTATATATGTCAGTTAAGTCAAAGTTGTTGATTGTATTATTGAGTTCTATATTTTCTTTGTTCAGCTTTTGTTTGGAAGATCTATCCAGTGTTGAAAGAGGTGTGTAAAAGTCACCCAAAATTATTGAGCTGTGGTCAATTGGACTTTTGAACTTGAGAAGAGTTTTTTTTATGAATGTAGACACTCCATTGTTTGGGGTATATATATTTATAATTGTTAAGTCTTGTTGGTGTATAGCTACCTTGAGCAGTATGTAGTGTCCTTCTTTATCCTTTTTGATTGACTTTAGCTTGAAGTCTACTTTATTTGAAATGAGGATGGAAACCTCTGCTTTCTTCCACAGTCTATGTGAGTGGTATGATTTTTCCCAACACTTCACCTTGGGTCTTTATTTATTTATTTTTTGATTAAATCTGCTAGTCTATATCTTTTGATTGGTGAATTTAGGCTATTAACATTCAGGGTTATTATTGAGACATGATTTGTATTTCCAGCCATTTCTGTTTATTTCTGATATTTAATGTGACTTGGTTTCTCCTCTGATTAGGTTTTCATTTAGTGTAATTCCTCCCTCTGATGATTTTCCTCATTGTTTTTCATTTTCTCTTCATGGAATATTTTGCTGAGGATATTCCGTAGTTCAGGCTTTCTAGTTGTAAATTCTTTTAACTTTTGTTTACCATGGAAGGCTTTTATTTCATCATCAAATCTAAAGCTTAGTTTTGCTGGATGTAAGATTCTTGGTTAGCACCCATTTTCTTTCAGAGCATGGTATATGTTGTTCCATGATCTCCTGGCTTTGAGGGTATGGGTTGAAAAATCTGCTGAGATACGAATTGTTCTCCCCCCATATGTGATCTGATTCCTCTCTCTTGTGACTTTTAAGCTTTTATTCTTATTCTGTATGCTAGGCATTTTCATTATACTGTGCCTTGGTGTAGATCTGTTCTAATTTTGTACATTTGGTGTCCTGTAAGCCTCTTGTATTTGGTTTTCCAATTCCTTCTTAATACTTGGGAAATTTTCTGGTATTATCTCATTGAAGAGATTGTGCATTACTTTGGTTTGAAACTCTGTGCCTTCCTCTATCTCAATAACTCTTAGATTTGGTCTTTTGATGCTGTCCCATAATTCTTGGATGCTCTGTTCATGGTTTCTTACTATCTTCACTGGGTGGTCAACTTTATTATCCAGATTGTATACTTTGTCTTCATTATCTGATGTTCTGTCTTCCAAGTGATCTAGTCTATTGGTTATGCTTTCTATTGAGTTTTTTATTTGGTTTATTGTATCTTTCATTTCAAGGATTTCTGACTTTTTTTTTTATCAGAGTCTCTATCTCTTTCTTGAAGTCATCTTTTGCTACCTGTATTTGCTTTCTTATCTTGCTGTTGGAGTGATCGGTTTTTGCCTGTATTTGCTCATTTAGGTCACTCTTTAATTCACAGATCATTTTAATTATGAATCTTCTGAACTCCTTCTCTGACATTTCATCAAATTTGATGACAATGGGTACTGTTATTATAGTGTCCTGATTTGTTTGGGGCACTTTCCTCCCTTGTTTTTTCAGTTGCCTATGTGTCTTCCTTTCTTGCAGCATGGATCTGAGATATTACAGTTTTTACCCTATATTCTTTTTTTAAAGAGAGAGAGAGAGAGAGAGAATTTTTTAATATTTATTTTTCAGTTTTCAGTGGACACAACATCTTTATTTTATTTTTATGTGGTGCTGAGGATCGAACCCAGTGCCCCGTGCATGCCAGGCTAGCACATTACCCCTTGAGCCACATCCCCAGGCCTCTACCCTATATTCTTGTAGTACCCATGAAGAGTGTATGTACCTCACCTTGATGTTGGGCTTCCAGATCTTACAGGTGTCCCTCAGTGTTTACTACTGCAACTAAAGGTGGTGGCAGCAATAGCCAAGGTAACTCGAGATAATAGTGGAGATGCCCCAAGATGGATACAATATCTTACAGATATGGGGCTGAAATGGTGGGCCTTACACTGCCTTTGGGATGCCTGCTCTGAGATGCAGCTGCTTCTAGGCCCTTTCTGTTGTCAGAAAGGTAGGGGCTACTTCATGGGGAAAGGTAGGGGGTAGGGGCTACTGCATGGGGAAAGCTATGGTGGTGTCTGCAGGGTCCCAAGACGGAACTGTGTTAGGCTTGGTCTCCCAGGCTTGGGGGAGGGGCAGACTCAGACCTACCCTGGACCTGGGTCCTGCGCAAGTCTGTGAGGGCTGATCTGGTCCAGGCCCAACCTCCTGTGGTAGTCTGCTGGTTAGAAGGGGCAGTCCTGTGCCTGAGGCTGGGATGCAGCTGGTGTCTGCCAGTCGCAGGATGGACCCAGGCCTACTGTGAGTCTGGGTCCTGCACATGGCAGTTTATTATCAAATTTCTAATATCTAAGCTTTTATGTCCTAGCTACAGATTTATGTACTGACAATATAGAATAAACTATTTCTTTGCTTGTGAAAAAATCTTCCCATGAGAAAGTTTATTATGACTGACGTCCTTTTCAGAAACAATAGTAAAATTTTTTCAGCTTCTCATTCTCCGTTAATTCTTTTTCCTACTCTTCCTTCTTTTTAGCTAGGTGTCAATGAATTAAAGCAGATAAAAGTGAGTTAGTGCATGATTTTGTTGTGCATGTTGGCTATACTGTCCATATTCTGCCTCTGATATCATTTTATTAGTATTGAAGTGATAGTCATAAAATAGTTCTGTTACTTTTTCATGTTCTTTGTACTGAGAGATTATAAGATTTTTGAGATTCTATTAGTATTCCGATAAGTCTACTGACTCTCTTTAACAAATGCAGTTGAGAGCATCTTCAGTTTATTTGAAGCACTGATGCCATATTTATCATATTTTAATTCTGAAGAAAACTCCCCAAACCCTTGTTGATTTAAAAAAGCCACTGAACAAAGTCTACTCATTTCTTGTTCATAATTTTCAATATCTGTCTAGCAATAGGATTATGTGCACTGAAAGAAGACTAAAAAATATTATTGAAGTGCTCCATTGATTAAAGGAATTTGTTGAATGTGCTAAAGAAAGAACTGATAAAAAATGTATCCCTTTAAGCATTGAGGCTGATCTTAAAATTGTCCACAGTGAATATGAAAAGACATTTTGATTTGTAGTGGATAATTATTATAGTACTTTATAAGACATTTAAAATGGATTTCATCACTTGAATAACTTGATTTAGTAATATGGATATTACTAAGTATTCTTCTAGCATGGGAACAAGAAGAGAACAACAATTAATTGATTGTCATCAATTATAATTTTAATGCTGTCTTATATCCACAGATTTTTTTAAATGTTAAGAAATACAATACAATTCTGAAGAATGGAAAAGTAAGCTATGTCATAAAAGATGGTATTATATGCTTCCACAAAGCAAATTTGAAGATCAAGTCTCAGAATTGTTAACTATGTGGAATCCCATGTTGTGTATATTAGTGCACACTGCTAATGCTGAGCATTATGTTCTCCTTAATGAATCTTCAAAGGAAAAAAAGCATGAAATATTTTAGACAGGATCTTGGTAGAAGCTATGTCATAATTTAAATGGAAAACTGTAAGGAATTTTAAAAGCAAATTCTGCAAAACTTTAAAATGTTAAAGAGAGGCAAATTTTCAGGGAAATATAACTAAATAGGAAGAAATATAGTTTAGATGTTCATGGTTTAATTCAGAAAAACAAAAAATAATGCTTTTGTACAAGTATATCCAACATATAGTTTTTTTCTTTTTATCTCAACATGCATATGTTAGGGACTGACCTGTATTAAAGTATTTCATATACTGAAGTCCTATCTCCTGGTACCTCAGATTATGATTTACTTGGAGACAGGATCTTTTTAAAAGGTGATTTAAGTAAAATGAGGTTATTAGGATGGACCCTAATGTAATATGACTAGTTTCCATGAAAAAGAAAGTAGAACACATACATACAGAGGAAAGAAGATGTAAAGATAGTAAAAAAAAGATAGCATTTATTAACCTACAAGAGAAACCTCAGAAGAAACCAACCATGAGAACTGATCCCTTGATGCCAGGCTTCTAGTCTTCAGAATTGTAGGAAAATAAACTTATGATGTTTAAGCCACCAATTTGTGATACTTTATTATGACAACCATAGCAAACTAATGAAGACAATTGGAAATAATCCAGTTTAACTAGATACCTCACATTTTTATTTACTAAATCTGGCAACCCTCTGTAAGAGAGAATGAAAAGTAAAGCTGCCTCATACCATACCCATTTTCAGAAACTGCAAGGATATGGCCTGGATGATCAGCCAAAGGTGGCTTCAAGAGAAATGATCTCAAATGTTGAAGAGCAAATGATTCTAATCTCAGCACATTTTCTGAGAAAAGAGAAAAAAACACTTCCTAAGTCAATTTTATGCTACCAGACCCCTGATATAGAAACTTAAGGAGAAAATTGCAAGAAGAGCAATTTATAAACCAATCACACTCATGAACACAGATGCAAAAACACTAGACAAGATGACAGTAAATAGAATCTTTAATAAGTAAAGGGGATAATACACTTGCAGCAAGCTATTACAAAGTTAACGTAATTCATTGCATTATTATAAGAGAGAAAAATGCATATATTCATTTTAAAGAAAAAAATCATTTGATAAAATTGAGCACAGATTCAAGATATTTTTAAAAGGAAAAATCTCAGTAATCTAGTTCTTTCAGAGGATCTCCAGTCTGGTAGAGATTTTCCACTGGAGACAATGATGTTCTACTTGGACATTTTATACTGCATTACACATCCTAATAATCACAGTGAGGCATTAGTGTAAAGAAAGTATATAGAAAATGTGTAGGATGAAACAAAATTGTTGTTATTCACAAATGATATGATTGGGTAAGTGAGTATATATAAAATAATCCGAAGACTATATATAACAAATGATAAGAATTTTCTGGTTATTAATTTCTTAAAATCAATTGTATATCTACATATCAGGAAAAGTAGCTTAAACATAAAATTAAGAAGTGTCATTTACAATAGAGTAAAACATAAAGAACCTTGGAATACATTTAACAAAACATGTCTAAGACCTTTATAGAGAAATTTTGTAGCCTTACTGAGTAAAAAATTTAAAAGACCAAATCAAATGGGGATATTCACATTTTCATTCATTTAAAAACACAATAACATCCTTGTTATATAGTTTCCATCTTGTAATTATTATGTAATTCTCATGAAATCATATAACATAAGATAGGCAGTTTTTTGTCTTAAGATTTAAAATAAATTATGGATTAATAAATTTCTTTCCCTAAGAGTGTAAAATAAGTAGCAAGACCAGAACCTGATTGTACATTTCTTTGTTTCTTAAGTCCCTGTTTTTTCCACAATGCCAGTAGAGCAAAGACTGTTAGTTCCCTGCAGTTATCATTAAATACCTCTTACCTGCTTTGTGCACTCCTTTCTAGGCTTCTACATACTTTGCTTCTGCTATGTCACACATTTAATCATAAGAAGATTGTCTTTGGTCACTGGAATTTTCTTGCCTACACAGGGAATCAGAAATATTTAGCAATTTTACATACTTCTCATTCCCTGCAAATCCCTAGGTAATCCATGGCCTCCTGGCCAATAAAAGAACTGGAAGTGCCCAAGAATTTTACAATACCACATCCAATTCCATAGTGTCCCAATAGATGATGACTGAATTGTTTAGGATTACAGAAGTTCAGCTCCTTTGCTTCAAGACCAAAAAACCTTTGACAGGTACTTTCTGCCCCTGAGCTCCCTCTATGATCAGGCTGACTCTAGAAATCACTTGAAATTGTAACCTTACATGGATTCTTCTCCTTTTCTATCATGCCTCCTTCACTCCCATAACAGTTTCAGAAACACTTTCATCTAAAACTTTGACTTATAAGGGAAAACATCACTCACTAAACTAAAATATATTTATTTGAAATTCACAATCTAGATATAGATCACCAAATCATATGAATGTGTGTTTATTGCATGATCTTTATAAAATGTATACTGAATCTGGAATTAGAAGTAATTTAAGGTGATTATTCAATTAGAATAGTGTTCATTTAATTCTTTACTTAGTAATTTTATTTTCTTGGCTTTCATTTGTTTCCTTTGATAAATGGATATAGTAAATCAGATGTTTTCTAAGGCAGTAGATCTCAACTTGGGGCAATTTTGACCCGCTGTGCCCCAAGAGACATTTGGTAATATCTGGAGATAATTCAGGTTGTAAAAACAGAAGAGGGGTACTACTGGTCCTTTGAATGGGCAAAATGAAGGAGTGCTACTAAATAACCTATAATGACCAGGACAATACCTGCAGCAACAACAACAAAATCATCCAACCCCAAAATCAGTAGTGCTGAGGTTAAGAAATCTTGATCAAAGATCCCATCAGTCTCTAGTATATTCAGTGAGTTATTAATTATATTTTGGTCTGCATTTAAGTCGGTTCTTCATTTTGAGATGGAATCAATAGATTTTAATCCTCTGAGAAACTAGTCAATTTATGCATATAGCTTGGTACTAACTAGTTAATTACTGATCTGTTTATAAGCAGATGATGGGCAGTGTTTTAGTCAGGTTTTCTGCTACTGCAACTAAAAAGACCTAAAAAGAACAATTTTATATTTGGGGCTCATGATTTCAGATGTCTCAGTCTCTAGGCAGCTGACTCCATTGTTCTGTGCCCAAGACGAGGCAGAACGTTATGACAGAAGTATATGGTGGAGGAAAGCAGAGCAGGGAACAAGGCTCCTGGAAGGAGAGAGAGAGAGAGAGAGAGAGAGAGAGAGAGAGAGAGAGAGAGAGAGAGAGAGA
>NW_026000249.1:23375656-23414211 GCF_001458135.2 Marmota marmota marmota
AGTGGTAATAACACAATGTATCTTAATCACACAGAAATTTGGATCTTAGTCAGAATCTTTGAACCCAAGAGCAAAAACTATCATTGGAGTTAATTTTTTGAGTTCTTTGTATATATCCTGGAGATTAATGATCTATGTGAGGTGCAGGTGATAAAGATTTTTTCCCATTCTATAGGCTCTCTGTTCATGTTCTTGATTGTTTCCTTTCTGTGAAGAAGCTTTTTAGTTTGATGCCATCCCATTTATTGATTCTTGATTTCACTTCTTGTTCTTTAAGAGTCTTATTGAGGAAGTCCATTCCTGAGCCAACATCATGAAGAGTTGGGCCAATGCCAAAAAAAACACATAACCCAATTCATAAATGGGCAAAGGAACTGAACAGATACTTCACAGAAGAAGAAACACAAATAGTCCAAAAATATATGAAAAATGCTCACCATCTCTAGCAATTAGAGAAATGCAAATTAAAACTATACTGGGATTCCATCTCATTCCACTCAGAATGGCAAGATTACAAGGGACAATCACTGTTGGCAAGGATGTGGGGAAAAGGGTTCACTCATATTGCTGATGGGATAGTGAATTGGTACAACCACTCTGGAAAGCAGTATGGAGAATCTTTAGAAAACTTAGAATGGAACCACCATTTGACCCAGTTATCCCACTCCTCAGCTCATACCCAAAGGACTTAAAATCAGCATACTACAATGATGCAGCCACATCAAAGTTTATAGCAGCTCAATTCACAATAGCTACACTATGGAACCAATGTAGGTACCCTTCAACAGATGAATGGATAAAGAAAATGTGGTATATATACACAATGGAATATTACTCAGTCATAAAGAAGAAAGAAATTATGGCATTTTCTGGAAAATGGATAGAACTGGAGAATATCATGCTATGTAAAATAAGCCAGTCCCAAAAAACCAAAGGCCAAATGTTCTCTCTGATATTTGAATGCTAACCCATAACAAGGGAGAGTAGGAAGGGAAAGAAATTCATTCAATTAGATAAAGGAGAATAAAGGCAAGAGAGAGGGGATGGGAATAGGAAAGACAGTAGAATGGATTGGACATAACTTTCATATGCTCATATATGAATACATGACCGTTGTAACCCCACATCATATTCAACCACAAGAATGGATCAAAATTGTACTCCATTTATGTATATGTCAAAATACACATAATATTGTCATGTATATCTGAAAACAACAAATGAAAAAAATTTTAAAAATAAGATTTAGGGAATATGCAACAATAAAAAAGCTACCATTGGAATTACCTATAGCAAATCAGAATAAAATGGACCAAGATATCATACTGTGAATATATGAATATATAATAATGTATACCATTATTAGGTATAATTATAATACACCAATAAAAATAAATGAAGGAATGGAAATGCATATTAACTTTAACTTTCAATAAAGTAATGTAAAAAAATTGAAGTTCTTGCTAATCCAATATGGTGGCTGGCTCATAAGAGGGACTCAAGTGATATGAAATTCTTCATTATCCAAAATTAACTCTTTTCTACAGAGGAAGAAAAGGAAAGTTCATTGAAATAGAAATGCACATCTGACTTCTATTTTGGTACAATGGCTTTATGTTTGTACTGAGCCTCTTGCTGAAATCAACCAAAAATTACAGATGGATAAAAAGTAACATTTTAAAAAACATTATTTAGCTAATAAAACAAGAAAGAATGATAGGGCCTGATCTAAATGTAAAGCTGAAACCAGATAATTCATCTGAGCAGAGTAGCTAATTTTGCCCTAAGGGAATCTACTAAATTTAAATGTAAGTTTTCAAAATTCTGGCTTAGGATACAAAACGCAAAGTGCAATAGGAATCCTGTCCTCCAAAACATGGCACCATATAGGTTACTTTCTCAGGATAAATGAAAAGTACGGGTGAAGCTGCTTTACATGTTACTTGCCCTAAAGAATTGCAAGGAATACTGCCTGGATGAAAAGCCAACAAAATGGACTCAATTGTTCAAGAGCAAAAGATTCTGATCTCTCACACACTTTTTCAGTGAGGAAAAATCAGCACTTCTCAACTCAGTTTTATGCTACTAGATGCCTGACACAGAAACTGAAAATAAAAGTACAAGAAGAGCAATTTATAGGACAATTGTACTCTTGAACATAGATGCAAAACTCTAGACATTATAATAGTTGGTAGGTTATGCATTATATAAAATGAATAATACACTTCTAGCAAGCAAAATTACAATTAAAAAGCTTTGACATAAATTATTGCTTTATTGTAAAAAACTCATTTTAATCAAAGAAACCACTTGATAAAATTAAACATATGAACAGGTAAGAAAAAAGGGAAAAAAAAATGTCCTCCTAGCAACCAAGGAATAGAAAGGAAAAAATTTAACCTGCTAAAGAGTGACACTTTGAAAGGTTTGCATTTGTGGAAAGGATGTTCTACATGGCTATTGAACCTTGTATTGCAGGTTCATCCCTCTGCAGTAAAACAAATAGTATAAGCAAAGTATACTGGAATGGCACAAAATGAAACAAAATTGTATGAAGTTGTACAGAATAATTTCATTTTTTTGAAAGATGATATGATTTTGTATTTAGATAACATGAAACAAACTGCAGTATAGATTGTCAGAAATAATGAAAATGTGATGCTTTAAGAATACCAATCTCTTACAACAAAATTAATTGCATATTTATCAGAAAAACTTAAATATAAAATTTTAAGAATAAAATAATCTTTAAAATATCCAATACCTTGGAATAAATATAACAGATGTTTGTGTGAACTTAAAAGATACATTTTATAGCTTTAAAGGAAGAATTTTAAAGAATAATACATAAGGGAATATATACTTTTTAAATTTTAAAATCATTATTTTTAATGTGCTGATTCTATCCAAATTTTTTTAGAATGTTAATGGAATCCTTGAGAAAACAGCAGCAGTATTTTTGTGAAATTATAAAAGTTGTTTCAAAATTTATTTGGGAAAGTGGTAAGAAATATCAAGATTCTCCTGGAGAAATACATGGTGTAGAAATTACTTGACTTGATACTAAAGCTTATTATAAAATTGGGGTAACCAAAATCATGTGGAATTTGTGCTTGGAAAGAAAATAAATCAAAGAAAATAGAATGAAGTATAAAGAAACAGACCAAATAATATGGACACTCAATATGAAAATCAGGGACATTTGTTGATGAACAAAGAATGGATGTCTCAGAAAATGGTGATGGTTTAATATGGAGACTATGAATAAAATATAAAATAGAAAAAAGGCCAAGGATAGCCTCTGTCACCACTGCTATTCAGCATTGTTCTCTAAATCCTCCATAGTTCAGTGAGGTAAGAGAAAGAACCCAAAAGTATACAGTTTCGAAACAAACAAAAAATAAAATCATTATTTGATGAGATTATTTTCCATAAAGAAAGCATGAAAGGATCTTGAAAACAACTTCTACAACACCAATCAAAAGCCTTCCGAAAAGAAAAGCCCAGGACCTGAAGGATTCTCAGATGAGATATCCCAGACATTTAAAGAAGAACTAACACCAATTCTGTTCAAATTATTCCATGAAACTGAAAGGGAAAGAACACTCCAAAATTCATTCTATGAAGTGGGTACCACCCTGATACTAAAACTAGACAAGAGCACACCAAGGAAACAAAACTTCAGACATGATGAACATATAAGCAAAAATCCAATAAAATATTACCAAACCACATTCAAAAACACCTTAAGAAGACAGTACACTATGAAGGAGTAGGTTTCATCCCAGGGATGCAAGGTTGGTTCAACATAAACAAATCAATAGACATAATTCAACACATAAAAAGAGTTAAGGACAGGAATCACATGATTATCTCAATAGATACAAAAAAAGGCATTCTACAAAGTCCAGCCCTCATTCATATTTAAAACACTAGAGAAACTAAGGACAGAAGTTACCTCAACATTGTAAAGGCTGTAAACAACAAACCCAAGGCAAACATATGGAATGGAGAGAAACTGAAAGTATTTCTTCTAAAATCAAGAACTTTGAGAAAATAAATTTCTTTTGTTTAAACTACCCAGTTTGTGGCATTTTATTATTGCAACCTGAGCAGACTAATGCACATACTAAAATAACCTCCTTTTATTACATTGTGGCATAAAACAGCCCAATAACAAAATTTATATCCCATCACATTTACAAGTTTCTCTGATACTCAAGACCTGTGTATTATACAAGGGTCATTTAATTATTCTACCCCTGTAGGTTCATTAGTAATAGCCAAAAATTGGAAACCAACTAAAAGTCTATCAATAGGAGAATAAATAAATAAAATGTGGTACATTCATACAAGAAAACACTAATGAACAATAAAATAGAAGAACTATTATCACATACATTACTTGGATCAGTGCAGAATGAATGAACCTAGTCTCAAAAGGTTATGTAGTATATGATTCTGCACTCAAGATAAGAGGCAAAGCTATAGAGGTGTAGAACAGATAGAGTGATGGCTAGGAGTTTAGGTTGGAGGGATATTTAATGTCAAAATAGGCAATGGAAAAGAGTTCTCTGTGGTAATAGGATTGTCTTGTTTCCTGATTGCTATGGTAGTTGCATACATATATGAATGTGTTAAAAGGAACTCAATAACAAAAAAGTCAAGTTTATTGTATGATGATTTAAAAATAATAAAAAAAAAACACCTCTAAGATTATCTCACCAATTCCATGAAGCTCCAAAATAAAACTTTGTAACTTCTTAAAGTTGATAGTAACAACAAAAATTTAAAGACACTATCTTGACTCTTGGTTTATTAAAATTCAGAAAATATTTATGAATGTAAAGCTACAAGGTTAATAATATTTAAAGGTATTTTTATTGGTATATTATAATTATGTAACATAGTAGGATTTTTAATTAGATATTGGCATGTTCAATCAATGTAATAATTTTGTTCCCTAGTTTCTCCCTTTTTTCCCTATATGAAAGCATATCATTTTTGACGTTCTGAATTTGGCTTATTTCACTTAACAGGACGCTCTCCAGTTCCATACATTTTTCTGCAAATGACATTTCATTCCTTTTATGGCTAAATAGAAAGCCATTGCATGTATTTATCACATTTCCTTTATCCATTGGTCCTTTCCCAAACACTTAAGCTGGTTCCATAAGTTGGCTTTTGTGAACTGTGCGGCTATAAAGCATGGGTATGCATGTATCACTATAGTATGATAATTTAATTATTTTGGATAAATATAAAGGAGTGGAATAGCTATGTCATCTGGTGATTCCTTTCCTAGACTTTTGAGGAACATCTATACTGCTTTGCACAGTTGTACTAATTTACAATCCCAACAGGAGTGTAAAAGCAAAATGTCTTTTTTTTTTAATGAAAAAAATGCTAATTTTCAAAATAAACCCTCAGGATACTGCTGCCATTACTAGCCACATTAAAATGGTGCCAAGTTTACCAGCCAAGAATAGGGCACTGACATTTAGTAAATTAGAATTAAATTTAGTCTACACCTAGAACTCATTGGTGCAATGTGTGAATCCAGCTAAGCATTCATGTTGTTGCCAAATTTCTGTTAGTTTCATCACCACACCTTTAATCCAAAGAGATATTTCAAAGCTAACATCAAATTGGAAATTTTAAGTGATAGTTACTCTACCATCAGGAAAGTCATCAAAAACAGTTTTCCAACTGATGTCTTAATGGGGAAATAATCCTGCCAACAACATGAAATAAAAAAAAAAAACATTGCCTTTCGAGCAACCTATAAGTTAGCTGGTCTCCCCATTTCACTTGCATTTACCTTTATTGCTAAGGATCATCCTGCTGCCACTACTACTATAGCAAGGCTCTCAGCCCACATTTGCACCGGGGGCAGAAGATTCCTCTGAGGAAACTACAGCAACTTCATCTTTTTTCCCCCCTGTACAGCATGCAGAGGAAGAGTGGGACATTTTTTTTGTGTGTGTGTGTGTGTGACGAGAAAACTTGCTCCTCTTCTATGAATGAGTAGGTATGGTAAGTGCATGCCTTTGGGAAGAAAGATTCAAAAACTTGGCCCCAACTTTTTACCTAAATGTTCTCCCAAGATGTTAAAGGTACATTTTCAAGACCACCAACTTCTCATTTCCTCTAAACTTGCACTATGTCACAGGGGAGAGTTGTAGATGTGTCAGGAGATGACACCAGGACTCAAAGGCAGATTCAGTAAGTGACTGGACCATATTTAAGGGTTACAATGGNATAGTAGGATTTTTAATTAGATATTGGCATGTTCAATCAATGTAATAATTTTGTTCCCTAGTTTCTCCCTTTTTTCCCTATATGAAAGCATATCATTTTTGACGTTCTGAATTACTGATATTGTCTATTTTTATTGTTCAAATAATGACATCCCTGCAAAACTCATATCACCTATTGCTCTGTGGTCATAGAGGAGCGCTGTAGGGTAACACAGGTCTTTGTTCACCTATAAGGTGGAGAACACCAGTTCTCAAAGTAAACGAGGAGTTCAAAAGCAATGCTATTATAAATGAGTACATTCCTTCTGGAGCATTGCTTAAGTGTAGATTGAGTATAAATGGCCTGCAGTGGAGTATGTAAATAATTCATTAGGCAGGAAATGAGAATCAGCCATTTTACTATTAGAAACATACTGAGATTTCTTTTTTCTTTACAAGAAAGCTTTTCATGACAGATGAAAATCAATCATCTAATCAAATGCCCTTTCTCACTTTTGAAACAGCACAGTGCTAATGCATTTCCCTCTCTTCCTCTTCATAAATGTGAATTCTTATTACATATATTTTATTGTTGGTAAAGAAAACTAGGACTCTGGCTCCAGAGTGAGCAGGACACTCTCCAGGGACTCAGTAGAAACATTGCCCTTCTCAGACCTTATCTGCAACAATTCAGCTCTCTCCCCCAATATTTGAGGTATTAAAGCCCAACATTTCTAGAACAGGATTTTTTAATTCATTACAGTTGAGGATTTCTTTTTTCCCAAAGAAACTGAAGTAGGATGTCTGTACTTGAAAAGCAACATCAATCACCTGAATTCTTCCTTAGTTTTCCTAACAAATAGACAGTAGTTTTCCAAAAATTCCTTGAGTCAAGCAAGCACACAGGTATGCATATACGTACACACACACACACACACACACACACACACACATACACACACACAAACCTGTTTATGCTATAATGTATTATGCTCTTTAAATTTAAGTAATGCACAGAAGGAAAGGTTCTGTTACTTAATAATTGGTTCATCTTCCTTTAGCCTTGAAGGGAGAAAAAGTTGACAAAGTACATGAAAGAAAGAGAAGAAGAAAGATAAATTTTAAGACAAGTTGACTTGAAAGAGAAGTCTAGGAGAACTTCCCTTCTATTCCAAAGAGTTTGACACCAGCACCACTAGTAAAGTCCTGCAGGAGAGAGTTCTGGCAAGTTGGAGCTGGAAGGGTCCTGATGTGGCAACACTGGCTCCACCTAGTCACCACCACACTTGTCCAGTGTAATATGGTTCACAGAAACCTGCTAATCATAGATTACAACAAAATGTTAACATTGTCTGACTTTGGAGATTGCCATCTACACTCTACCATGTTGAAATGATTCAAATATCAATTAGACATGTATAAAATACAGTCATTCAAACTCTTATAGGTGTTATAGATTCAATTCTCTTTGGGTCTAAAAGGAGCTCACCTTTTAGTGACTTCTTTCTTATACTTGTTAATACTTTTAAAATATCACTTATTGATTTACCATGATTATATAAACAATATTGTTAAATAACTTAGTTAAATTAGAAAAGTAAAAGTGAAATTAAAGTCTCTATCTATAATCCCATCACACAATTACCTAGAGTTCCGATTTTTATATATTTTAATATTTTAATTACATAACTACTACTAATGGGTAAGTGCTTTCCTTATGCCAGAACACTTTTAAGTATTAAATATATTAACTTATTTACCCTTCACCCAATTCTGTTTTAGTTATATCATTATTTTATAAGTGAGGAAACAGAGAGAGACCTTGAACATTTAGGTAACATGGCTGAGGTGACATAGTTTGAGCTGAGGTCATGTTTCCAGATCTTGTGTGTTTGACCACTTTAAATTCTCTTAAATATGTACATGCATATATATTATGTTCACATTACATTTTTGGGGCATGAGATTTATGAGTGCGGTCAGTACATAACTTTTGTAGCCAAAGGTGCTTTAAAATACAGTCAACAAAGTAGATGGTATAATTTTTCTTTGCCACTGAATGAACATTTCAGCAGATTCTATTATTTATCTGCATCTTCTTTCCAATTAAATTTTCTCAATTTGAAATCCTAACACTCACTTCTAGAATAAAAATATTCCCCTGTCTACACTTCTATAATCAGAACTGGATTTTATCAAACATCTAATAGTTTTGTCAATGTGAAAACAGAAAATTAAATTTTAAGTTAAAAACTTTCATTATGTTTCAGCATCCTGTATGTGTGTATATATATATGGCTCTATAGAAAGGACTTTGTCCCTCTTTGATATATGGTACAAATGTTTCCCCTTATGTTTTGTCTCTTGATTAGATTTTTATATTTTCTCCTAAATAGACTATTAACAATCACCTTGTCAGTCCTTAAATGTAAAGTATTATTTTTCTTCAGTAAACACTTAGATTGGAAATATTGAGAAAGGCAAGATCTGGGCACTCATGGAGTTTCCATTCTAAAGGAAGAACCAAAAATGATGAATTGTCACAACACAATGTGACAAGCTGGGAGCAAAGTACTGTGGATTCACAAGAGAGTAATCACTTATGCTTTGGGGATTATTGATGGCTTGGTAATCTTGGAGAATAATTTGAAAATAGGTAGGACTGAGAGTATAGTGAAAGATATAATAGAAGGGGTGGCAAGAAATGAAGCCTAAGAATCAACAAGTTAAATTATCAAACATCTTTTCCATTTTAAATATTTGAATATTATACTATGGTGATGAGAGAAAGGCATTTTTCATTTGCAGTTGTCTCTTCCATGGCCCTCACTTCCATTGTTGAATTTGTTATTTTTATCTGTATGAACCACCTATGATCTCTCAATGTGGTATGTTCTCTTTCTTGAATCCTGTACATATTACCTTAGTCATTTTCCTGCACTTGACTTTGAGGAACTTTTTCAAAAACTATTAGCTTGGGCATGTTTGCATCTTTTTGCTCTCCTTGGTCCAAGTGAAATATTAGTTTTCCTTGTGTAGCAGCATATACTCTAGATATAATCCTTCCCTAAAATTCAGTGCCATGGGCAGTAATGATTAATAAACTCGCTTGTAACTACTTGACATTATGTACTTTTAAATCCATAGATCCAATCAAAGTGTAACAAATAGTAGGCACTGTATGACATTGTTGAATGAGTGAATAAGTGGTTAAACCACGATATAATTTTCACCAAGACAAGGGGACATAGATTTGAGGGAACAAGTGGTCCAGATAATTTCACACTGCTAGAAACCTATTGAGCATTCTCTAAAAGAAACCTTCCTACAGAAAATATGACTCTCTTTCTAAAGGATTACAATATGTATAGATACCTATAATCAACACAACATAAAATTTTAGATATAAGGACATAACATAGGTTGTAGAAAGTCTATAAGAACTGGGTCATTAGAGAGTAGGCAATGGAGACACATTAACTTCAACAGCGTGGCATGGTTAGAACTGGGTCAGAGGCAGTTAATGAGGTCAACAAATTAGGTGATTATTCCAAATGGGGAAAAAATACCATAAGTGCTTCAACTCGAGAAAAACAATGGAAATAGAAAAAAAAAAGATGATGGATTTGAATTGATCAACAAATGTCTATTGACCTCTGAAACCACTAAGGTGAATACTTTGGGTAATGTCTAGTTAGGTAAATAATGCACAACCTTCAAACTCTTCTGTAATTTTTTTTTAAATATTTTGGCCTTGGCCTGTGTTCTGGGAACTTATCTCTATGATCTTGTTCTCTGGAACTCTCTTGTCCTGAATTGGTTTTGACCAATGGGCAAGCACCAGCAGGATATCAGAGATGCAAAAATGGACTACTTCTTTCCCACATGCAGCAGTTCTTTCCTTATCTCACCAGGGTTTTGGGGGTGGCAGCATCCCTTGCAGATCACAGATAATTTTTGGCAGTCCTTAGTCCAATATGCCTGGATCTCATCAGATACTGCTAATGCTAACACCATTTCTGCATGCTGCCTCAGGCCTGGGCAATAATGCCTTTCAAATTGAGGCTAGTTGTTGTGGACCTTCTAGTTGTTTGTTGGATCATTAAAGCTACCCAAGCCAATGGAAACTGTTTCTTCATTAAATGATGTTCAATTTGACCTTTTAAGGGAAGCTTTTCTATTCATCTGTAGACCTGTCATTCTCATTAATCCAAATGTCTTGTAAGGACTAGGCAATATGAATATGCAAAAGTAAATAACCATAGTAGAACATAGGTATTATTTTTTTATTTTTTTATTAGTTCTAATCAGTTATATATGACAGCAGAAAGCTCTTCGATTCGTTGTACACAAATGGAGCAGAATTTTTCACTTCTCTGGTTGTACATGAAGTAGAGTCACACCATTCATGAGATCATACATGTACCTAGGGTAATGATGTTCATCTCATTCCACCATCTTTCCTACCCCCATACACCCTTCCCGCTCCCCTTTGCCCCATTCAAAGTTTCTGAACTCATCCCATGCCCCTCTTCATTATGGATCAGAGAGAACATTCAGCCTTTGGTTTTTTGAGATGGGCTTACTTCTCTTAGCATGATCTATTCCAACTCCATTCATTTACCTGTAAATGCCATAATTTTATTTTCTTTTAATGCTGAGTAATATTACATTTTGTCTTTATACCACAATTTCTTTATCCATTCATCTATTGAAGGGCATCTAGGCTGCTTCCACAGTTTAGCTATTGTGAATTGAGCTACTATAAACATTAATGTAGCTGCATTACTATAGTATGCTGATTTTAAGTCTTTTGCTTATAGGCTGAGGAGTGGGATAACTGGGTCAAGTGGTGGTTCCATTCCAAGTTTTCTAAGGCACTGCTTTCCAGAACATAAGTTTTAAATAGTCACCACTAGCTGGAAAAGCAAAAGAAAAAACACACTGAAAATATTTTACTTCTAAATGTATTTAGAAGGAAAAAAATTAAACTAAAGGAACATATTCAGATCCTGTCTCTCTACATACTCCCTGTTCTATATCATCAAAGGATCACCTACAATTAGACATCATATATTTGGAAGTTCTGAGATCATCTTTACACTTAATTTCTTTTTATTCACATGAACATATTATTGTAAAATCTAGCTATTTTTCACTGTGGCAATACTAGATTTTATACCAAGCTCCTTTTCCAAGTCTGATCTCTGACTTTCTCTAAATTAGCATAAAATAGCAAATATCAAACTTTGAATTATTTTTCTTTTGCCATTTTAGACTGCTATGTTGCTATTCACAGAAGCCTATAAATTTACATATAGATTTATGACTATTCTTCAACAATCCACCATAATTCAATGTTAATTCATTTGTCCTTATATCTCTCTTAACTTTTATGTTTTTATTAATTCCTTGAAATAAGACCCCCTTTTAAACCTAACAACCTTCGAATGAATCACCCCAGGTTTATGGGTATAATTCCCAATTGTTGCCCAGAAACCATCTTTATTCATTCATTTATAGTTCTAAAAGTATAACACGGTCATGCACACCTCTAATACCAGTTACTCAGGAGGCTAATACAAGGGCATTGTCAAATTCGAGGCCAGCCTCAGCAACTTAGCTAGTCCCTGTCTCAAATTTAAAAAAAAAATGGCCCCTGGTTTCCTGGTTTCAGTCCCTGTAGGAAAAAAACCCAAAAAACAAAAACAAATGAATAAAAGAAAAAACAGTCCTGTGCATAAAATAATAAACTAGAATAATTGAAAAGAATTAATGGAATTTTAGTTCAACCATCAAATTATTATTTTTAATGTCTAAGGACAATTTTAGAACAGTTATAGATTCACAGAAAAATTGGGAAGAGGTTACAAAGATTTTACATGTATCCCTTACACCCACACATGCACAGCCTACCTCATTATCAAAACCTGTCACCCGAGTGCAACACTTGTTATAATTGATGAATCCACATTGACACATCATGGTCACCAAAGGTCCATAGCTTATTTTAGAGCTAACTGTTGGTGCTGCATATTTTTTTGGTTTAGAAAAATATATAATGATATGTACCCATTACTATAATATCATACAGAGTACCTTCATTGCTCTAAAAATCTTCTATTTCCTCTGTGTCATTTAACTTGCCCTGTTTCACCTCAATTTTTTTTTGAACCAGTAGAATTTTCTCTCTGCCCACATCTTACTGAATAGTGCTACCTATGAAGAAAAATGCCTCTGAGGATTGTAATAAGAGGAGGAATTAGGGCTTGCTGTGTGCCCAAAGGTGTGGCATTAGTAGTAGTTCTAATTCCAGAAGCCAGAAGTACTATGCTGGAACGAATGAGCCAAAATTGGGGAATCCAAAAAATAGAGTAAAATTCCTGGGATAATAATCAAGAATACAACCTAAAAGATTTAACCAGAGATAAGAACAAAGAGAAAGGCAACAAGGGGAATGAATATAGTGTATACAATAGAGAAAATCGTCAGTACTCTGGGCTTCATCAACTGAGGTCAGGGTTCTAAAGAGGCTGTCCTCTTGTCTGACTCTTTTATAAGGTCTTCCCTTTGTGCTTCTTTAGATCTACTCATCAAAAGGTTACTGGAGAGGGCTATAACCTGTCACCCCACCAGATACTGTACAAGACCTTAGGAGCCCAGAATGGCCCAAACCACACACTGTGCCTCAAACATCCATTCACTAATGATGGAATTTATGTTGTGAAGAGGAGCAGCCCTGAATAGCTAGTTATCTGTGAGGGATCACAGTTAAGGTCAATTGGGGTTTAACCAAAAAAGGGAAAAGTAGCATGCAAAAATATGAAATCAGAGCAGAAGTCAACTCTTGTCTGTAAAACTCAGATGTATGGGGACTGCAGTTTAGAACAACCATGTACCTCACATGTGAGGCTTAGAGAACTAAGATATTTTGCACCATATGGGTATGAGACCAATATTACTAACCTTGGTCAATCTCTAATCAAGATCACAAGCTATATGAAACTGAATGTTTAATTTGATTAGCAGTTGAGTGAAGCTCTGCAAAGATAGGGATGGATACTCACTATTAAGAAGCACAGAAGGAGTTGAGTGATTACAGGTCAATAGCCATTTGCTAACCCAAAATTTAATCACAATACACACTCTCAATAGTTTTGGATGACTTATGAAAATATACCCCTGTCAGAAAGTTGTCATTTTTTTCTATATTTTGCTTTCACCTCACATTTTGTCTTCTGGTATAGTAAACTTGGAAATCCACAAATGTTTCTCTTTCTCACTGGAAAAGATTTGAGTGGCTCTGGCCACATGGGAAATTGGACCATCTGGTGTTACCACTTCATGCAGTGTAAGACTAGATAATATAAGGGCAACTGGCCAATTGTCCAGATAACACCACCAATTTTCTAGATTAACTGCATTTTTCCAAGAGCTGCTCTTCACAATGGGAATTTATTTTCAAGCATTATAATGATTTTCTTGAAAGAAAAAAAATATATTAAAGGAGTGGAAAAACAGCAAAGCTTAAATACAGTAGTCTTTTTTTCATACCATATATCTCTGACTAAAATTTTAGCTTTCTAAAGATATATAGATATATCTGACTTCAATAATTTTAGGAAGCTAAAAGTTTCTTTCTCTCTATGTATCTGTATGTATGTATCTATCTATGGGATATCTCAGGATTATATCAGGGGAATTTCCCTTAGATGCTGTAGAGTACTAGATAAAATTGTTTCTTCTATTTATTTTCTTTCCTGATGAGTACTCAAGGTTTATAAAAAATAAATAGCTAAAATTACTATATATACAAAATAAAAAAGAAATCTGACTCCAAAAGGGATGTCACTATGGGACTACTGTTGTAATATCACCTTTAGAGATATGCCTGCAAGGTAACCTATAGGCACTTTATCTTGAAAGAAATAGGCCTTATGACTAATGCTTTGCTTAGCTTAGTATTTAAGAGATAGCCAAGCAGAAGCTCACATAAAAGATTCACCCACATATTTGTGAACAGAGACCATATCTTTAGCTTTGCTGAAAACCTATTGCAGAAATCAATACAGAGCAGTTGTTCAAGGAGCAAATGAATGAACTATTTTCTTATCTATCCCTGTCTCACCCTTAGCTTCTTCTTTTTTTTACTTCTCTTGACTAACAAATTCTTTTTTTTTCTATTTTGTTATTTATTTACCTTACTTTCCCCCTGCTATGTATGCTCTTAAATTTCCAGAGTATAACATCAACTTTTCTTCATGTACTCTTATCTTTCCTTTATGGTTGACATGCCCATAATACCCCTAGGTAGAGTCATCCTGGATGTAACAGTGTCTTGAACGTACTTCTTTTTGTATGTTTCATATAGCTTACTTCCACATAACACCCTAAAATTAATGTGTTAGGAACAACATTATCTAGATTCACGCTGACTAAAGCAGATTTAATTCTTGCAGTGTAATTGAGTGAAGAAAATAAATTATGCTTATTTTCACAAATTTGTCTTTTTTATGATGTAACTCCTCAACTGAGGCCAGCCAGTTATAATTGAGGCCAACTTTGAGCCCCATTATCATTTGTTGGAACTAATACCTATAATAAAGCCTATAATGAGAAACCAGCTATTCTAAATGACCAAAAATCTATGTCACAACATCCTTCATTTTTACTAATATTTAAAACCAAAATAGATATATATCGTGGGTGTGTGGTTATATTGGCATAAAGATTTTTTAAAATATTTTATTTATTTATTTATTTTTAGTTGTAGATAGACAAATACCTTTATTTTATTTGTTTATTTATTTAGTTATTTAATTATTTGATGTGGTGTCAGGGATTGAACCCAGTGCCTCATGCATGCTAGGCAAGCGTTCTACCACTAAGCCACAACCCAGCCCTGGCATAAAGATTTATAGCAATTGCAAATCAGAATAATTTCCTTTTGGTAATTTCCTAATCTCAACAGAGATGAATTCCAATATTTTTTTCATAACTAGTCATTTCTAGTTATGTGTTACAAATCACATATTAAACAGGGTTTGTAGCCAGATGCAGTCAATCATGCCTGTAATCCCAGTGACTTGGGAGGCTGAGACTAGCCTCGGCAATTTAGTGAGGCCCTAAGCAACTTAGTGAGACCCTATCTCAAAATAAAAAAATACAAAGTAAATAATACAAAGGTCTGGCATTGTAGCTCAGTGGTAAAATACCCTTGGTTCAATCCCCAGAACAATAACAACAACTACAACAAAAACAGGGTTTGTAACAGATGTTTGATATAGAACCACCTGTTGTCTGAGTCATTTTGAGACAGAAGCAATCTCAATTAAGCCCATCTTTCCCTTAAGACTGAATTCACATTCAGTATTCTTGGTCCATATCATATAAATATAAGTAACCTGTTGTGTGCTTCATTCTTTCCTATCCTGCTCATCATTTACTAATACTAAAGCTCAGTAATAGACGTACATCCATTTCTTCTTCCATACAAGAAGCTGTAATGTATACTGCATGTAATATAGCTAAGAAAATGGCAATCACCTTCTTTTAAGTAAACTGGCTTTACTTAAAATTTTTTCCATTTTTGGAAAGATCATCCATGCCTTTGGCTTCTGACAGAGTGAATTCATACAGAAACAGAGTGTTTTCTCCATTTTTCCCCTCCTAAATACACTTAATACTCCAAGCAATGCATTCTGTGATGTAATCAAATCATGATAAATTAGAAATATTTTCAACCAGTCAGTATGTTACCTCCACTCTTTGAACATAGTTTTGTCTCAGGAATGTGAACAGAATCAATACCTCAATTACCCTAAGAAAATATTCTGATATTCATAGATTCAATAAATATTTCCTGTTTATCTAATGTACAGGGGACTCTTTGCTAAGTGACAAGGTCATTATTGTGCTCTGCGTGTTGATGATGAAAATGATTATTGGCTTTTTATTTTTTACAGAAGACTACTAAGAGACATTTGTCACCACTATGAGGTATAAGAGCATGGGTAGTGAGGTAGTTGCAGAAATTATTGTTCTTGTAAAAATTGCAAGTGAGTCTTTGTCATTTTGCACTTAGATTAGTTGTATAGATAATATTCATTTTGAGTAATAAGCGGTTGTACTTCATTATCCTCTGTCATTTTCTAACTGAACTCCACACTTTGAAGAAAATATCAGAGGTAAGAAATAGTGGGCTATGTTAATAAGGTAATGCAGTGAAATGAACTCAGGTTTTTCTGCTTCTCTTAGACAGAATGGATTTAGGGGTCAGAGTAAAGCAATCTGGGCATGATGCCTTTCATTAATAATTAACACAGGAAAAGTTATAACATTACTAAGGCAGGGAAAGGGGAAGACATTTCTTAATACAAGCCAAGATACTATTTAGATAGAAATAAGGTCAATGTCAAGGTAGGTAAAGAAGAGAACATTTTTGTGGCCCAGTGAGAATATTTGAAAGGAAATTGTCTCATACTATATAAGATATGAATAATTTCATACATATTTTAGGGAAAAAATAGTAGAAGATTTTTCACTATTCTAAAAACTCTCACACTACCCTCCTGGGCAGAACAAGCAATAACTGAGCAGATCAAAAACTATTTTTATTCATTATAACCAAACTGCCACATTTGCAAGTCTTAAGGTGCAAAATTGATTTCTTTAGGCAAAAGTAAGAACCTGGGTCACTGGGGCAAGTGAAAGCACACACACAAAAAACAGATTTTGAATGAGAAAAGTCTAAGAAAAGGTGATAAAATGAGCAAGTCAGGAACTTTTAGAGGGATCTTATACATGCTTGTGGAGGTCTAAGGAGCATTCCTATAGGACCCTAATATTCCACTTCACCATGAGCCAAGCAATATGGCATGCATCTTTGTGCGATATAAAAAATGTAATGAGGCTGTTGCCATTTTTTTTGTACACCTACCCTGTCTCAGTGGATTTGGTTGTAGAATAAACATCTGATATAGTAGTGACCTTCTTTTTTTTTTTTCTTTTGGTACTTGGAATGAAACCCTGAGGCACTCAACCACTGAACCACATCCCCAGCCCTTTTATTGCATTTTACTTAGAGACAGAGTCTCACTGAATTGCTAAGCGCCTCAGTTTTGTTGAGGCTGGCTTTGAACTCGCCATCCTCCTTCCTCAGCCTCCCTAGCCACTGGGATTACAGGCATGTGCCACCATGCCTGGCAGTAGTGACCTTCTTATTAGTTCCATTTGGGTCAACATATATTTCAATTCTTTGTAAAGCAGGCCAGATAGCATCGGAAATAAGTAGTAAGTTCCTTGTACCTGCCTAGGCTATTATCCTTGCTGTGGTCTGCTGAACATACAGAATATGAATTCTAAGAAGTTAGGTACTTAAAACTAAGGCCTTTGTGCTCTCCCAAATCACTTATTTTAAATAATGAACCTACTCTATGTTCAAATTGACAATCAACTTTTTATACCTATAGTCTAAAAGGATGATCACATTCTGACAACATTTTCTGAAAAATTCTATGCTTATTTTTTCTTTTCCAGAAAAAAATACTCTAATTGACCAGCTCCCTCACAAATTTTGATAGTACATCCCCCAACACACACACACAAATACACACACACACACACATTCACTGCTAAAAGCATAGCAAACACATGGATATGAGCATGGGTGAGTTCGAGTATATGGAAATATAATCATAAACAGTGACTAAATTAAACAATACCTTCTCTAAACTTGAACTATAGAACATATGTTTATACCAGAATCAATCAATATTGGATGCTCATTGGAATCACTTGAAAAGCACTCAAATATCCCAATGCTCAAGTTGTAGGCCACACTGGTAAATCAGAATCCTGGTGGATGGGGTCCAGTCACATGTAGACTTATAAACTCCTTATATGGCTCCAATTTGCAGGAAGTTATGATAATATGTATATCACACAATAGTTTCCAACTAGGAAAATCTTGTTGAGGATTATACCTTCAAGATCTTTCAATTGCAGCAGTTTATTTTCCTATAATGGGTATAGATTTGACATCTTGCAGAATCTTCAAAAATGCAAACTTATCTTGATAAGATAGAAATTTGTGAAAGGAAGAATTCTTTCCTAAGTCACATGTCTGAATGTGGGCTGTGGTTCTAAAAGCATGTATGTTCTTTTGCCACAAACTGCTCTCATGAGATGAGGGGCTCTGATATGTTGCATTCTTCCCAAGATGCACATTAGCATAAAGAGTAAAAGTCCATAGAGGCGGGCTTCATTAGCAGAATGCCAGTAGAATGGGAGGAAATCAATGCAGCCCATTTATTGCCAGTATTGGGAAGCATTTGATATTTAATATTCACTAAAGGCTAACACTGAAATGCCATTTTCTATTGATTCGCATTCTGGAAAGGCAGTGGGGAGGCACAGCTGTCTTTTAAGAGCTCTTGCAACCCCACCAATGTGGTTTTCATGCTGTTGTGGTATTAAGTGTTGTAACTGGTGTTAGTCATTTTATATCCCCAAATTCTGATGGGGACACATATGACACTTATTACTGAAATAGACAGCAGAATTTATTTCTATTCTTTATAGATATATGAACTGCTATAAAATCTTTTTCCCCCCAAATCCATATACTTATGAAATCTTCGCACTTCTGGATGAGGCACTGAATTATACCAGGTGCTCATTTTGCCAGGGTAATTTCCCACTGCTCTTTGCACTTTCTCTCTTGTTTTTATCTTTTATATTTTACTTCTTCAAGTTAGTGTTAGGAAGGAAAGAGAGTGAAGATGAAATAGTATAATTCTTATTAGTAACTCTCTTGAAGATTTGCCACTATAAAACTGGTTTAGCACATAAAATGACATGAGAGAATTTAATGTGTGCCCCAAGCCTTCAGAATTTACTATTGAAAATGCTACATATTTTAGTATTAAGAAATACAGATTTTGTTTTAGACCTACTTCCCTTGACAGAAATCAGAGTCTTAATAGATTCTATTAATTCAGTATGGGGCACTGTCATTCAATAAAAATGTATACACTTGAGTCCATTTTCAAAACTGAACATAAAAAAATGTAATAGTTTTCTTTGTGGAAACGTTTACTCTTTCAGTTTTAAAAGGGTGATGATGCTACCAATACGCTAGAACTTCTAAGTATAAATGATCTCCAATCAGTTCAGAAAAAATTTAGTCCAAAACAAAAAAGTGTTTCCCAAGTACATGCTCCCTGTGCCTGAAAAATAAGTTCTTGGATGTTATACAAGGTGGGTTGATTACTTACTCAAAATTGTTTATTGAATGCTGGCATTTTCCCAAAACAGACCTAGGTGTGAAGATGCAATATATGCTCTCAGGACATTTTCAGTATAGAGAGGGAGAGAAAAGTATAAACAAACACATTGAATCAGGACTACACAGCTGTGTACATAAGAATGGTATGAGGCCATAGCAAAGACCAGGCCACACTGAACAACATCTCCATTGGGAAAATTGTATTTGACTTGATTTTTGAAATGTGAAGTTCACAGCAAAGAAATAATGAAAAGCTTTCCAGGCATAGAATAAAGGATATGAAACTACAAACAAGGCAGAGAGCTTGGCAGGGACTCGACTTTCAGATGTAAGCTGGGGAGTTTAAGTAATAAAGATTTATTTGGAAAATCAGTGCAGTTGAAGAATGTTCAGTTTTTTCACTCTGAAAAATAAATCTGATATCAATGGATATCTGAAGGTAGAGAGAAAGCAGTTCAAGAGACCAAAGCAACAGTCCCAGTTGGGGAGGAGCACAACTGGGGTCATTGATATAATGAAGATGTGCCTGACCTAACAAATTGATTGGACTGAACATTAGCCTTGGAGCTAAGTTGTCAAGAGTGTGATTCTGTCCCTGATGCTGACTTACCAATCTTAAGTAGCCTTCCCTTCTCCAGGCTTCAGATTTACCCTCAGTAAAATAAGACATTCTTTTACCCCAGGTGATCTCCACAGTCCCTTCTCACCCCCAAATACATGGTATTATGACCACACAGCAGAAGAATAACCCCTTGAGACTTTAGTACACATGTTCAGAGAGGTAGAAGCAAGAGAGCAAAATTATCTCATGTGGTTGTAGAGGGTCATCCCTCAATTTCAGCAACTAAGGTTTCCAATACAAGCAGAACTGCCAAGGTTCATCTCTTTCCAGCCTTGTCCTGTTTCATTGACCCCAGTGTGTAACACTGAGCCAGTGCAACTTAGTTCATTCCTTCTCCATGAACTCCTTCCCTGACTACTCCATTGCAATTAGTATTTTCCCACTGGACTCCAACAAACTCCAAAATGATCACATTGTAGTAACCATTTCTCATTTATCTTTTACTTCACAGCAGTGAATTCCCCTTTTGTTTGTAGCAATTCTCCCTAATGGGCATCTTTGTGAAAGACGGGTCCCAATCTCCTGGATACAAAAACAAGAACAAAACAAAACAAAGAAAAAAAAATCTCCCTTTTCCTGTCCCTGTCAACCACTTCAATACAACTGAACTATTCATTTGGGGAATCTGAATTTTGAGAATGTCACAAAGGTGAAGGAAAGGAGCAATTAGAGGTACAACTATGGCAGCATCTGGCATGAAGGGCTGAATTCAGTAAAAGTGAAAATGCCTTGCATCGTTTTATTCTAACATGAGCAATTTTGTGTTTTCATTTTCCAAGTGTTATTCCAGACATTCTGTCAGTTCACAGAACTGACTGATATCCTTGCCATACATTCATTTTCTGCTTAAGTAAGCCAAATTTAGTTTTAATTTGCAACAACAACAACAACAACAAAAGCCTGACATGCATCAGTTCTTAACTATACACATTTTATGTTCTTTGGGTCTTGAATTAGCTAAGCCATATAAGAAAAGAAGATACATTTTCTATTTAAGATGGATTTTATTATAATGGTCATAACAGTGTCGAGTGTATAGGAGTTATCAATTAATATATATTTATTCTATGTGGATTAATTAATTCATAATGTATGTGTGGGGAGTTTCTATATTTATGTATATCTGCAAAAAAGTTGATTATAGGTTAGATTCCTTTTTTTAAAAAAAATTGTCTTATTTGAGGATGGGGGTATAGCCCAGTAATAGAGCACTTGCCTAACATGCATGAAGCCCTGGTGGGTTTGATCCCCTGTACCACAAGAAAGAAAGAAAAGTAAATATGTTCTTATTTGATCTTATGAATCATAAAGAAGAAATGAAAGAAAACCATGATTCTGTTTTTTTTTTATGATTTGAAGAACTGAGTGATTAATGGTAGTTATAGCATGTCCTTTTCTAAAAACAACCCAGATTTTTAAACTGAATTTTGATTACAAAGCCTTTTTTCATCTAGAAATGGATATTTCACAAGCTGAAAGTTAAAATGCAACCACACTGTACAGGATGGTATCCAAATTTCCTATGACCTCACATTGTCAGAGACAACAAGGCTTCAAAATAGTTTCAATACCTGAATGCACGCAGGGAAGCCTTTAAATGCTAGCATGGCTAAATTCTCACTCTGGTGTAAAATTTCCAGTAGGAGAATCTGTACGATAAAGGTTATTTTCTTATTTTTGCAAACTTTGTATTATTCAGAGTGCTTCAGAATAATTCTATCTATGCCAATAAGTGGTATTCATGTGTAACCACAATTCTTGCTTTACCAATCAAGTTGATTTTCTGCATAGGATAAGTCTCCATTGAAATACATGAAAGAAATTGAGTAAAAGTGTGCCTGTCTTGGCCCAATTTGGAGCAATAATGAAGGGTAGTTCCTGGTTCTGAGCTCCCCATGGAAACTGCTTGGGCCTCCACTGAGCCTGCATTGAAGCCCGATTTTTCCCTCTATCCAATCCTTCCTTCTCCTCACTTCCCCAGGTGTTGATCCCTAGAGAACACCTTACTAATTATCCTACCTGCCACACTCCATGTCAGATTCTGCAACCTGGAGATCCAAGAGTACAGTTGTCAAACATCACTGAGAGCAAGTGGCAGAACTAGAATTTTAAATTCACTTCTATTGACTACAATGTTCTTGATACCCAACTATGACCAAAACACAGTAATACTTCACCTACAACTATTCAAGCTAATTCTGTGGTTTGAGAAATACTCCAAAGGCCTGTTTGAGAGAAACAATCAAATACGTGCCTGCAGTCAATGCTCATCAATCAGCTGTGGTGATGAAAAGACTGCCACATAACCAGTTGTGGGACTGGGTAGGCCTTTTCCAAGCACGAGTGACTTGAATCATTTGTGGGGTAGCAGAGTTGATAGTTCTGCAATGGGCACAATTTTATTCTGAGTCTCCTTTTCAGCCTAGCAGGTCCCCTTTTCCATCACTGGCTACTTTACTGCCCCTACCTAGCCCTAAAAAATGCTTTATTTTTCTTAGGATTTAACTTTGCTTATACTCCCTTCTCACTTACTAGGCTGTCAGCTCAACAAGGACAAGGATTTTTGTCTGGTTTGTTCCTTGTTGTAAACCCAGCACCTACAGCAATGCCTAGTACATAGCAGACCCCAATTAGCATTTGTTGAATAAGATAAAGAATGAATAATGGCCACTTTGTTGCAAAAATTCCTCAGTAAGAGACATATCCCCTAACCACAAAGCATTTAGTGTAGAACTTCATTATTATAAAATCCACCATGGTCATATGTTGACTTAAATATTTCCATGTTAACTCATTTTCTGTCTTTACAATAGAATTCAAAACCTCTAACCACGTATTTCAATGTGTCAGATAGTCTATAGGTTTCATGTTTGTTTGTTTGTTGTTTCTCTTTTTGAATGTTCTATCCCCCTTTCCTTTGGCATCACCAACCAATCATCTGCATTTTGTAACTTATTTCCTAAATTCTATGTTTTCCTTTTTCATCATTTACTTATTATTTGTTGCTAGAGCACTTCACATTCACAGTCTAAGACACCTTTACTGTATCTTCATTAATGATAGCTTGATTGAGAACAATATTTTATTTTGGAAATAATTAGTCCCATAAGAGTGATTTCCCTAACACCAAAGTATTTAGAACAAAGAACATTATTATAACATTCACCTCATCATACCATAGTCATATATGGACTTAAAAATCTTCACATTAGAAAGATTCAAGATGGTAGAATAAAGAACAGCTGCATTTCTAGTTGCTCTACTTCTCTGGATTCAAGCAGCAGGAATACTGCTCCTCCATGAGGTGGGTGAGACATTTCACTAAAATTCAATACAGGACAGTCAGAGTGTCTTAGAGACTCTGAGTACACTAAACAAAGAAGAAAGAGTATAGTAGAGCTGAGTTGGTTGTCACAGTGGCAGTGGTAGCAGTGCTGGTTCACCACAAAGGGAGGGATTTGGTACTGAAAATCCTGAGATCAGAAAAATGACCTGATCTTAGCTGATCCAGAGGCTGCCCTGTGCAGTAGTGCATAAAACGAGCTGTTTCCTAACTGGCCATGGAGAGGTGAGGCAGGAGCCATTCTGAAGCAGCCACACAGCAGCTGATGTTCATTAGCTGGGAGATCATTGCAAATACTGCCACACAGTCCCAGTGAGTGCCTACCATGTAGCCTAGGGTGTACCTAGCAAAATGTGAGTGAGACAGACACAGAGAAGATTGTACCCAAGGATATTCAATGTGGAAAAGCTAATAAGAGCCTAACTTGCTTCTCCCTTGAATCTGGCAGCTCATGTGACCAACTGAAGTGGGTCAGGAATCTTAATAGCCAGGTGGGAATAAGTCTGGGAAGACTGTTCCAGAGCAGCAGAGTTTGTGGAAGACTAGTTCTCCTGCCCCATGAGTAGAATTCTTGGCAGGCTCCAGAGATCCCAAACTCCCACCAGAGATTGGCAGCTGCCCAATCCTAGAGGGTGTTGATCTATGATCTAATATTTCCAGAACAGACACCACCTGACAAAGACCCTGAGGCCTGATTAGACTTAATTTCCACCCACCAGAACTCCACTCATAGAACTCTGTAGCTGCTCCACCCTAGGACTGCACCCATCTGGGCTGTGTAGACAAAACTCCAACTGACAGTACTTCTCACTCCATCCTCCCTCACACTAGTGGAAAGGGAAGTTGAGACTTATTTCAACCAGCTTCAGTCTTAGGCCACTCTAACTTGCAGCTTAGAGAGCAACACAAAAAGAGGAAGTGTTAACAATCCCTAGCCCTTACTCTTGCTCTCAGTACATAGCTCGAAAGGAAATGGAAAGAAAGATAGTTGGGTATAGACAGTGACATCCATTCTCATTGACTATTTTGACCACCTCAGTGAAGACTATTCCTTCATTTTTCATTAAGAATCTTTCATTTCTTTTTTTCTTCCTTCCTTTCTTTCTTTCTTTTTTTTTTTTACCGCATGCATGTATGTATATGTGAGCTTTTGCTGTGTTTATTGATTCAGGGACAAATATATTTTTTTTTCTTTTTTTCTAATTGTTAGCATTTTTCCTTTTTCCTTTTGCCTTGTCTTTTGAGGGTTAGGGTTTTTTGGATTGTATAGTGTGTGTGTGTGTGTGTGTGTATGTATATACATATATATCTACATATATATATGGGGGGGTTAAATCTAAGATGATAACTACTTTGGTAGGGTTTATAACTACTTTGATAATTAAGCTGTTCATTTCCACAAGTTAATAGTTCATGTTTTTTAAAATGCCCAGGTACATATAAAAATAAAAATAAAAATGGAAGATTTTTTAAAAAATATTCATTTCTTGTTAGGTTTTCACAATTATCTGATATATGCTATGGGAAAAACAATATTTCATTGACCTACGCAACTTTATTGAGGCTGTTGATTCAATGAGTAAGTGTATTTATAATTTTCATGTCTTTAATGGCAAATTTCTGCATCTTCTGAAGCAACCAAGGTATATTAATAGATGTTTAATTAATACCATGTTCCATGGTATGTTAATAGATGTTTATATAGTTCTCTAACTACTAATTTGCTTCTTGACAAACAATCTTTATTTTTCTCACAAAAAAATTATGAAGACTATCCTTTCTAGGACAAGAAAGAATAAGAATATAGTAATGTCTTACAGAAGAAGGTAATCTGGGCTTAGCAATGAAGTCTGTTTCCAATAACAGCATGGGCCAATTGACAGTAACAAAAAGAACATGAAACCTAGAAGAAAGGAAAAGTTGAAGAAAAAGCTAAGATTGCTATAATTGTTCCAAAAAGGATATTGGATTCCAATTACATGTAGCTAAATATTCCTAACTGTAAAAGCTTAGGAGAGATAAAAATGACTGCCCTTGAGAGATAAAATTAATGGGGAAAAGATTATTTTTCTCTTCTTTAACAATAAGGAGAACATTTTTGTCTTATAGGATAGATCCTAGGAATGGATACTTTTATTTACTCTTAAAGAGTCTTTTAAAGAAAATATGGTATATATACACATTGAAATATAATTCAGCCTTAAAGAAGAATGAAATGATGGCATTTGCAGGTAAGTGGATGGAGCTGGAAAATATCATGCTAAACGAAATAAGCCGATCCCTAAAAACCAAAGACAGAATGTTTTCTCTGATATGCAGATGCTAGTTCACAATAAGGTGTGTGGGGGGGTGCTAGGGAAGAATGACTTTCTATTAATTCCTAATACTTTGGATTAGGCAGAGTGAAGTGAAGGAAGGGGAGGGGGTATAGGGGTAGGAATGATAGTAGAATGAATCAGACAATGTTACCCTATGTGCATATATGACTGCACAACCAGTGTGATTCTACATCATGTACAACCAGAAGAATGAGAAGTTATACTTCCTTTATGTATGATATGTCAAAGTGCATTCTACTGTCATGTTTAACTAATTAGAACAAATTTTTGAAAGAGTCTTTTTAACAGATTTTTATTTGCATTTTATGCCATAGGGCAGAAAAAGAAATTAGAATCCTCAAGGTAGAAAAAATCAGTTAGATTATTAAAATAGGTTTGTTGAGTTTGACACACAAAGTTATGATGAGGAAAGGTAGTGAGGAGATATGTAACATAAGAACAGAATTTGAGCCCAATTGTACAGGGGGAGAAGAAAAATGAGAAGAGTATGTCCATAATAATCCAGGGCCCTGAGCTGGTGATTGGATGACATAGTCCTTCACTTCAGTGGATTTTAGAGGGGTATTATCATGGTTGTGGAGAACAATCACCTTTTGTTTGTGATATCCAACTGTTTATGTTTGGTTTTGCAAGTGAAGAAACAAAACCTGAGACACAATCTGTAATCATGCAGTTACATATTTGGTTAATTACAGAACCAAGATGGTACTCAACTCTGGTAAACAAGGCAAACATGCCACTTTCCTTGCCAAATTTAACATTAAAATGAGGGAAATATCGGCTGGGGTTGTGGTAGAGCGTTTGCCTGGCATGCATGAGGCACTGGGTTCAATCCTCAGCACCATATTAAAAAAAATAAGGGAAATCCAATTATTCTCTGAGAATTTAACCATGAATCTGTGAATGTAAGTGAATTAAAGGTATAAAAATAAGAGGGATTTCTTGTTGGAGAGATGTATGTTTCCAATTTGATCTTGGAGAGAGGAATATATCCAGATTGGTAAGACTCCACTTGATATGACTGAATGTGTATCTGAGAAAATGGTGTTAATCAGAAAAAGGTTTACTCAGTTGAGAAAGTACAAAAATGGAAGATCACACCCACAAAAATACATTGGCATCACCCACCCAAGCATCTTGCAAATGAAAAATGTTCCAGTTCCTGGATCCAATTCCAGTCATATTTCTATGGCAAGAATAGATGTTTTAAACAAACAAAACATGATGTTATAATTAAACCCTTACATTCCCTGAAACTGCTATTATAATTTTACTTCCTAAGTACTGGGAGAAGATGTCTTATTTATTTTCATTTCAAGCATTCTAGCCTTTGAGAGAATTATTCTGAATTGCAAAGAAAGAAGTTTGTATTCTGGTCTATATTTCAGTTTCCTCAAGCATGGTGTGCTGAATCTTCGTTTTTTTCTGAAATATTGACTTTTATGGAATATTTTATCTAGATCCTTTGTCTTTGGCTTTTGATATCATCTTACCAATGTGTGGCACCAGTAGGAGATCAGAAAGCAAGGGGAGAGAATGGATGTGAAAGTATTTCTCCATCATGTTCTCTGCTTGACTACAGATTAGCAGTGGTTGCATTTTTTTTCTACCAATGGTCAGGGTTTCTACTAGGTGAGGCCTCATCTTCAGCTACAGGTTTGTTAAGGTTTTGATAACCACTCTTTCTCCTTGTCCCTTCAGGCCTAGCCACAAAAGTGATTTCTAGTTGCAACTGGCCTAGAGATGCTCTACCATCCATGCATTCTCTTTTTTTTAACACTTTTGAAAATTGTCTCTTCAAAAATTATTTTCAGTCACTTCATTTGAGTGTGACATCTTTTTCCTGATGAGACTTAGATTATTACATATGGTTAGTGTGCATTGTATATTCAATTTGCTTATATAGTTACAGGATAAATAATTGATTGGGACAAAAGTAAATTCATCAGTGTTCTAAATGGGCCAATAGCTCCTCTAACTTTGCTGTGTGTCATTTAATATACTCCACAGATCATGGCTGCCACCCTTGGCAATATGCTCTCAGAAATGGACAGTGCCCTATGAAGAGAGAGTCAATGCATCATTTTGGAGCCAAATGTCTTTTTCATTATTTCTTTGAACAACCATAGCCTTACTTCTTTGTGATGATCAGGGTCAATTTTCCCTCTCAAAATAGTGACTCCTTCCTACCCGCTGCTCTCTTGGTACAAAATCACTGCAATGTTTGTACAGCAGGCTTAGTTTAAAGTGTAATGGAATTCTTGCTATGCTACTTGTTGGAAACATTCCCACTGGAATCTCACATTTCTAGGCCTGAAGATCTTAAGATCATTGGGAAGGAAGTACAGATACTCTAATTGCATCGTTGAAAGTAATAGAACTATTCCTACTTTTACCTTGTGATTCTTGTACTCATGTGTTTCAGTCAGCTTTTTTGCCATTGTGAACATAAGAGAGGACAAGGACAATTAGAGGAGGAAAAATTTATTTTGGGGCTCAAATTTTCTGATGTTTTAGTCCATAGACTGTCAACTCCATTCCTCAGGGATTGAGGTGAGGCAAAACATCATGGTATAAGAGTGTGGCAGAGGAAAGCACCTTCAGACATGGCCACCCTGAAGCAGAGAGACTAAGCTCAGCTCACAAAATATATACCCCAAAGGCAATCCCTCAATGACCCATCTCTTCCAGCCACACCCTACCTGCCTCTAGTTACCACTCTTTTAATCTCTATCAAGGGATTAATTCACTGACTGGGATAAGAACAATCATTGTGCTTCTAAACCATCTTGCATTGTCTGACACATGAGCTTTTGGGGAACACCTTACATCTAAACCATAACATTCTGCCTCTGGTTCCCAGAAGTTCATGACCATCTCACAATGCAAAATACATTTAGTCCATTTCCCAGAGTCCCCAGAGTCTCAAAACTTCCAAGATAGGCCAAAAATGTCTAAGTCCAAAGTCTCTTCTGACACTCAAAGAAAATTCTCAATGTGAGCCCCTATAAAAATAAGAAGCAAGTTACATATGTTTAATATATAAAGTCACAGAGTAAACAGTCCCATTCTACAAGTGAGAAATAGGAGTACAGAAAGAAGGGATGGGTCCAAAGCAAGACGGAAAACCAGCTGGGCAAACAAGTCCTGTAGCTTCATGTCTAGCACCTGGAGCACATGGCATCCTGATATTCTCTCCAAAGGACTCATGTAGCTCTGCCTCATGGCTTTGCTGGTTGCAGGCCACATGGCCTCTCTGTTGAGTTATCTCTGATCGATTCCTGCAGCTTTCTTTCACAGATGTTCCACAGTATTTCTTAATCTTGGGGTTCTCCACTACAACTTTGGCTTCCTCCTCATATCTCCACGCATCATGGCCCTCTCAGGGGCTTCCTTCCAGGACTCTGACCCTGGAGCACTTTGCCTGGCCTTCCAGGGCTTTCCTTAAAATTTTGATCAAAGTAACCATGATCCCCTAACTTTAGCATCCTGAGTTCCTGTGGAAGCAACACCATGTGGTTGACGCCAAGGTCTTCCACAATCTGGAGCAGTAACTGAGCCTCCATGACTACAACAGACTATAAGTGCCTGGGTAGCTGAGCATGGAGAAACCACTTCCTAAGCCAACCTGTGCAAGCAGGGTGC
The DNA here is from genome assembly GCF_001458135.2 of Marmota marmota marmota. NCBI lineage: Eukaryota > Metazoa > Chordata > Mammalia > Rodentia > Sciuridae > Marmota > Marmota marmota. The sequence continues at coordinate 23,405,133 of NW_026000249.1, forward strand.
ACCACTGGTCTCTTCTCAAAGGAACTTTTACACCCTTGAGCCTGAGATGGATGAGGTATTATCACTTCCTGAGATGCCCTCAAGCCATGTTTCTTATTGTCTCTTGGTAAATTCTTCAGCATTTCTTTAGTGGTGGTAATGTCTTTAACAACTGAAACTTCTTTGGACCCAGTTTTACTCCTACCTTTCCAGTCCAAGTTTTTCAAATCTTTCTGCTCCTGAATTATCATCATAAATTGGGCTGAAATCTGCCAGCAATATTCCTGCCACCACCTGAATATTATACTGCTTAGAAACTTCTTCCACCATGTTAAGAAGACCATCACTTTTAAAATCAGCCTTGCAGAAAGTCTCAGGACATGGGCAAAACACAGACAACTTCTTAGACAGATTGTAACATCAATGGCCTCTAGTCCAATTACCAATAGAGTCCTCCTACTCTGAAACCTCAGGAGCTATTTCTTACCTACGCACAATCCTATCAGAATTCTGGTCTTCTGAACTCCCATCAGAACTGCCCATTAAGGTCTACCTACTACCTTCTAAAGCTTTTCCAATTTGCTTTGCTAAACTTTTCAAAATTCCTCTTACAAATTTCAAAAAGCTCCAAAATCTTCTGAACCACATGGTCAGGTTAGTCAGAGCAAGGACCCCACTTCTCCATACAGATTTCTGTTTCAGTCAGCTTTTTTTCACCACTGTGACCAAAAGACATGACAAGAACAGTTAAGAGAAGGAAAAGTTTATTTTAGGGCTCATGTTTTCAGAAGTCTTAGTTCATAGACTGCCGACTCCATTCCTCGGGACTTGAGGCAAGGCAGAACAGCATGATGAAACAGTGTAGCAGAGGGAAGAATCTTCAGACATGACCACCACGAAGCACAGAGACTAAGCTCAGCTCACAAAATATAAATCCCAAAGCCAGGCTCTGAATGACACACCTCATCTAGCCTAGTGCTTCAGTTACCACTCTGTTAATCCCTATCAGGGGATTAACTCACTGATTGGGTTAAGGCTTTCATAACCCAATCATTATAGCTCTAAACCTTCTTGCACTGTCTCATGAGCTTTTGGGGGATACCTCACATCCAAACCATAACATCATGCATTCTGCCTATTGGCCCCAGAGCACCATATATATCATTCACTAATTTGAGTTGTATACAATGACAAAGGCACTTCACTCATACACCATTTTATCTTCAAGTACTTTATCTTTTATCTTCAAGTACTTTAGCTGCATCCTTAAAATATGTCCCATTTTCATATCAATCTAGCAACTTCTTGGTGATACTGTATGAGATAATACTGTGGAAACTCATGGTCATTTTTTGATGGCTTTACCTCCTTTATTATAAGGTTGGTCCCTTGGTACAAATCAAAGCTATGTGGAATTATGTGTAAGTATATATTCTCTCAAACTGTGGTCCTAGCTAATGCTATTCATGTAGATAAGAAAAGCTCATACCTAATATGTTGAATCCAGTCACAGTGAATAGCTGCACTTTCCATGTTGAAAAGGGTCCAAAATAATCACATTGCCACCATGTAGTTAGTTGTATGTGCTGTCCTAGGGTTGCAATGTTGATCCCTGTAGCTGGTTGTTTGGATGATTGGTAGAAGCAGCATCTAGGTTAGCCTGGTGTGTTGGAAAACATGCTATTGGTTCTATGCGTAGCCCCTATTCCTCTAGCTCAGCCAGTTTGTGTTTTCATTGTATTAACTAGAGACACCTGATATCAGAGGGTGGTACTTGTTAATTAGCCACCTTATTACATTCTCTCTATATAAATATTTCTATATTCTATATTGGTTGCATAATGTCTCTTCCATGGTATATAATGTCAGGTGAGTATTGATTTATGGTACAAAAATATTTACATTTTATTTATGCTCTCAAACATCCATCTGTATGCCTCTTCCTCAGACTTCTTTGTGACTGATCTTACAATCAGTGATTGACAAAGGCATTGATCAATTGTCAAGGCACTTTCCACTGCTCATAAGATGCTATGTTCTAACCTCAGGCAACTTTATTTCTATAGAAAACTAGATAACCAGCTGCATATTTTGAATTACTGCCAATGTGGATGACTTCTCCCAATCGATGACTTGCAGGGGCACCACTGTGTGGGGCTCTAATGCAACAGTTTGTTGACTTGCATTTTTTATTAAACTAACCCATGTATGAACTATTCCTGATTCATCTTCTGATATCAGTCTTTAAGGTTCATCCAGTCCTGCTACCATTGTGATGTGAGGGAGAGGTACTCATAAAATAGTAGGGAATATACAACTATTTAGTCAGCTTTTTCACTGTTGTGACCAAAAGAACAGACAAGAGTAATTAGAGGAGGAAAATTTATTTGAGGGGGCTCATGGTTTTAGAAGTCTCAGTCCATAGAAGGCCAGCTCCATTTCTCAGGGCTCAAGATGAAGCAGAACATCATGGTGAAGGGTCTGGCAGAGGAAAGCAGCTGGGAATAAGAAAACAGCAGAGAGAGAGAAAGAGAGACGTTCATCAGGTGAACCAGTGCCAAATTCCATTTTTAAAATCTTCTCTTCATTATTTATGATCAACTATCCAAGTTTTTATTCCCTAGGAAAGAAAATTGAGATAGATATCTGCATGCAGGCAATAATCTTAAGAATAAAATCTGTAGAGTGAGAGAAGTACAATCCAAAGAGAAAGAAAAGCTGAACTCTGAGGTCTTTGCAACAGAGGGCTTGATTGATGCCATACAGAGTTCTCAGGATGGCATAGCCTATTAGGATATCGCCAGTTGAGGGAAAGAGCCTTACCTTTGTATCTCTGCATTAACCAGCCACTCGGTGTGAGTTGCCCCTGGGGAAGGTGAATAGGCTGATGTTATGTTTTAAATGTGTGGCATCCGCCAAAAGCTCATGTGTGAGATAATGTAAGAAGGTTAAGAGGAGAAATGAGGGCTGGGGTTGTGGCTCAGTGGTAGAGCACTTGCCTAGCATGTGTGAGGTCCTGGTTCCATCCTCAACACCACATAAAATAAAATAAAGATATTGTGTCCACCTATAACTAAAAAAATAAATATTTTAAAATAAAAGAGGAAAAATGATTGGGTTCTGAGAGCCTTAACCCAATCAGTGGATTAATCCCCTGATGGGATTAATTGAGCGGTAACTGAAGCAGGTAGAATGTGGCTGGAGGAGGTAGATTATTGAGAGCATGCCTTTGGGGTATATATTTTGTATCTGATGAGTTGTCTCCCCACCCCCTCTTCTGTCTGATCATCATGTGAGCTACTTCTGCCCTTCACATTCCTCCACCATGATGTTATGCCTCTCCTTGAGCCCTGAGGAACAAAGCCTGCTGTCATTGGATTGAGATCTCTGAAACTATATGCCCCCAAATAAACTTTTCCTTCTCTATAATTGTTCTGGTCAGTTCTTTTAGTTACAGCAGCTAAAAAGCTGACTAAAACACCTGAGGTGAGAGGCTTCCCTTGACTGATGAAAATCTGAGGAAGGACTCAGATGTGTACTCTCACCTACCAGGAGTCCTGGCAGATATTACTTTGAGTACATTAGTCCTGAAGGCTGGGTATTGGAAGTACATCACCACATCTACTTTGGGTAATATGAGGACTCAGCATCTGTGACTCTATTAGGAATATAAAGAAACTTCTTCTTTCTAAATTCAATCTCTTCCTGTTCAAGTCCAAACTCAAAACTTCTATGATAATCACTAATATAAACAAATTAATTCCGTCACAAAACTTTCCTTATCAATTGGTTCCCTAAATTGCCTCTACAATATACATAGACTTGCCTCTACCTTTCCCTTTGTTCTACCTTCCAATCGCTGCACACAAAAAAAAATTGCACAATTTTCTACTTTATTGCTTTAAAAATATCACCTTGTTATTTTCTCTGACTAAAATTTCCTGTTGTTTCTCTGCCTGAAAAATCTCCTATTCATATTTCAAATCAAATTCAAATATCCCTTTTCATAAGAAAGGACTTAAGATGCTTTTATTTGCAGTATCAAAAAGTGCAATATTAGCTTAAAAATAGAGTTCTGTTTTCCTCACATGCCAAGAAGTATACAAGTATGGCTTTGATTCAGTTGCTAAATCATCTTGTCTTTACATCTCTCATCCTTCTGCTATAATAACCTCATGATGTACTTACCTCATAGTTTACTACCTTGTTTTTGCTGAGTAACTGCCAAAATTTCAAGTGTCATGATCTTATTCAAAGAAAGAAGGAAGAGATAAAGACGGAAAGAAAAAGAAGCAGGAGAAAGAGAAAGGGGAAGAGGAAGGTGGGGAGAATCAATCCTTAGACTATGCTCACGTTTTGTTAGGGAACTTTTTTTTTCAGGAAATCTCTAGTAAATTTTCTTTAATATTTTGTTGGTCATAACTGAGTCACATGCCATATTTAGATCATATATTAAGATCTTCCCTGATATTAAGTTATTTATATGTTATACTTCATTAAAAACAGAGTGTATTCACAGACAAGAAGCAGAAATAACTACTGGATAGGCAGCCTTAGTATTTGCTACAGAAATCTTCTATAATACTTCCAGTGTTTTATTTTGATTTGTTTGTTCATGTAGATACATCTTCTCTTAGACTATGAGCACCTCATAGACATGGAATGGGACATTCATTTTTATATTTACATTAATCTATCACAGGGCCTGACATAGCGTGTAGTATTTTTAAATAGATAGTAAAAGTAGTGCATAATTAGATGATCATTTTGAAAAATTGGTCTAGAATAATTGGAGAAATGACTATTTCATAGAAAAAACTAAACGTCTATCTATTACACTCTTTTCCTTATTGTAAGGATGCTAGAGTGTTTTCCCTTTGCATCTGTTACTCTTGCATTCAATACGTTCCATAGTCATGTTTTGTTTAATGATTTAAAAAAAACCTTCTGGAATAACATTTTCTATTAGAAAACTTAGCTAAGTTTAAAATAAACCAAGATTCAGTTTCAGAAGATAAATGTATCATTCTTTATGCTGTTATAATTGTTTCATGACTATTTTACAAAATGGAGTCATGGACATTGCAATTTTCTCCTGGGATATTAGGAGATTTAACTTTGAAAGTTGTAATATAAAATTAAAAGTCTTAGCTTTATGTTTGAATGTTATCTTAAAGTTTATGCCCTTTTAAAATCTAATTAAATACTCATTAAAATCAAAAGTCTTCAAATAGTATTGTCATTTTATCCTCAAAGAAACTAAATACCCAAGGAATAATTCTTTGCTCTCTTCTTTGTTTTAATTCATGATCATTACAATTATATCATGTATGTGTTATTCTACATACAAATATTGTTACTCATACTTTAGGAAATACATTTGTGAGAAGAAGAAAATTAAGTTGCTTTGTGCTTTAGAAATTTCCATTTTTATTACATTAAAACAATTGTTCAATTAGATACAGTATGGAATAATAAAACTGTGTGAATATTTTGGACTCATTTGATTTGAAGAAGCATATTTTATTCTGATAATATAGTTATACTTTATTGTTTATTTTATAGGGTTAGTAAATATTTTATGAAGTGGTAACTCCTGATTATAAATCCAGGAACCAGTTATTTCAATTAAACACAGTGATTCAGCAATTCTGTCAAGAACTTATTGTCTAAAACTTTAGTTCAAATATAGGAGCTTGCTATTTGTCAATTAGAGAATAGTGGAGTCAAATTAAAAAAAATAAAAACATATCATTACCATAGTTTAAGGAAATTTTTTCATGCTAAAAGATCTTGATAAACAGAATTTTGTCACCAAAAGAAATAAAACAAGGGCCAATATCAAGGCAGGGAATGCTAGTGTCAGAATCAAAATTAAGCAATATTTTTAAAAGTCTTTTTTTAGAACTAGAGTCAGCACGACATTCAGAAATCTTACGGGAATTCCATAGCTAGGTGGCAGGAGGATAATTTCTGGATTAACATTATTTGGAAGGATCAAAATGTTTAAATAGATGATACTGAGATGACTTGATATTTATATAAAGGAAAAAGCAAGAAATTGGCTTATTTGCTTTCATTAAACTAACCAGATATAGACAGGTAAACCATGAACAATGAGACTTGCATGGGCAGTCCCAGTTTTCATTCCTGTTCAGCTCAGTCTCCTTCAGTATAGCTAATGATTGTGGTAGTACAAATGACAGAAGTGAGACACTATTACTGATTACACCAGTCTGTTTTTTTCAGCAGTAGGGCTCTTAGATCTTGAAGTAGATCAAGTTGATTTTGCTCAGATGGCCATGAAAAGCAACAAAAATTTTCACAAGTACATGATTTCTCATGTTTAAGAAGGTAATGATGAGGAAAGTATTTCTGTATTATTCTGTTGCTTATACAAAGGCAGTCCATTAGAATGATAGTCCTATCAAGTAGAAATACTCAAAATTGATCGCTGTGTATTAGATGGAGAGAGAACACCTGAGAAAGCACAGAGAAATGATTGTCTGAAGAGTAGTAGAATTGTCCACTATGGGGAAACTACCTTGGGATTAGTCCCTTACCCCCAAATTTTTAAAGAGTAACTAAGACAATGAAAAGAAAGTAAATCTGGAAATTGTGGCATTCAGTGATCCTTTTAATATATTTGAATCTCATTTTCCTTTATATAAGCATAAAGGGCTAGAAGTCAATTTGATTTTAAAAATCTATGCTGTTTTACCATTTTTAGAGTCCTTTTTCATATCATCTTCTCCATCTTCCTGTTTTGGGCTCAAATACACCTTTTCTATTTCCTTCCATCTTGGATAAGTCCCTGTGATGTTTCTTATCATTTCCTCTAAGCAGGAGATCTCTAGATACTTAGTCAGATTCAGATTCAGTACATAATTATCATCAATTCAAAATCACAGGCCTTCATCAGGGAGAGAACAAACATGAAAACAACAGCCATTGGACTGAAATGGCCAAGAAACCTCACCAAGGCAAAAATGCCTGTCTTGCTGATTTATTACACTTGCTTCTTTTTCTTTTATTTTTTCCCTGATTCTGTTCTTTACCTTAACTGGGAGAGTTCTAGAAAAGTGTTGCCCAAACTTCATGAGAATGGCAAATCACAAGGGTTTTCTGGTTTTACCTCCTCACTTCTTATTAATTCCTAACAAATAAATTAGCTAGATACACAGTGTGTCATTCACTTCCAACCTATGTGTTTACATTAGTACTTTCTGCTTTCAGTACTTAAATATGCTGTAAATATTTGTGTATGTATACATAAACACACACACACACACACACACACACACGTCTGTTTCAATTTAAGGAGAGTCAAAGTCTATTTCCTTGTGCTAGGAAATCAAATAACTGATGATGGTGACATTTTGTAAGATTTAGGAGATGTTGTCTATTCCAGAGAGAATTAAACATAGATGATTTGATTTGAAATTTGGTATGGATGTTGTTGCTCTTCTTCCATAAAAGAAAAAGAAAATGCCTCTGTATGCTCTGTTGTCATTGAAATGAGTTCAAATACCAATTATGGCCATTTTGGGGGGCTCCAGGTCAGTCTTTCCAATCAGCACTAGATATTCAATTCAGATTATTGAAAGATGAATAGAGAATAATAATGGAGGTTATTTTTAAATGAAAATGTGCCTTAATTCCTGAAGTGCAGCAAAGGAGTCATACATCAGAAAACAGGGGGTGGAGAGAACTGTGGGCTGTGTGTGGACTATTGGCGCATCATAGCCTAATGAATAGAAAAATCTGGTGTCTAGAAGCTTCCAGTGAACATTTCCTCTGGCTGACTGCCCAGACAAATTGTGAGCCCTATTTACCTCTGCCAAAGGACTCACACAGCACTGAAGATAGGGTGACCTGCTGTAGCCACACAGCCTCTCTGAGATGAGTGTGACCTGCCAAGATGCCAATCAACCTGCTGACTTCAAGACATCTTAAAGCAAGACTCCACCCCTGAAACCTTACCCTTGCCTTTGATGTATCCCATTAAATAAACCACAGGAGCCATTTTCTAGTTGTCTAGCTCCAGCTCCTGTGTGGACTGGACCTATCAGGTGCTCTATTCCTTTAAAACTAATTCTGACTGACTTTGTCTTTTGTTCTTCACTAATTATTCTAGATTTTAATTTCTTAGGTGGCTTACACACTCCTGAGCAGGAAGAAGAACCCCCTAATGAGGTACTGGCTGCCTCCCCATATTGGGAGTTCAGAAAACATGAATTTGTGGACTAGAATATTGCCACTAGCATAGGCACTACAAGTGGCTATTATGAATTGTTATTGCCATACCCTAAAAGCTTTTCAATAATAAGGATATTAGGTAAACCATTCTGGCATTTAGAAAATGACTATTTCTAAAACAGATAAGAGTAAAATAAACTGGCCTTTATTAGGACAAGTTAATGTACTGGAAAACTGGCGGAATGCATGTTCAGGGTTTCAGTGGTACTTGATCCATGTAGTACACTGTGTTTCCCCTATCCAATTATACTCTGTCAAACATGAGGTATGCAAGGTTTCTTTCTCTTTTGTAGGACTTCCAATGAAATGGCACTTACATATGAAATTAGGGGGAAATGATGAAAAAGGTCAATGTACTCCATCGTCTTGTCTGCTAGTTGAGTTTACTTAAAGTACCTTGTATTTTCAAATTTCCATTTTCTGATGTCTTGCAACACTTTAGAATTTTAAAGTTGTTTGTGGCAAAATGTTGAGCTAATTGCTTAGACGGCAACTACCAATATATCTACATTTTTTATAGGAAAGAAAGAATTGAAAATAAAATATTGTTAGAGTCTGTAAACAAGTCAAAATAACACCTGGCATTTTGCCAGGGGAATGTTAGAGTTCGTAAACAAGTCTGGATGATGCCTGGCAAAATGCCAGAGGGAGTGGTTTGAGAAGTAACAAAAGCGAGCCATTAAGTGTGGAGATTCCTGATTGGTTGACTGCTGTATCTAGTTTATGCTAATTAGATAAGCTGTGTGGAATGTATAAATACTGCTCCTGTCCTGCAATAAACGGCTTCCACTCCTGCTGTATCAACTTACACAAGTTATTCGTCACCCCCCGGTTATTTTGC
>NW_026000249.1:23414223-23447138 GCF_001458135.2 Marmota marmota marmota
TATATATGAGTAGGCATGTGTCTCTGTTAGTCTTCAAAAGAGCCATCAAGCTAAATTTGCAGAGTGAGCAAACTAGCCAAGGCTGAACAGTTAATGTGCTATGGATGCAACACTATGTTTGTAGTGGCATGGTCTGAGCAGTTAACATTATATTTTATCATTAACAAATATGAGGGGTTGTAATGGTTAAACTGAATTGTCAACTTGATTAGTTTAAGAGATTCCTAAGATTCAGAGGCTTCTGGGTGTGTCAATGAGAGTACTTCTAGGAATAATTGGCATGTGGGACAGAAAACTGAGGCAGAGACCCACCCTAACTGTGGGCAGCACAGTTCAGTAGTTTGGGGATCTGGAGGCAATGAAAGGTGGAAGAAAAAAGAGGCACCAGCAGACTCAAGCTTGATTTTTTTTTTTTTTTGAGTGGGTTTTTGGACTTCTACTAGAATCACCTGAGAACATCAGACTCTAGTTCCTTTTCTATTCCAAAGCAGACTCTGACCAGTGACTCTCCAGGGAGTTTCTAGACCTTCAATATCAGACTGGGGGCTATATCATTTATCCCTCTTGCTCTGAGGTTCCAGCTTCTTGGACTGTGCAACTACTGGTTCCTGAAAGCCTCTAGCTTGCAGATGACCATGGTGGAACTTTCCAGCTCTTAGTAGTATAAGCCAATTTAATAAATCTCCTTTTTATAAGCAACTATATCTATTATACACACACACACACACACACACACACACACTATCTATCTATCTATCTATCTATCTATCTATCTATCTATCTATCTATTCTGTTGGTTCTGTCCTCTAAAGAACCCTGATTAATACAGGAGTTTAACATAATAATTGTTTAAATTTTGTTCATACAAAGCCTGGTCAGGCAGCTCTCCTCCAAAGGTGATGAAGATCTCCAAGCTGCTTTTATATTGTATAACTCTGTCTTCAAAGAATGACTTGAATGAGGCTGAGGATATAGCTCAGTGGTGGAGTGCTTGCCTAGCATGTGAAAAGTCCTGGGTTCAATCCTCAGTACCACAAAAACAAAGACAAACAAATAAGTAATAACAACAAAAACCCCACTGTACTGTCCAAATTTTAAAAAAAAGAAAATAAAATGGATTTAAGATTGCCATTAAACCATCTAGTCAACAGAAAAAGTATGTTTGGAGAGTGAATATCATGAGTTGTACCATCTTTTAAATGTCTCAGTCCTGGATAAAATACTAGTGCCACCTGCTTTCCACTGGAAAGAACTATTCATATGACATAGTGATTGAAGGTGGTTGGGGAATATAGTCTATCAAGTAGAATATATTTCCAGTTGCTTTGGTAGCAAGAATTGGTTTGGTTTCTGGTATTGGTGCCATTTAAGTTTCTGGTCTTTATACATATCCTTCCTTCCCTACACATAGAAAACATTCTTTACTTCTAGGAAAAGATCAGTTTCCATCAATTATTCTATCCTGTTCAAAATGTAGCATCTGTAGATAATCCATGGTTCTATACACCAAACACAGATAAAGGTCTTTGTATTCTGGCAACCTATCAGCTCAAAAAACAAATAATCTGTTCTTCATATCACATCCAATAAAAGTATAGTATCATGTGCTCAATCACAATAGCTATTCCTAATTAAAAGGGAACAAACAGGAACACAGTAGTTCTTGGTATATTCAATTACAAAATTCCAATGAACAGATTTTGTGAAAGCCCAGATCTTATTCTGTGGGGAAAAAAACTCCCTTATATACTGTTTTTTTACAGCCCCCTACTTTACCCTTTAAGAGATTCTTCCTCATCCATGATTCTCCTTGGTGACATATAAATATCAGCTTTGGAGATTACGTATTCCTAGGGTACTGTGTATCTGTTGTAATGTTCTTCCTATGCTTTTCTTCTGAAAAGTTATAACATTTTTTTCCAGGTGAAGATTTGTGGTTTGATAATAAAACTCTCTGAAAAACCTACATCTTTCAATATGCCAGTGACCTTTGAATTTTTTTCCATCTGATGTTCCATATGCCAGTGAACACCCTCATGCTTCTTTCCTAGTCGTTTCTTTCAAATATGCTTTGTTTTTGTGTTTATTCACACCTTAATTCATTCTCTCAATTTAATGGAAGCTATCTTCTTGAGGCTGTCATGTTTCAGTGGGAACCCTATATCTTTAATCTGACCCTTGTTATAAAATTGAGTCACTATGTTCAACTGAGAAATCTTATTATATTTTGGTTGATCAAAGCCTTTTTCCCCCTCATATGCATTTGTAGTCCATAAATGTTTGTGCCTTTCCAGAATGGTAGAACTATCAATTTCTAGACTCTATCACAGTTCAATTATATTCAAAATAGACCTATTTTCCCCAGAAGTCAGATATTTAACCAAATACAACTAGAAACAACTTGCATTATAAAAATTTTGCATTTTAAAACTCTTTTCCTCAAACCAAAACTCAATGACTTTTGGACTGCTTCCTAATTGTTGTGGGTAACAATAATACCAAATGTTTTGCCTATAAATAATGTGCCATCTTTCTAGCGTTGGGTGTTATATGTTTTCTTATCATCTCATTCTTATTCTCATTATTCAATTGCAGTTTTTAGCATTTGTTATAGGAATACTTCACTTAAAGTTATTAATTTCTGTATTATACATATTAGATTTGATGATCTAAAATATCAAATAAGAAAATTATTGCTTATTTACATCATTGAGATCATCAACAGAGGGCTCCATTTTACTAATTTACTGGGGATCCAGAATTGTTCCATGTTCACATTTTGCTTTCATTATATTATGATCACCCTTTATAGATGAGATTGAGTTTCATTTGAAATATGATGTAGATATCAAGACTGTTGATGCCATACCCATAAACCAAAAAATAGTTTTTAAACACACATAATGAGGCTTTCTGGGAAAACTGGAAAGTGTTCCCAGTAGATAAAAATGGTATAAGAGAATTGGGAGGGTTCACTGACACAAGTTATTTTTTTTGTCAGACATTTTTTTATTTGTTCTTTTGAGATATACATGACAGTAGAGTATTTTGACATATTATACATGCATGGAGTATAATTTATTCTAATTAGGACCCCATTCTTGTGGCTGTACATGACACAGGTTTTAAAGTGGATAAAGGACTAGGCTACTGTGAAGCCTCCCTCATATGGGCTGTGTCTTTCATAGTTTGAACTTCCCATTGGAATCAAAGGAGAGAACAGTCAGGTTATTTTTATCAGCTTCTCCCAATGTGGGGTACAAGAGGCGAAGGAGATTTGGAGCTTGAAAGCTGTCAATAGTCCATGCTCAAAAATGGGACTAAACTCTTTAATTATGGCTCTCTTCCACATGTGACATCCAAGGCTATTTGGAAGAGGGAAGGAAACAGATTGGTTTATGGTACAGGGCTGGAAATGATTTTCTTAACTTCCATTGACTACAACAACTCATGACCCTCTAAATAAAATGGGTAAAATGTAAACATCTTGTGGCTCAGAAGAAATATGAGGTGTCATCAGATATACTTAGGCACAGGCCCAACATGTTTAGTTGTATGATTTGCTTTTAAAGATTTTCAAATAAACCTTATATCCAGAGATATTATAAACATTTGGATTATTCAATTGATCTTGTATGACTGATAATTATAAAATTTCATAAATACATAGCAATAAAATCCCTCTGCAGAACTTCAATTCACTAATATTATCTCCTTAATATGTTTCTGGGGCAGGAGAAAAGAGTATAACAGTGAAAATGTAAGCATTTTGAATATTTTAAAAGCCCTAAATATATTTTCCTTCATAATAAATATTGTGTTCTCTGTATAAGAGAATAATGGCCAGGCACAGTGGCATACACCTATAATCCCAGTGGCTTGAGAAGCTGAGGCAGGAAGATCACGAATTCAAAGCCAGCCTCAGCAATGGCGAGGCCCTAAGCAACTCAGTGAGACCCTGCCTCTAAATAAAATACAAAATAGGGCTGGGGATGTGGCTTAATAGTCAAGTGTTCCTGAGTTCAATCCCCAGTACCAAAAAAAAGGAGAGAATAACCATACAAAATAGTAACTAAGATTATATCTTCTAAATGAAACAATCATAAACCATATTAAAACCATGGTGGATCTTCTCATCTTGGCTTATCATGATTTTCCCAGAGCCTTGTACTTAACTAAAAGACAAAACAATATTTTTGGAGTAAATAGGTCAATAACTGCAGAAATGGACAGATCAAGGTGTGAGGTGAATGCTACTGATCAACACCTGCCCATTATAAAATGATACTTCTATCTTACTTCTGTTGTAGCATAGAGGCTAGAGTTAGTAAGAAGAAAAATTTACATGAACTGACAACACTTTTTTTAAATACCATAAATTGAACTCAGGGGTGCTTAACCATTGACCCACATCCCCAGCCCTTTTATCTTTATTTATTTATTTTTACTTCTGAGATAGGATCTCAGTAATTTGCTTATGGCCTCACCAAATTTCTTTTTTTTTTTAAGAGAGAGAGAGAGAGAGAGAGAGAGAGAGAGAGAGAAAAGAGAGGGAGAGAGAGAGAATTTTAATATTTATTTTTTAGTTCTCGGTGGACACAACATCTTTGTTTGTATGTGGTGCTGAGGATCGAACCCGGGCTGCACGTATGCCAGGCGAGCGCGCTACCACTTGAGCCACATCCCCAGCCCAACCTCACCAAATTTCTGAGGTTAGCTTTGAACTTGGATTCCTCCTGCCTCAGCTCCTGAGCATCTGGGATTATAGGTGTGTATGACTGTGCCCACCCTAATGACACTCTTTCTAAACTACTTCATTGAGTGATGCTGGACAAGTTATTAATGTGAACCTTATTTTCCCAAGTGTAACACTCAGATGTTGTTGTTATGATATAATTAAGTGATAAAATGATATAAAGTGTTTGAAATATTTTATGTGATTATTATTTTAGTCAACTTTCTCCTACTATAACCAAAAGACCTAACAAGAACAATTTTAGAAAAGGTCTCAGTCTATAGACAGTCAGCTACATTGCTCTGGGCCTGAGGTGATACAGAATATCATGGTGAAACAGTGTGGTGGAGGTAAGCAGCTCAGAACATGATCACCACCAGGAAGCAGAAAGAAGGCTCTGCTCAACAAGGACAAAATGTTTATCATAAAGGCACACCACCAAGGGACCTACGTCCTTTAGCCCACCCTACCTGCCTACAGTTACCACTCAGTTAATCCCTATCAGGGAATTAATGAACTGATTAGGTTAAGGCTCTCATAACCCAACCATTTCACCTCTAAAGTTTCTTGCATTGTCTCACACATTAGTTTTTGAGGGACATCTTATATCCAAACCATAACAATCATGAATACCAATTTCTTTATACTAACGTTTTTACACAATGTGATTTTTCTACCCCAGACATGTTTCCTTTATTCCCTATTATGGATTGGACCTGTAATCCATGAAAGGAAAAGATTGTGGGAACAAAAACTTGCACACAAAGCTGAGATGTTGAAAGCTTGGTGTCCAATTCAGCAATGTTCAGAGGTGGGAATTTTGGAAGTGAGTAAATCATGAGGACTTTGACCTCATCTGTCACGAGATATCCATGAGCTGTGTGTGTGTGGGCTATGTGCATTTGAGCATATGAGGGGACTGGTCTGGCATTGCGTGCTGATTGGGCTGTGTGATATGAATGTGCCTTTCCTCTAGCTCTGCCTGTGATTCCACACAGCACCTGAGATGGGTGTGACTTGCCAAGATGTCAATCAATACTGCTGACCACAAGACATGACCAAGCAAGACTCCACCCTTCGAAACCCTACCCCTTGCCCTATTTGGGTAGAATATTCTATCAAGTGTCTTCTCCCCAATAAATAGGGGGGTTTCGGGTGTGCTTTCTCTCTTGCTCTTTCCAGTGTTATCCAGTGTGGAGCTGACCCTTGGGGTCACTGAGCAGTCCCACCCTGGAAATTCACTTTCTTGGTTTCTTTGCTGTTTTCTCAGTTTATTGCTGCAGCCAGCTCCTTTGAACCCAGTCCATCTCACCAGTCTTGCCAGCTGGCGACACTCATCAGTGAATTCATCCATTTGTAGCTGAATGGACTACTGTAAGGAGATGGGGCAAGGTTAGAGGAAGTAGGTCATTGGGAGTGTGCCTTAGGGACTACATCTTGTCCCTGCCAATCCTCTTCTGATTTATGGCTGCCTTGAAATAGGCATCTTTCCTCCACCACACCCTCAGAAACAAAGAAATAGAGCCAGCTCATCATGAACTGAAACTTTTGAGACTGTGAGCCAAAATAAATCTTTGCTTTTCTAAGTTGTTTACGTCAGGTATTTTGGTCACAGTGATGAAAAGCTGACTAACACACTCCCCTCTCTTACACAAAACCACACCCATTTTGTTTCCAACACATCTTCCCACAGGGATAACTACAAACACCATGGATGAAGCCTAAAATATTTAAAATCATCCTGATTACACATTCTTGGAATGAAAAAAAATGTTTTGGATGAAATTTTCTATGTCATTTCAAATAATTTATAAGAAATATCTCTATGTTCATTTGTTTGCAAATCTTTTTCTGTACATTTCTGAGTTAACCTCTGCTGTGTTCCCTAGTTTTCCAATTTTTTTATATGTTATCATGATACAGCAGTATTTTATGACTCTTCTTCTTTTTTCTTCCAATAAGTTCCTTACTAATTTGGGGACCCCCTCCCAATCCAATTTTTCTCTCTTCTGCTTTGAAATGTGATCTTTTACTTCAGTACACAAGAATATTAGATCCTATGAAATTTAATATTGAGAAAAATGAAATATCCCATTGTTTTGCTAATAAGAACATTTAAATTGTGTTAAATGCTATTAATTACAATTGTGTGCCTTTCTCTGTGATTTTTCAGACTTTAAGGATTTGGTAAAATCAGGGAAAGAAATAGCTATTGCAAAGACAAAATATGCATGAAAAGTAACACGTAGTCAAAGCATTACCAAAAATCAGAACAAAAGAGAATGTTTAGAAGAGAGGGAGTCATTCTGTTCTTTTATTTTCAGTTACTCCAATTTCAGTTAAAAGAAAAAAAAAAAGAATCCCTTTGACTACATGCAGTACAGAAACAAACAAAACATTTCAGAATCAGATGAGTCAAGACTTTGTTCATAAATCAGTAGAGATCAGAAGATTTTGAATCTTTGTGATGAAGACTATTTTTCTAGCATTACCTTGTCCCTTCTATTTTGTTATTTACCTATAATGTGCCCTTGATGTATACACTGAGTTTTTCCTGTACCTGTGTGAAAGCACTATAGAAACATAAGAAACTTTAAAAGTTTTTCAAATACTCTTTATAACAAATTGAAATTTAAGTGTATTTGAGGTCAATCAAGTGGGAAATTGATATGGAAATATTATTGCCAAGAAATGTTCTCAAATGAAAGAGGAGTTAAATATTTCTTTATTCTCCAATCCCATGTTCATGTTATTTCCCCAATCTCTTCCTTTCAAGAGATTTCTTGATTACCCCAAACTTTCCATTATAAAATCAACTTTGCTATTTTGCACTATATTGTTTTTATTTATTAGTATCATTCCATTTATTTATTTATTTATTTATTTATTTTTCCTTTCTTGATGTTGATGTTGAATGTTAGCTAGCAATATTTGCATCACTTTCAAATTTCTCAGAAGAAAATCTAGAGTTTGTAGAAAACAAAGCTTATATAATCTTAGAATTTTTAAGAAATAGCATATAAATTTATCATAATGAGACAGAGCATTGGAAGAAACGTGTACAGGGGAAGGACCCAGAAGTTTCAGCTTCAATATCTTCATGGTAATTATGTCCACTATGATTCATTCACCCTAGACTTGTTCTTCATTTCCATTTATATCTCCTTATATATTTACAGAGGACAAAATATAGCAGACCTTTTTGGCTATTATTATAGAGCATGATATTTTCACCAACTCTAAGACAGCCCATTTTTTAAAGAAGCAATTGTAGACTAGGCAGAAACTCTCAGAATTTAAAATTCTTATCAGTGTATACCAGTCTACAAACAAAATTGGATCTAGATGGGATTTTGATCTAGGCACTCAATTGTTTGGTGATACAACTTTTATTTTGAAAGAAAAGGAGCTGAAGATATAAGGAGGTAGCCAAAGAAAAAACGTTTTGTATGTCTTTCATATATATATATATATATATTAGTTGTAGTTGGACACGATACCTTTATTTCATTTGTTTATTTTTATGTGGTGCTGAAGGTCGAACCCAGAGCCTCACATGAGCTACGCAAGTGCTCTACCACTGAGCCACAATCCCAGACCAGTTTTGTAATTCTTAATGTGAAAATTAATATATAAATACAAAAGTAATTTTGAAAGCAATTGTCAAGAGTGCATTAAGAGATATATCAACTTGTTTATTTATGATTAAACTTTAACACTCCTATTCCTACTGCTAGAGAAGCAATATGTTGTAATAGAAAAAAAATTAAGATGGAAGGCTTTGAAATTAAACAACCTCAATTAAAACCTTGAGTCTCACAGTAGTCATGAGGTTCTAACATCAGAGAGGCTCTGTTTTACCAAATATGAATTGGAAAAAATGGCCAAGTTATTGTAAGAATTTGTCATAATATTGGGCATGTAAATAATACTGCATACAACATAATCACTATTTTCATTATTATTAAACTATATGATAAATATATAACATGCACATATAATGGATAAAATTAACATTAAAAAGTACTTAGAGGCTCAAATGTACAAATTTAAGAGAGAACACTAAACATGTTATTTAAATATGTTTATTTAAACTTCTATGTCCAAAGTATTTTACCAAAAGGATTTTGCATTCACTAAAATTGTGATAACAACTATAATGCACTAATAAAAAACATGGAAAAAGATTGAAAAATTGTGCTAATACTTGCATATTTATAACTGTACCTTTTTCTTCTTATATTCTAAAACCTGAACTAGACTACCACACCCTATTACCTGAGTTCTCAAATGTTGAAATGTAACAATTGTAATTTAAGCTGATTTCCCTATTCAACATTAAGATTTAACAAAAACATTATTAAAGTGACATTCTTTTTTCATCTAAGTGTTAAGTCTGTTTAAAGTCATAAGTCAGCTTGAGAAGAAACTTAATTGGGCTACATGAGGTCAAAAATATTGGTAGCCTCATCATGTTCTTACCCCACAACACTTTCTAAAATGTATTTAACTACAAATAAACCATTATATATATATATATATATATATAATTTATATTGCATTCAAAAATTATATTTTACAATCGTGATATAATTGATATGCAAATCATTTGGCATTTAAAACTATTCAATAGGCTGTGAAAAAATGGACATGCACTATCCCATCATGTTAATTAAGATAATGAACATTTTGATCATTCTAGAAATTTTTCTCTAAGAAATCTTCCAATTTATACAGAAGCAAACACTGCTATGTGTATCATTCACTTTGTCCTGTTCTAAAATTTCTTGTGAAAGGAGGCATACAGAATGTATGTACTCATTGTGTCTGACTTCATTTGATCAAAATTGTATTTTTGAGGCTCATATTGTTGTGATCATCAGAAGTTCAAATCATTTTATAAATTTGAGTGCAAATTCAGTAAGCATTGCCCAATATGGATAAATATTTGAATTATCTCCAAGTTTTGACTAAAACCATTAAAGCTGTTATGAACAACTTGTATTCTTAAGGCTGTATATTTTCATTCTCTTGCTTCTCAAAGAATAAAATCATTTAGTCATAAAATACTTTAAACTGATGTCATAATTTTTGTTTTATTTTACTTTGTGACTAAGAGAATCTCAGATATTTTCAAAGGAAACGTTTACTAGTAGGTGATCAGTCATACTCACACATATTGCTAGTGTAAAATAATGTAAATATTATAAAGCTAAACTGTGTACCATGCAACAAAATTACATGGGGTTTATTGCATGTTTTATAGTTGTAAACATGTAATCTTAGGTAGGTTCCTAAAATGTGATTGCAATGAAGTAAAAATATTTATGAATAGATTGAAATACTTAGATTATCTTAAAAGATATATTATAAAACTATATTTATAACAATGATGTAGTGTTAAAGATAAGTAGACTTAAAGAATAGAGATCACAAATATGACTCACATGAATGAGTTGATTTACGACAGAGATTGTACTATCAGTGGATATATATATGGGCTAATCAAGAAATGTTATTAAGGTAATAGGAAATTCAAATGAGACAAACATTTAATCCCTGATTTATACCATACACACAAAAAGCCAATTTCAGGATTAGTAAAGATTTTAATGTGAAAAGCAAACGTTCAAATATTTAAAGATAAATTGAAGGACATCTCCATGTACAAAGCATAAAAAGTATGAATCATAATGCAGAATATTAATAAATAAAACTACATTATCTTAAGTTTTATTCATCATCAGGAAATGAAAATATAATTCGCAAACTGGATTTGGATAAATGCAAATTATATAACTAATAAAAATTTATATCTAGAATGTATGTTTTGAAAATTTTAATTATCTACGAAAGTAGAAGCTATCCATTAGATAAAAATAGTCAACAATTAAATTTATTTAAAAGATTGTAGAATTTAGCATACATGCAAACATTTCAGATTTATTTTTCTGTCCTACAAGTTCATTTTATAGCATTGGTGAAATCTTGTTTATAGCTTTTGATCATTAGGCATTTAGCAAAAATTTATACTCAGTGCCTTCTATTTTATCACTAAGGTCCACTGCCTGGGTTTCCTCCTTGAAGAACAATTAGATATGGAAGCATTTTCTTTTTTCTTAGGTCTGTCCAGTCTTTCTAAGCTAAATTCTCTTTAAAAGTTTAATAAGTCTGTCTTCCTTTATTTTTCATTTATTTTGCCACTGCTCCAATGGAGATAGTATTTATTTGAAAACACTCTGGATCCCCTTTGACTTTAATGAACCAATTTTATTCTCTAAAACAGTTCTTCTGAACTTTTGGTATTTCTATATCATTCAGATATTTCTCTGCCTCAACAACGTACTTTGTATTTTTCTTACTATCTGTTCATGAATAACATACACCCTTCAACTGCAGGTGAAAACAAAGTCTGGGTCTTTGAAGGCCAAAGTTTTGATTCAAAATTATGTAGTTAATAAATCCAGGTTGAAGTTGAGGTCATGCAATGTGGCTTTAGACTTGAATACATGGAAAAGCCACTTAATCCCATAATATTGGACTATCCAATTTTTTTTTTTGCGGTTAGCCTTAAATATAGTTCAAAATGACATTAAAAGGAACTGGACTTGGGATTCCTGTACCAGCATTACCTGCTTATATCTAGCACGAAACACACATGTTGTTGGCTTCTATCTCTCAGGATTCTTTCTGTTATTAAGCTTAAAAATTCAGCATACATATTTTGCTGAGAAAACAGCAGAAGTTATTTTCCCCTTTTTAGCTCATGTACAAATGCTTGGAAATCTCAAAGACTTGGAAACTCAGCTTGTTTTGATATAGGCCTTAACTAGTACTAAATGGCTTTCTTCTTTGATCATTTAATCCTTGCGTCAGCAGAGTCGGCTTGGTTGAAAGCTAAACTGGTATGGGTCATGGTAAGGTCTGCCAAAGGTTCCCATTATTTATGCTTACTGAGGCCTATTCTGCTTGAGCCTGTTAAAACCCTACTGCTGCAAACCACCAAAGTAAAAAAAAGCCCACATGACCTATAAAAGCATTAAAATCTGATTTCTCCTGCCCTGGCTGTGCCAGACGCATGATCAAATATCAGCTCAAGGTTTCCATCAAATGATGCAAGATACTGGGGTGTTAGATGACTGCTGAATAGCAGTCTTATTTGCAAGATAGAAAGTAGTTGAGAGTCAGGCAAAAAAAATGGACATTAATCAAAGTTCAGTGTTATTATAGTTAAGGATGTATTGGTGGATGAAGCTTAGATAAGAAACTAAAAAGAGAGTCTGAAAACTTCCATGACTTAGAATAAACATATGGTTCTTATCTTTAAGTCTATTGATAGGGGGTAAAAATGGGAGTTCATAATCTGCTTGAATCAAATGTATGAAATATTATATGTCAAGAGCTTTGTAATGTTTTGAACAACTAATAATAAAAAACGAGGAAAAAAATAAAGATAAATGGGCAGATACTCCTAAAAAAAAGAATAAACAGCATTGAAGACTCTTACAGAAGCTCAAATATGGCTAAGGCAAGCATATGCAATCCTGTTACTGAACTTTCCCATTAGAGAATGACTTTCTCCTTGTGATTGGCTAAGAGATACCCAGATAGCTAATAAAACATTATTTTGGGATATATTTATAAAGGTGTTTCTGGAAGACATTAGCATATGAAACAATAGACTAAGTAAAGAAGACTCACCCTTAATAATATGGATAGGCATCATGCAATCCATTGAGGGCCCAAATAGAACAAAAAGAAGGACAAATTCATTCATCTTGAACTGGGACATTGGTCTTCTTCTGCTCTTGAACCTTGGCACTCTTCATTTTCAGGCCTTTGGGCTCCAATGGAACTTAGACTATCAGCTCCCCTGGCTCTCAGGCTGTTGGGTTTATTTTGGAATCAGTTTTCTGGTTTTCCTGTTTGCAGATGGTAGATCCTGGAACTTCTCAGCCTCCATAATTCCGTGAGAGAATCCTTCATGATGAATTCATATATTTATATTCTTAAATGAGATCTGAGACTTATAGTTCTTCCAGTTGTAATCCTCTATTATTATATAAAAGCTGTATTGATGTATTGGTAAGGTATGGGGGAATGGAAAATGTTTTCTATAACCCTATGATTGTCTCAGTTTTTTAGTATGCCTGCCCAATTGGTCTTTGACCTTCACAAGTGTTTCTATATATTTTTTGAATTTCAAGTTAGGCCAAAGGAGAAGGTAGAAGGAGTCTGGGTTTGGGTATTCTTTATCTCCCAGGTCAAATGCTACATTTGGAATTGGGTAATTCCCTTTCCTCATGTTAGCTCTTAGCCTAATCTCAAAATGTTTACTCTCCTTCAGTCTTTACGATGAAAAGCTTGTGGTGCTCCTAGACATAAAACTCACAAAAATATATCAAGTCCTCCTAAAATTTAGCCCTCTGATGTTTTTAACTCTTAAATTAGTTCACACTGACCCTCTAGAAATTTATCAATAATACTTTAAATGGCATTACCATTACTAGGTTGGGGTTCTAGCAATTTACATAGCAAGAAAAACAAGGGATGTGCTGTGAAGCTTTTGGTTCAATGAAAACAATGTTGATATTTCTTTCCCATTCCCCAGAAAGAAGAGAGATGGGTTTCCTGTTCAGGCTCATAGATCAAGTCAAGCAAAACATAATTAGGAATGCTCAGGAAAAAGGATTCCCTAGGTCATTTTCCTTAAATGAACACCACACATATTTTATTCATAAAACAAAGAGATTAAATACACTTGTTTACCACTTTGGGGATGGAGATGATAATGGTGGACAACACCCTCAATATGAATCCTCAGAACAACTTGATCAATTAAGAAGAATGTTGGAATTGAATGTCATCCAAAACACTTTCTTCTCTTCCAACAGGCCTTACAAAATCAACAAATATCTCCTGGGAAATTTCTTATGGGCTATTATCTTATGAATAATCACTGTATGGTTATGGAAGTCATTCTTTCTCAGTTGTATGATCACAAAAATTGATATTGTTAAAAACATCTTTATTATTCTCCTTTAAATTGATAGTTATCAAATTAGGTAATTAAATGCAGTTCAACTGAAGCAATGAAAGTAGAACAAAACAAAATAAATCAATAAATAAAAACAATAGCTTTATGTTTAATGCTAGTAGCAGCTTTTTTGTCTTTCCTCTCAGATAGAAAGGCCCCTCTATTAAGTATCTCTTAGATGCTTCACCAATTGGGTGTATACCTCTTTATCAGATTCATTAATGCTGTCTGAAATTTCCTTTGTGGAAGGCTGTGACAGATTGGACAGGTAACATGCAGTATTGTTCTAATAATTAGGAGAAATGCATGACATCAATCCTGTGCTAAAATGGATCCTCTAGAAAATATTATTCTACTCAAATTACAGTAAAAAGGAAACTAGGTAGCTTTTTGGTTAGGTTATAAGAGATACAGTTAATTCTAATAAGAATAAAAGAAAATTTTCAGCAAGTGTTACAATATAATCGTTTATATTATTTCATCCAAGATGAAAAGTAGTAGAAAATTAGAAGCTAAGTCAGTTTTGGTGTACTATTGATACTCAGATGTTTAAGGCAAACTATCTTTCAATTCCCAATAGTTGTATATTAATTAACAAGTTATTCATCTGCTACAACAACACAAAGATATTATGTTTTTCAATGCAATAAGGTATAGATGTAAGCAAGCTATTAAGTTTTTCCTCAAATGTGCACTTTCAGACTTGCATCTGAAAGTCTCTAGGTGGTATTTGCAGTTGGTACAGGTAACTAAAGGAATAATAAAGAATCAAATCCAGAGTGTAATAATAGCACTCATCAGGGTTAAACAAGGCAAGAGATAGTTCTGAGCCTGTGTATTATTAAATGGATCTGATTCTGTGAGATTAAAATAGATACATGTGATCATATTACCTGTTAAGATAAAATGATATCAGAGATTAGAAATTTGAGTTCACAGCAATGAAAAATATATCATCTACATAAAGTGCAATTATTTTATCATTTATTTTGGAATTTGCCTATTTTACGTAGCACAGAAAGTGAAATCATCTCTTTTCCTTTTAAAAACTCCTCAGTCTGTCTTCACATCTCCATGAGCACAGTACTTGTTAAGAAGCTTTCCTGAAAAAAATTTCAAATTCTTTCAATATTACAGCATCTGCCAGAAAGCATGAAGTTCCCTCTGATATGAAGCAATGGCTCATGACACTTCTTATTCATGATGCAATTCATGCATTTGGAAGGGACTGAATATAGAAGAGTATGCAGTGAACTTTGTCTCTTTCAATTAGCCTTTAAGATTTGAGGGTTTAAAATCAAATAATGCATTCTTATATGTATTTCATTCCTCAAAAAATACATAAAAAGAAATCAAATGTATAATCCACCCTTTCAAACAAGCTTCTCCATCTCTATTTCTACAAAGCACAGAGGTACAATTTTCTCTATTATAAAGTTCAAAAGCTCAAAGTTAACTTGCAATTTTAGGATTGGTCTTGCACTAGACTAGGATCTGGGGGTATAAAATAAATTGTTCCTGCCATCAAAGTAAACCGCTCTTTATTTACCAGCCACCAAGATGTCCCCCAATTGTTCTCTTCTCCTGGAATCCATATACTTTTATATTTCCTTTTCATTTTGAACTATGGCTTACTTTGTGACAAGTAATAAACTATAAAAGTGACAGTGTGAGACTTCTGAATCTAGATTTTAGAAGGTATTATAGCTTCTTCTTTAATTTGTTCAATTACTCACTCTGGAGAAAGATAGCCATCATGATGTGAGAAAACACAAGCAAGCTTGTGGAGAAGCCGATGTGACAAGAATCTAGAGCATCCTACCAACAGTCATCACCAACTTGTAGGCATGTGAAAAAGTTACCATGAGGGTGGATGGCCCAGATCCATTCAAACCTTTACATAATTATAGTCTTACCAAATATATGCCCACAACTTCATGAGATACCTGTGCCAGAAATCTGCCCTCCAGCTAAAACATTCCCAAATTCTTGATCATCAGAAACCACAAGAAATAATATTTATTGTTGTTTTAAATAAATAAGTTTGGGTTAATTTATTATGCTGCCTATGGACATTTAATTGGTTGCCAAATCTTAGAAATTTTATCTTGATATTTCAGGTTATCCTTTTTCCCATCATTAGATCCCTGCTTCAGAACCACATGACTTCTTACACTATTACACTTGCTTCCCAGTGGTTGGTATTATTTGGTTTAATCATTTATTTCTCCATAAAACTGTTGAGTTAATGTGGTCAAATTATAGCTGCAACCATTTCATTTTCTTGGTCAAAACCTCTAAATGGCTGTCCACTCACTTCAGAAATGGATTCATGATACTTTACCCTTGTATTCATTCTTTAACCATGTACTTAAAGGTCTAGTATTGAATATACATATTTGCTGTTTAGCTTGCATTTTATCATGTGTTCACACAATGCTGGCAAATTTTTCCTGCCTGTACTTCTTTTCATACCACCACAGGCATAGACAGTATTCTTTAAGGACAGTACTACTATTTCAGCTGAAATTACCATTCTCATAAAGTAATATTTCTCCAATATTTGAAAGATTTATAAAATGATGATGTATTAGCTAGTTGAATACAGAACAGATGAATGTTTAATAAAATACATATGGACATTGTTAATTATAACAGAGTAGCAAGCTTAATAACAAATTAAAGAAGTCAGAATCAGTAGTTGCACTCATCACCAAATATTAACGATGAAGTTTAGTCTTTGTTATTACTGGTTTTCTGAGGTGTGGCTAGAGCAAAAGCAAATCCTTAGTTCACTTCTATGGTATCTTTGTTTCCTGGAAATATCTGTGAGAACACTGAGTCAATGAAAAAGAATTTTATAGAAAATGATACACGAAAAGAAAGAAAGATTTGACCCATAGACACTTCTTACCATAGTTTTGTCACAAATCAAGGACTGTTCCAAGAGGAAGTAGACATAGAAATGGGGATTCCTGACTTAGGTCACTAATTTCATAGTTATGATTGACTGGTATCTGAAACTGGGAAAGTAATATAGTAACTACCATTTTGGTTAGAAACATTCTTTTCACTTATTTTTCCCAAGAATTTCAAGAAAATAATTTGTTAGGATTTTGTATTAAAAAACAAGGATAATAAATGAAGATTCAGAAACAAAGTACATTGAAAATTATAAAACATTACAGAAATAATTACACAATACATGAATAGAAAGACATCCCATGTTCGTGGGCTGGAAAACAACAATTTTAGATAGCAATACTATCTAAGTGATTTGTAGATTCAGTGAAATCCTTATCAAAATATCAACTACTATTTTTTGCAGAAATGTAAAAGCTTACTCTAACTTTCAAGTGGAAATTCATGCATCAAATATAGTCCAATCAAAGCAAAAAAATCACAAAAATTCTTGAAATCAAAGAAAAATTTGAAAGACATACTTTCTGTCTTCAAAACTCAGAATAAAGATAAAATAACTGAAAACATGTAATACAAACAATAGTCATACACATCAATGGAATAGAATTGAAAATACAGAAAGAAGCCTATACTTCTATGATTAGTTGATTTTCATCACGGGTACCAATATCATTCAATATAGCATGAAGTGAATATCAACATACAAATTAATCCTTTACCGTATGCCATATATAAATATAACTCAACATGGATCAAATATCTAAATATAAGACCTCACCTTAAAACTTAGGAGAAAAAATAGGTTAAACTTTATGACCTTTGCTTTGGCATAATTTCCATAAATGCTCATGTATTGCATAATAACAGTTTAGTAAATGACAGACCGCATATGCAATGGTGATCCCATAAGATTATAGTGGAGCTAAAAGATCTCCTGTCACCTAGTGACATCATAACAGTCATAACACAATAAAGTGACATATTAATTATGCATAGAGATGCTGATATAAATGTCTACCATATTGCCAATTTTATAAAAGTATAGCACATATAATGATGTATAATACATGATAATTAATGATAATAAAATACTATGGTACTGGTTTATGTATTTACTATGCTATACTTGTATCATTATTTTCATATTTACTCCTTCTAATGATTAAAAAATACTATAAAACATTATGGTATATTATGTGGGCAGCAGCCTCACACAGCTTGCCAGATCAATTGATTGAATTAGAGAAGACAGCCAGTGAATGCTAAGAGCCAAGTATATGATGCATGGCATTTTTGGTAGAAAGGTGACGCCAGCTAGCCATTGAGATGATATGATTATGTTAAGATTTGCATTCATATGGATATTGGACTCCTGCTGTTCACCTAGGCCGGCTACGGGACTCCTGGAGAGTTCCCATTGGTTGGGGAAGTACAGTAGGAGGGAGTTCCGGGGGAGGAGCTCTCTCTGCGGTCCGGGAGGAGGCCGCGTGGGTGGAAAAAAAAAATTTTTCCCGGGCGGTACCGGACATTGGCGGCAGTTTCAAAAAATAAACTTTGTTCCTGCTTGAGTGGCTCGTGATTTTGTGCCCAGCCAGACTGCGGCAAGTGAATGACCTATGCCATCTGTTTGTATAAGTACACTATGATGCTTAAGTGACAAAATCACCTAAGAACATATTTCTCAGAATGCATTCGTGTGATGTGACACATAACTATATATTACAACAAAAGCACAAATAAAAAAAGAAAAATAGGTAAATTGGACTTCATCAAAATTTGGGGGGGATGAGGGTGTAGCTCAGTGATGGAGTACTGGCCTAGTATGTGCCAGGCTGTGGATTCAATCCCCAGTATCAAAAAAACAATTTAAAAATATGTGCATCAAATAATGCTATCAAGAAACTGAAAAGACAACCAAGAGAATGGGAAATATACTTAAAAATCATATATCTGATCAGGACCTAGCAGAGAATATGTACAGAATTCCCATAAATCAGAAACAATAAATAAATAATCCAATTCTAAAATGGGCACAGGATTAAGAAGATATTTCTACAAAGAAGATATAAAGGTTGCCAACAAGCATACCAAAATATGTTCAACATCATTAGTCATTTAGGAAAATATTATACTTATTTTTAATCTTTTTTAGTTATACATAATATTAAAATTCATTTTGACATACTCATAAAAACATGAAATGTGATTTGTTCTGATTCAGTCCCCAGTACTTCCCCTTTCCCTTGTTCCATTCCCTTTATTTTACTGATCTTTCTGCTATTTACTTATAGTTTTTTTTTTTAATTAGTGTCTTGTGGATGTACAGGAAAGTTAGGTCAGAGTCATAGAATGGCTATACTTAAAATTGATGCATGCATATCAATGATTGTATCAGTGCAATTCACAATAACCAAGGTATAGGATCAGCCCAGGGGTCCATCAACATCAACGGATAGATGAATAAAGAAAATGTGCTACACAGGACTGGGGTTGTGGCTCAGTTGTAGAGTACTTGCCTAGTACATGTGAGACCCTGGGTTCAATCCTCAGCACCACATAAAAATAAATGAATAAAATAAATCTCTTGTGTCCATCTACAACTAAATATATATTAAAAAATGATGAGTGCAATTTCTTAAAAAAAAAGAAAAGTTGTTTGCTGGTCAATGTATGGGACTGGAGAACATAATGCTGAGTGAAATAAGTCAGACTAGGAATTTCAACTGTAAATGTTTCTTCTTATATACAGGAACTAGAAAGAAAGAAGAAACAAAAAAGGGAGCATTCTGTAAAAATAGAATGGAGAACAAGAGAATATAGGAAGGGGATAAAAAGAGATGAGAAAGGGAGGAACTGCAGAAGGAAATTGAACAGATTATACTATGTATATGTAGAAATTTATCACAATAAGTTCCACTTTGATGTATAACTATAACGCATCAATTTAAAAACAATAAATTAACAGAAGTAAGACCAATAGAGTGAAAAAGGGGTTCAGGGGAGGGAGGAGGAAAGAGAAAGGGGAAATATTGGGAATTGAAATGGAGCAAATGATATTATATACATGTATAAATATGTTAAAATGAACCCCACTATTTATGTATAACTATAATGAACCAAAAAAGGAAAGGATAATAATAAGTGTAAAAAAGATACAGAGAAAATGATTTACTCATATGCAGCTTGTGGAAATGTAATTTGACTACTGTGTAAAACAGTATAGAGTTTCTTAAGTAAGTTAAACATCAAATTACCGTATGACCCAACAATTTCACTCACGTGAATATATCCCAAAATTGAAAACAGGTGTTCCAACAAAATCTTCCACTTGAGTGTTCAAAGCAGCAATCTTCACAATAGCCAAAAGGTGAAAATACAACAAATACTCATTAATAATAGATAAATTGTAATATATCCATACAATGGAATATTATTCAGCTTTTAAAAATGAAGTACTGATGTATGAGGTAGCATTCATGAAACTTCTAGATATTTTGTCACATGAAAGTATTTGGATACAGAAGTCTACATATTGCTGACTAAAATGTTATGAAGTATCCATAATAAGAAAATCCATAGAGAGAGAAAGCAGATTGGTTGTTGCCAGGGGATGGGGGAGCAGATAAAGGGAGATGGTTGCTTAGTAGATGCTTAGTGGAGGCAGTGCTTTTTTGTTTGTTTTTGTTTTTTGGAGTAATAAAAACTTCTGGAACAATAAAATGGTAATGGGTACACAATGTTGTGAATTTCAGATGTTATGGAATTATATACTTATAACTGTTTAAAATGGTCAATCACACGTGTATTTTATTATATTTTTTAAAGAAGGATATATCATTATGGAAATATATGGAAAGTGCTCTATAGTATATCGTGTTTAAAATGCAAGTTGAAGAAATTGGTGTGGTGAATAATGGGAAACAATGCAAATATGTGTGTAAATTTAGAATATTCTTATAATCTTTTAGCTGTCATAACTGAGCAGCTTAAGAGAATTGAAGTGAATTTGTTGCTCATGTAGAATTTAAAATGTTTCTATTCTGATTGTCAGTCTTCTAAGCAGGGATTCAACGTCTTTCAAAATGGATGCTCAAATATCTTTAACACCGTGATCTATATCAAACTTGAAGGGGAAGAACATGGGAGCACATATGTGACAGGTATTCGATGGCTTGGGCTAAAAGTGCAGCACAACATTTGGAATTACATTTCATTAGTTAAAATGCTGCCACGTGGGGCTATGGTTGTAGCTCAGTGGAGGAGCACTTGCCTGGCATGTGTGAGGCCCGCTATAAATAAATAAAATAAAGGTTTGCCAACAACCAAAAAAATATTTTTAAAAAAAAAATGCTGCCACATGACAGCTAAATGTAAGGCATGTTGGGAAATATAGTCTTTTTTCCCCAGGAAGAAGAAAAGGTTTATTAAACAACTAAGAAATCTCTTACATAAATATTTAAGAATATATAACTGACCTTACCTATGGGGAATCAGATAAGAAGAGAGGCAGGATATCTATTTCCACAATACAACTTTCTGTATACTTTGAATTATTGTCAATACACATGGCTGTTGTGGACTGAATTGTGTCCCACTCTCAAATTCACAAATTGGAATTCTAATTACTAGTACCTTATTTGGAAATAGGTTCATTAGTGGAGTGAATAAAGTACAATGAAGCTCTTAGGGTGAACTCTAATTCATATCTGTCTCATGTCCTTATAAGAAGAGGAAATTTGAACACACAAAGAGACAACAGGGACATATTCACACAGAGGAAAGAACAATTAAAGACAGAGAGAGGTCTGCCATTTTTAGCCAAGGAAAGATGACTCAGAGGAAATGAAACTGCTGATGCCTTGATCTTGGACTTTCAGGCTCCAGACTGAGAAATGAATTTCTGTTGTTTAAGTCACACAGTCAGTGGTACTTTGTTATGACAGCCCAAGTAAACTAACACAATCAATTACTTTTATAATAAAAAAATTCGATCTCAGCATGATTACATTACCTCCATTTTAATAATGAAAAAAACAACCTCTCCATGTACTAATATCAAAATAATTTCTTTTTCTGGTAAATTCCTAAAATACTCTTTAATAGTTTTATATCAAAAGGTTTACAATTTACAATTTAAAAATCTTCCTTCCTACACCATTTCTCTCTCTCTCTCTNCCCCAGAGGGTGAGTTGTGGTCATGTAGATGAAAACCAGGCATGAGAAAGATCTCTCTCTCTCTTCTCTCTCTCTCTGTCTCTCTCTCTCTCTCTCTCTCTCTCTCTCTCTCAAAATGGATGCTCAAATATCTTTAGCACCTTAATCAAACTTGAAGGGGAAGAACTCTCTCTCTCTCTCTCTCTCTCTCTCTCTCTCCCTCTCTCTCTCTCACACACACACACACACACACAGACACACACACACACCAGAAAACAGAGGTTCATCACTTTCTAGGAAAAATTAAGTTTCAAATTAACTAGGAAATTAACTGATTAAGTTAGACCTTCATAGTGCTCAGATACTGCACTAATCCCTATGATCAAAATATAAAGAAATAGGGCCTGGGATATAGCTTAGTTGGTAGAGTGCTTGCCCTGCATGTACAAGGTCCTGGGTTCAATCCCTAGCACCACAAGCACACACATACAAATAGTGCAGAAATGGAAATTCAAATGGTTTATATTTTTATTTTCTTAATAGACTGAAATAAGAAAAGTTAAGAACATTCCAAGATTCAATTAACTCTTTTCAAAATTTTAGAAGTAGCACTCAGGGCTAACATACCACAGCTGAAATCGTGAGCTTCAATTTATACCAATAATATTCTCATAATTCTCTAAATTCCATCTTGTAGTATTCACTGTATTCTGAATTTGGCCCTGTACATTCTACTTCTGTTTTTATGCACCTTGTATTTTTCCTATGATTTATTATTAGAAACCCTTATGTGAATCTATCATTAAAGCAAGATGAACATTCCAGGAGTTGATGTGGGCACTCAAGAAGTCCAATGTGCCTTATTATAAATAATTCAATATAATTGGATCACTTCAGAAGAGATGGAAAGTTTGCCTACCTATTTAGTCATTAACGTGCTAAGGCTTACTCTAAGGACCTCTTATGGAATTTTCTTTTGTATATATGTGTGTGCCTGTGTGTGTGTGTGTGTGTGTCCCCTTAGAAAATGGAAAAGTTTGAAACCTATTTGGAGAGAAGTGGCATATTGTTTATTTTTCTTGTAAATGAAATCAAGGCCTTCACTACATGCAACCTGACCCTTAGAGATTCTAAGTATACCAGAAAACAACAGAATTTCTTTCATTATTGTATGCTCAAAGAAATTCCTTCTATGTACCCCAACTCCCTACAACAGAAACATACACTAGAAGTAAGACCTCCCAGGGACCACAAACTCTGGCATTGTTATGAAATCAAGATAACAAAGAAAGTAAGGATATACACTAAAATAAATAAAAGGATTCCTTTCACATAGATAGGACATTACAAAAAAATCAATGGTAGAACACATTAAGCATTGTATATAGTTTCATTTCTATTTTTATTTTACTTAGATTTCAGTCAGACCACCAGTGTCTATGGAAAATACAAAGAAATAAATGAAAAGCCTTAGCTCTGCAATATTTTTTTCAGAAAGTCAATATATCTCTCAATTTACTAGAATTAATATCACCTTAGGCTATTATTTATACAACCTAGGCTCCAGTTATGTATTATTTTGCCTGTGTTGCTTATAAGACCTAAATCTTCTTTTTTCTACTTTAATTTATAAGAGCTTATAAGAAATATACACCATCATTACGCACTGAGACCAAAAAATACTATTGTGTAATCATAGCATTTATAATCATGAAACTACCAAACATTTATAATAATAACTTAACAATTAGATTTTTTGTTTTTTTCTTATAAATGTCATAAACATATTATTATATTCCCAGAGAATTAGGACACAGACACAATAGCTGCTGTTATTTTATATTCACATGCTATTATTCTGTTGCTATTAGCTATGGAATGCATTTTCAACACAGCCACTAGGATTTAGATGGCTTATTACATTATAGTATATTGGTAGTAGAATATTTGAAAATTGCCCTCTTATTTAAAATTTGAAATTGCCCTCTTATTTAAAAGCATAAAACTTCTAAATTGAATGTGTTAGTATAAATCGATCTGAAATCTTCTTCATTACAATACTATGAGAACTAGAAGACAGATAACATCTACTGAGATATCTAATCTTGATTTGGTCTATGGGCACAGAGATGGGCAGAACTTAAATCGATTATTTGAACAGAATTATATAGTCAGTGAAAAATAACTTTTTGACTTCAGTTTTCATGGGCTTGTCTTCATGAGTTATTTTCATTTCATATTAAGAACATTTCATAAAAGATAATTATGAGAAATATTTTGATGGTCTGAAATGCATATATAATTAATTTTAGGTTTTAATGCAACTAAAATAATGTGATATTTATTAAAGACTTAATCTATATGCTAAATATATTTTTCCATTATATTCAATTATACCTTCAATCTATGTATAACATCTTATTCCCCCTTTCAGCCAGATTAAGTGGCTAGTCAAAGATTACACAGTAACAAATAGCATATTAACCAACACTGTTTCTAAGTAACTCTAAAACAAATCAACTGAGTGAAGCAAAACAATAAAAATTAAGAATAAAAAGAATGTCTAAAGACACCTGAATAAATATAGCAAAGCAAAAGTATATTCTCATCATCAAAATTTCATCAGATACTTTAAACTTCTGGCAAATGTTCATGAATGTAATTGACATAATACGAATTGCTATGGGGTTTGGATATGAGATGTCCCCTCAAAGCTCCCATGAAAATTCAGTAATATTCAGAGGTGAATGATTAGAATCTGAGAGCTGTAAGCCAATCATTTAATTAATAAATTGATGGATTAATAATTTGAATGGACTAACTGGGAGGTCACTGTAGTCAAATGGAGTGGGACTAGAGAAGTAGATCACTGCGGGTTTGACTTGTGGTTTATATTTTTTACCTGGTGCCTCTCAGTCTCTCTTTCCTGGCTGTCATGATCTGAGAAACTTTCTTCTACCATGCTTTTCAACCATGATGTTCTGCATCACCTTGGGACCTAGAGCTATGGAGTCAGCTGACCATGCATTAAACCAAAATAAATTTTTCCTTCTCTATGTTGTACTTGTCATTTATTTTAGTCACAACAACAAAAAGCTGACTAACACATCAATCAAGTGGTTTTAATCCATTATATAAATAATAAGATCAATTATCTGTGATCCTAGTTATTTTGTTTTTCAAATTACAAGATTGAATTAACTACTGTTTTAAATTTTAATAAAACATACAGGACAAAAAATTGATATTTTAGGGCTGGGGTTGTGACTCAATGGTGAAACACTCACCTGGCATGTGTGAGGCACTGGATTCGATCCACAGCACCACATAAAAAAATAAATAAATAAAAGTAAGGTATTAAAAATTGCTATTTTAGCCATTTTAAATGTACAGATCAGTGACATTATGTACATCTAAACTGTTGTACAAGTATCATAATCATTCATCTCCAGAACGTTCTCAACTTTCAATTTTGAAATTTCAATTTATGAAACTCCATGCCCATTAAACAATAACTCTCCATGTTCTCTCTAGCCTCCTAGTGCCCAGGAACCACCATTCTACTTTCTGTCTCTGTGAATCTGAAAACTCAAAGTTTCTCATATAAATGGAACCATAGCATGGATGTCCATTTGACTAGTTTATTGCATTCAGGATAATGTCTTTAAGGATTTTATTTTAAGATTTTTTTTCATTTTATAGCATGAGTCAGGATTTCCTCCCTTTTAAAGTCTGAATAATACTTCATTGTATTATATACCACATTTTGATTATCTCTTTATTCATTAATAGACACTTGAGTAACTTCCACATTTTGTCTATTGTGAATAATGCTTCTATGAACATTCATATATACATCTGTTTGAGTTCCCACTTTCAATTCTTTTAGATACATATCTATAACATATCAATCTATACATATTGTTGGGCCATAGAGTAATTCCATGTTTAATTTTTAAAGAAACTGCCTTACTGTTTCCATATTGACTACAGCATTTTGCATTTCCAATGTGGATGCATTTTCTTTTTCTTCCCTTATGTTTTGATATTTTTTCCAAACAATAATGGTGAGTAAATACAAACTTGTTCTCTTACACAACTCATTTTTTAAAATAATACGAAGTTCAACATTAAGTGAAAAACTTATAGTGTGCTATAGAAAGGCTCATATATATGAATTAAAAATAAAACTTGAATTCAAAAAGTTTATGATTTTTTTATAAAATTTAATTGTAGTACTGATATGGTTTAGATGTTTTTGTCTTCTACAAAAATCATGTTAAACCCTAATCTCTAATGCAATAGTATTGAAAGGTAAGCCTTTTAGGAAGTAGGGCCTGATGGAGGGAATTCACAATTTTTACCCCATCAATTCTTTTTTTTCCATGTTAGAACACAGCCTTCCTACCTTCTAAAGGATACAGCAACAAGGAACCATCTTAGAAGCAGAGAACAGGCCATCTTAGAAGCAGAGAACAGACCTTACCTTACGATTGAACCTGTTTCCATCTTGAGCATCCAAAACTGTGAGAAATGAATTTGCATTCTTCATAAATTACTTAGTCTCAAGTAGTTTGTTATAGAAGTACTAGCAGGCTAAGACAAGCACCAAATATTTATAATACAAGACAGCCATTTAGGAAACAGAAACAAGGTGATCTGCTAGATTGCCCATTGTTAGGATAACCTGCAGAGGCAGATGAGCCTCCACTCAAAGTTTGATTCCAGTGCCTGAGAATGATAATGTTAAGCACACACCCTGAGAAAGTATGAAAATGTTTATTACTTACGTATTTGAAGCTTCTGGAGAGAGCATGGCAAGCCTTTCAAGCAGCTCTGAAATGAGAGCTCTCATGCAGGCAGGAATTTGTGTAGTTTGTATCTCCTACATGTGTCTAAGGAAGAACACCCGAGTTTTCTTATCAGCCTTTACAGATGTGGAGCAAAAGAGAAGAGAGAGAAGTGAGATATAAAAGCTTTCACAATTCAAACATAGAAAAATGGAGTCAAATGCACCATTATACCACTCTACTGTTGGTAAGCATTTTATTCATTTCCAGTTTGTGATTTTATGGATAACACTGCTATTAAAGCCAAGCCCTTGTCTCAGAGCTGTAGAACAATAGGGTGGAAGGTTGTGGGGATAGTTCTTGCCCACCTGGGCTTCAGGCAGGCCAAGCCAGGGCCCAGGCAAGCCAGGGAACACAGACCTGTTATGCCATGGTGACCTGGCCAGGGCCTGGTATGAATGCCTGCCCCACATAGTGCTGCAACCAGAACCCTGGGCATCCACAGTTTCATAACTTCAACTTTCCACTTCCCAATCAACCTCAAGAAATCAGAAATATGGCAGACCTGAATGGAAGTTCAGACTTGTGAGTTAACCAATAATTTTGGTACTTTTCCAAACTCTGATTAGCATAAGTTTGGACCAAAAAACATTGACCCAAGTACTACACAAACCCCAAGACTAGCACATTCGGAAGGTAACCTGCCATTGGGTCCCCGCTGTAAGAGTTCTGTTTCTATTCTTCACACTTGAATTAATCCTACTGCTTTCACTCTTGCCTATGGTTCCCTGAACTTCATTTTTTTGGATTTGCATGACAAGAACCTGGAAAGAAGTTATCAGTGAGCTGCTGGCATGTCTTGCAATGTTGGAGGGCATAGCCAACATTAAGAGTGGCAACATGCCACTTAGTGGTAGTGAAGGAGAACTGGGTGTTGCCAGCTGTGACCCTTGGAGCTGACACCAGTAGGCATTCCATGTTGTAATTAGCAGCTAACACTAAAACGGGCTTTCTCCACAGTTGAAGCCTGCAGCTTACATAGATTCCACCCACCAACAGTAGTGGAGAATAGTTTCATCTCAAACTCTGGTTTCACTATGAATATTGTTGCACATATCCTTGGCTAAGCATATACATATTTTTTGTTGGGTACATTTCTAGAAGTGGGTCATAGAGTATGCTTATAGTATGTTTTAATAGATTTTACCAATTTACATCTCACCCACACTCAAATTGAGGGTTGTCTGACTACCCTACATCCTCATCAGTAGTTCCAGTCTTTTAATTTTAGCTATTCTGCCATTGCTATTTGTAGCTTTAAGTAAAATAAAATAATGCATATTGATATCTAGTAAGGTGCTTGTATATTTATAATCCTAAAGCACTCATCATCGTTATCATCATCATTATCATCAACATATTAAAGGCTAATTTTGAAAAAGATTTCACTGTATTGCAAATATCAAGACACTATGACACATTATAAATAAAAAATTAACACATACTCACTATAGAAAAACAGTATATACTAACTTCTTTGCCACTCATAGTTTTCTTGTCATTCTTCTGAACTTATGCACACTCATAAGTTCGTTCCAATAGATAAACTACTTTGACTTTTTCTTCTTTGAGGCTGTTTATATGTAAATGTTTTTACCTCTAATTTGAGCTCTTCTCCTGTTTTGAACCAAGAGTGGGTCCATCTGGCTATTCAAAGACAACTTAAGCACATCCATCTGCCAAAGGGCAAGTTTGCATATGGGCTCTTGTGTCTCCAGTGCCATCTTCAGCCTGTACCAGGTGCCTTCAGGATAAAGGCTTACAGTGTGGAACTTCTTGTATATCAGCTTCTGTTTGGTTGGTTCAAGCTAAGCAAATCTGTTCTTTTATAAACCAACATTTCATCTTTCTCCCATGAACTGCCTATCGATCTGTTCTTGACAAATAAGATGTACTGCCAAGGATAAATTCTCAATACAGCAAAACCAATTGAGCTCTACAATCTGCAAGCAGATTGTTAAACACAAGAAGTTTCATAAGTGTAACATTTAACCATGATTAATAATTTGAAACAAGGGCTTCTTTGACACCCGAGCAAAAAGAATCAATTTGGAAAAAGTCCAAAAGTACTATTTCAAGATTCTAAACATTTGATAGTCCATTCAGGAATTCAGCCTTACTTTTTGCCACCTGCTTTATGATCTCTCTTCCTTTGCCTACACAGACACCTGGACCATCTAAACATCCATCACTGTGTGGCTAATGGAAGGCCTAAACGTGCAGTGTTTTTATTGGAGTCCTTTAAAGATTTCTCTAAGGATAAAGCCTAGAGGAGCAAGTGAATCAAGGTAGAAATTTTTGAGTGTTTTCTAAGCATGTCATCCACTATAAATGCTGCTATTTCTTAAGTTTGTTTTGTACATGAATAGCAGAAATTCTTGAATATTTGTCTTTATTATGTTGTACTTACTAAACTCTTGGGAGACTCTTTTCTAAGCATAAAATGTCATGATGCCCTTAAATAAATGTTAACATGTTCCATGTTAGCAAGACAAGAGAAAGAAATGGCTAAAGGAAAGAAACAATAATGCTTACTCACCAGAATTATCTTAACATCCCCTTCATCTTGACTCAACTTTAGGCAGGTTTCTTTCTGACTACAGGCCCCTGACCTCCCTTTCTTCAACCTTTTACTTTAGAAAACTTAACAACTGTACATTTTTTTGTCCTTTTGAAATGTATATATATCTTCTCCCAGTCTCTTACTGATTTCTTAACAAAGGAAATGTTTTTTCTCAAGGACCTGGGAAACATCTCTTTGAAATGCAGACATCAAAGGTAATAGGACACCTCTATCTCCCAGCCTCTGTGGGAAAGTAGAAGCCTAACTTAGATGGGTGCAAATTAACAAACACAAATAGCCTAAACAGAGTGGAAAAATATTTCAAACTCAGGAATAACTCATTGTGTTCCAAAATGTAATACACATTGATCAATCTGTCCCCTGACATCTTCCAGTACTTTTCCACTAGCTCACCCCAATGTTAACCCCTCCACACACCTTTTGTTTCCATGGTGTTCAGTTTAGTCTGTTTTCTATTGCAATGGCTTGAATAGTCTTTCTTTCCTGTTTTTGTCCAGTACTCAAGTTTCTTTTGACAGTACCTACCAATGGAAATGCTAGCTTAAAATTGTCAGTTCATCCAAATTTATGGTAGATATTTAATAAGGGAGGAAGAAAATAACCTATATTTGATCAGTATAAAATGCTGGAAAAAAATGCTATTCATATTATTTATTTCTTCAAATTATAGTGGCCAACTGCCCAGGTTTGCTCTAGAGTAAAGGTTTCCCAGGAAGTGAGGCCCGCCAGTGCTAATATCAAGAATGTCCTATAAAAATTGGAATATTTGGTCACCCTATTACAAATGTAGTATTTAATTATGCATTAACATTTGATTTGAAAGTCAGAAACATTAGGCTATCTGGTCTCAGGTTTCATAGTTCAGTTTCAGCCTTGAGCACGTAACATGTCTAAAACAATAATGATGTTAGAATTCCAAAGAAATAAGTAACATGTTCTGGCCTCAAGGAGTTTACATTCTGGAATGGTAAATTCTACGAGAACCCACTTCATAGAAGTTGAAGTGAGGATGCAATCACTCCCCTATGAAATAACAGAAAAAAAACTTCAGAGAGTCCATAGTGTTTAGGCCTGATATGAATGAATGGTATAATAGAAATCCTTCATAAAAGCCCAAATGAATACTGAAATTTTTGGAAATACCATATTTCAAAAATAAAGACCACTGTAATAAAAAGAAACAAAGGCTATATATTCAGAGGTTGTTATGGTGAAGGGGTAAGTCACTACCACTTGCATCTGGCAGATATTCACGGCAAACAGGGGAGATGGAAAGCCTTATAGTTTACAGAAGGAAAAGCTTCATGTATGTTCTGGATTGGAGGTTGTTGGCATAGGGAACTTGGGAGCAGGCTAAATGTAAGCAGGCAACTTATTTAGTTTTCTCTAGTGGGCCCTGATGGGAAGTGGGAGAAAAACATCAGGAAACTAGCAGTGATTGATCAATTCTAACCATTCTGATTTGATTGCTACTGAAGTTTGTGCTTTAGCTTCTTATTCAAGTTGTCACAAAGTTGTGGGTCAGAGTTACATTTTCACAGATGACTTTACCATTGTCCTTTTTGCTTCTCTTGGGAACATGCCCTTTATCCTTAGCAAAGTAAGGAACTCACTGACCCTTTCCTCTCTTATTGTTTCATATATGAGACAATAGATAATTGCACTCGAATTCACAATTGGCCCATAATTTCTGACCCAAGAAAAATTATCTGAGTATTACTCCCCTCTCTTACCATGTCTCTGTAGGAATAGTGCAGGCCATCAGGGAGAGTATTTCTGTGCCCATCCACTGATGAATGATTGTGTAATGACAGGTCAATGAATAAGGAGTGGTCTGTCAAAAAACAAAAAAAAAAAACCTTTTATAAGTAAGAGCCGGTACATATTGTGACAATTGTCCGAGTGCTTTTAGGCATTGAAACTAAAAAGGGAATAAATTACACTGAGAAATCATTTTTCTTTTCAGTCCTTGTCCCTTAATTCCCTAAGAATATTTATCTTTATATTTAAAATAAAACATACTGTGCTTTGGATGAAACTATGGAAACCCTAGAAACTAAAATAAATGAAGTTGATTTTAGTAACTTTACCTAAGTCTGGTTTGGCCATTTGAAGTGGAGGGAAAGCAGAGAGGAGGTAGTCTCTGGACATGCTCAAAATAATCATCCAGTTTGGAGCACACTGAGATAGAAGTTATATAGTAGGAGGAGGAGACAGGAACCTAAAGCTAGGAAGCAATCATGGTGTATATTATTCTGAATATCTGGATTTTACTAAATACTTGGCAAGTGATCTTCACTACCCTACAGACATCTTTTGTTTGTTTGGACAATGTGTAATGACAGAATAGTCTCAATGAGGATGGAGGAACATACAGAGTCTTGAATCCAGTACTACATAGGTTAGATTTGGGGTAAAATAACTCAAAGAGAGGGGATAGTCTTATAAAAACAGCATCTGTACAATTTCAAATTCATAAAGCCAAAGTTATAGGTAAATGTTAGGTCAGTGGTGGCAGTGTGGGGGGGGCTTCAGTGTGGTGTGAGGAGTGACAGAGGATGCTTTTATTATTTTTATACTGGATCATGAGGGGTAAAAGAATCAAACTATGGCTTATGAGAAGTCTCCACATACAGATGAGCATGACAAAGTAATAGATAAGTAATAGATGGAACCAAGTTCAGTAAAAAAAAAAATTAGCAAATATGTAATTGCTGTCAAAGTGCAGTTAAACATTAGAAGCATCACATTAGATCACAGAAATTTTTATGTTAAGGTTAACCCATTCTCCCACATGTAGAAAAATGTATAAAATGTTTCTCACAAAAACATTTATGTTGTTACTTAAGTTCTCCCCAATACTAAAAGTATACCAATTCCTGAGTAACAATTTGAAAATCTCAGAGAATTGGAAGTAGATGGGTATGAAACTTGAAAACCTGACTGAACAAATCAGCTCATGAACAAAGTACCCTCAACCTTTTAAAATGAAGTTTCCTTAAGGAACTGATTTGGGGTTAGCTAGAAGTATGTACTCCTCACATTTTCTTTCAAATTACTTTGTTTTTCAACTTTAGTGTTGAGTGAATCTGCCTTCTGCTCTTTTATAAACATGATGCCTGTTAAGCATTTTTTCTCCCCATCAGGAGTTTTAGGTACCAGTATGTCGCGTCCGGCCAAGGGAGCCGAGTCCGGCGAGGGACGGCGAGGTTAAAAGACACACAGGACACCAAGGTTCTTCATCCAGGAGTCAATACTCTTTATTGTTAACACACCTTTTTTATACCCCAAGCAGCAGACGTGGAAAACTACCCAAAAGCAGGAGGGAGGGGGGAGAAATTTAGTTTCAACATCTATTATTGTCAGGTACCGAAACCTCCCTTAACAATAAGTCCATCAGACCAGAAAAGGTCAAGGCATTCCCGTGGGATACATATGTCTCAGACGGACAAGCAGGAACAGAAAAACCGCAAGTTCGCCATGGCCTTGTGAGCTGGCCACACTGGCATGCAGAACAAACTAGTGGAGGTAGGGCTCCAGGGGCCAGGGTGGACCTGCTGCCAACAAGTCCCCCTCTTTTGTTTTTTGTATGCCAGTGGGAATCAAGTAGCCCCTGTCTTAGGTCGTTTACAG
>NW_026000249.1:23452540-23552626 GCF_001458135.2 Marmota marmota marmota
ATATATATGAATGAGCTGGGGAAGTGGCTCAGTGGTTAAGCACCCTTGGGTTCAATCCCTGTCACACACAAAAAATGTAACTATAAATATGTTCCAAATGCTGAAGGTTGTAGAAGAAATAATGAACATGGTAACAAAAAAATGCAGATATTAAGAATAAAAATAAAGATCTAGAGATTAAAACAGTATGTCCAAACATTCTATTTATCTATCACCTATCTCAATAATGGAGATAAATTAGAATCCCCCAAAATATAAAGAGTGACTACAATCTATAAAAATCCACATTAAAGATGCAGATAAATAGAAAAACTATGCAAATGCTAATCAAAAGAAAGAAGGTGAAGGTGTGGCTGTTATTATTTAATGAATTAATCTTTTAAAAAAGGAATAATATAAAAGGTAAAGAGGAATATTTCATATCACAAAGAGATCAAATTATCAAGAGGATCTAATTTTAAATGTGGATCCCCAGTGTTCAGGAGTTTTAAAAATATAGACCAAAATAAGATAAAACAATAATATATGCTATTTCCATATTTACAGTTGAAGATTTTAACACTTTCCTTACTAAATGATAGAACATAATAGAAAATTAATAAGAATATGAAAATTTGAATAGCACTCTTAACTAGTTTGGTCTAACATTTATAGAATACTCCATGGAACACAACAGAATACTCACTATTTTCAGTTTTGTTTGGAAATTTTAACAAAATAGAACATAGGGTACAAAATATTTTTTAGCAAATCTATCTGTGTTATTATTCAATATTGTATGCTAAGTAAAAGAACTCAGGCTCAAAATGCTTCATTCTATATAATTTCATTCACATAAAATTCTATAAAAGGAGCCAGACATGCCTGTAATCCCAGAAACTTGGGAGTCTGAGGCAGGAGGATTATAAATTGGAGGCCAGTCTCAGCAACTTAATGAGACCCTTAGCAATTTAGCAAGACCCTGTCTTGTTAAGTTCAATCTCCAGTACACGAAAAAAAAAAATCTAGAAAATGAAAAATTAAAGTGAAAGAAATAAAACACATGGTTGTCAAAGACCATAAGTGAGGCAAGAAAATCAACTACAAAGGGGCACAAAGGAACTTTTGGGGATGATGGAAATGTTCTTCATCCTCCATGTGGTAGTGGTTACAGAATTGTATTCATCAGTCAAAACTCATTTAATTATGCATTTAAAATTGGTGAATTTAATTACATGTAAACTGTAATAGTAATGCTGGTTTTAAAAGTCATAGTTCTTTCTGAAAAATAAGGTTGGACAATAAATTGGAGTCAGACCATCTGGGTTTTAGTCCTGGCTTTGCCGCTTAATTATTGTGTGACTTGGGAGAAATGACATTTTTGTGTTATTTGTACCAAGAGGATGATGATATCTACCTCATAGGGTTATTATCAGCTAGTTATGAAAAACATATAGAAAAATGCCCCAAACAAACTGCTTAGTGTATTCTTGCTCTTCTCAGTTGTGGCTTGTGACTTTGCCATTAGACTAATTGTGTGTGGCATTGATCAGATCATTGAAATTCTATTTATTCATGTTTCAACTTTTAAAATGTCATGGTTAAATGGATCCCCATAGTCTTTCAAGCTTTCTGATGTCTTAAAGTCCAAAAAAGATGTTGGGTGAAATATATATTTTTTTCTTAGAAGACTTCCTTTGCAAAATTTATTCAGGGGAGGTTTCTAAAAGGAATAACTGCAATGGCACCCTGAAAATATTTGTTTGTCTGATAGACACAATTAAGGTTTATTTTTCAAAATACTTAAGATGGTATGGATCCTTTGTATGAAGTGAACTGTGATTTTGTGTGGACATAAGCTAAAAAAATACAAGAATTTGGTCAAAACCTTTTGTCTTAACCATTTTTCAGCAGCACATTTTTTGTAGAGCTTTTCTTTCATTTCTGGAAAATTATGTAGAATTGTCTTTGAAGAT
The DNA here is from genome assembly GCF_001458135.2 of Marmota marmota marmota. NCBI lineage: Eukaryota > Metazoa > Chordata > Mammalia > Rodentia > Sciuridae > Marmota > Marmota marmota. The sequence continues at coordinate 23,454,496 of NW_026000249.1, forward strand.
TGAGAAAAGTCTCCCTTTGTGTGTGTGTGTGTGTTGTGTGTGTGTGTGTGTGTGTGTGTGTGTGTGTGATGCTTGGGATTGACCCCAGGGCCTTGTGCATGCAAGGCAAGCACTTTACCAACTGAGCCATATCCCCAACCCCTCCATATTCGTTTAATGTACTGAAGTTTAGTAGGCCTACAAGTTCCTCTTGATGTAACTATTTAGGGTATGAAAGTGGGGAGCTCCTATCTGATCAGCACTTTTTTTTTAATATTTATTTTTTCTTAGTTTTCGGCGGACACAACATCTTTGTTTGTATGTGGTGCTGAGGATCAAACCCGGGCTGCACGCATGCCAGGCGAGCGCGCTACCGCTCTTTTGCCCTAGGAACCAAATTTCTCCCTTCCCTTTATGATGTTTTCCATCGTTGAGAAAACAATGATGCTCAACTCTCTGGAGGCCATATTTATCAGGTAGTGTAGTCTTTCTAGTTGTTTGGCAGTATGATTAGTTTTTCCTATTCATTATGTTTACCTTAAAGGATTTATAGTGGGAAAAAAAATAGAATCTAAAAGTGAAAAAGCAGAGGGCTCAAAAGTTACATGGGCTACTGTATAGAATTGAGGTAGAAGGCCTGTTCTCTTTGAAAATGCTATCAAAGGATCTTTCACTTCCTATAGGCAGAAAGGGAAGTGCTTGGTAAGTTCAGCCTAACTTGAAGTTCTATAGATCATACCTTCTTGTCATAATAAAACACGATCTTTGGATCTTTGTTTTCAGATCTCTTGGAAATACATCAAGATTAATCTCAATTAATGAAATTTCCTGACACTTTCTTGGATTCTCTCTATGAATTTCCTTATGATTGATTGCATGTTTAATAAACAATATACATTACAGCTGTCATGTTCTTGCTAAAACTCTATTTCCTCTCAAGTAATGATGTGAGGGGAGAGAAGCATGATTATGCTTGTCAGCATTTCCTTGAAAGGTGTTTTAACAAAGACAGCCAAGTTCTTGATCCTCATTCATTTTTGGTACTGCAGCCAATATAAGGGCAGTGTGTACTGCTGGATGCCATCGTTCACTTACCTCTTTGAAGACAAATCCACATGGTTGCTCAGCCTCAGGACTTCAGGAGTCTCTCTGAGTCTGAAATCAAAGTGCTCTGATTACTTACCTTGTGTGTTTTATCTTCTTTGTGTTTTTCCCATCTTTCTTGTGGTCCAAGGAAATATCCTTTACCTGAGGCAATTCTCCTTTAGTAGAGGAGTCATGCAGATGAGTAGACTTTTCCTTCTCTCCAAAGACTTCCATTATTCATCATACAAAACAGAGACCATAGAGGCATTTCTGCCACGCTTGACTCCATGTGACAATGAAATTGCAGTTTAAATTCAGCTCCCCTATCTTCAAGAAATCAAGAGAATCATCTTAATTAGCAAAACATTCAGAAATTAGTTACTAAATGCGGACAGTACATATTCAGTTTTTTAAAACTTTCAGGGAGATTTCAGTCAATGAAGTGATATAACTAAAGACACTTGAAAGCAATTACAGAATAAGCCATGATAGAAAACACAGATGGGTTACAAATTTCACATAATCAATGAAATGTGCAAAAAATGGGGCATCTTTATTTTTCTTTTAAAACTAATTTGGTGTTTGCTCTAACCACTACCTGCTTTTTTAGGTGGGAGAATGGGGGAAATGTGTGTGTCTGTGTATAAAATCAACCTGTGGTAGTGAGTATGGCTCAAGAGTTGTTCTCTCTTACTTTGGTCTGAGTTTACTCCTGTTTCTTGGCTTAATTCTTCTCACTGGAGTTTCTAACAGATGCATACTCAGAAGCCATGACATCCACATAGTCCCTATAAAGACTTGGAGTCCAATCTCATCTCTGCTGAGAAGTCTCTCTCACCGATTTTATGAGCCCTACAACAGGTTAACTTCCCCCAATATAATGTTCTGACCATACACAAACTGAAGGTAGCTGAGAGAAGATAATTTTTGGAGGCCTATTGTGGTTGATGGTTGACACACAAATAAAAATATAAAAAAATCCATAAAATATATCTATAACTCTAAATTGGCAATAGCATCATAAATCAAAGATCAGAGAAGACAATGAAATAATATCAGAGTTCAATTTCATTATGTTAGTCTTAAAGGGGAATGAATCTGGAAGCACTTTTTAAACAATAGAAAGAAATGGCCCTAAGACACTATTAACCTAATTGCAGGATTCCAGGTTTCATTGATCAGAAAAATGTTTCCTTCTTTGACTTTTGTGACAAGTTTTATATTTACATCTACTCTATATTTATATTTATAGCTATATGTATATACACACAGAGACACATATTCTAAATGTATACATAAAAACAATAGAAGATCAAAATATATGAAAATAATTAACAGAGTTGAAGGGAGAAATAGAAAATTCTTCAATAACGTTTGAATAATCCAATACACTCCATTGAGTAGTGAACAACTAGACAAAAGACCAGTAAGGAAATAGAGTATGTGAACAAAACTTAAAACCAATCAACTTAGCACATTCCAACAACAGCAGATAACACATTCTTCTAACATGCAAAATACAACTGTCCACGGGGTAGATCATATGTTAGGCCGCAAAATATCTCTCAGTTAATTTAAAAAGATTCAAATGATAAAAACAATAGCCACAATGGAATGAAGTTAACAATCAATAGCAAATACCCATATTAAAAAGAATAAAGATCTTAAATTAATAACTACCTTATATCTTAATGATTAAGAAATATACTTAATGATCTCTTCTAATATGAAATTTTCTTATAGTTTTAGATGTTGGGTTGTTTAAGTGATGTCTTTAGTGTCTATTTCGTAAAGTCAATTTATTTAAAATCAGTAAAATCTTTACTACAATATTTGCCAAATAGGTGAATATAAAAAGTTAAATTTTGATGTTTTAAAAGGTTTATTTTCTGCTGGGTGAAGTGGCACATGCCTGTAATAGCAGCAGCTTGGGAGGCTGAGACAGGAGGATCGCAAGTTCTCTGTTCTGGACTTGTATAGAAATTTTACCTCCTGACGTGCAATTCAGAAGAAAATATGCAAGAACTAGGAAGAACTAGGTTTGTTGCCTATGAAACAGCATTTTAAGCAGGGACAGATACAAGAAAAGTTCTTCAAGTAATGCATGCTACAGAGTATACTATTTCATGTACTTCAGTTTTCAAGAAAGAATTGCTAATCCCTTCTGACCACTCATTAATGTATGAAGATATTCTATACTGTTTGAATAAAACCAAATCTGAGAATCCTGATTTGAACCACTCTTCTTCAGGGTAAATCTTTTTAATTTCTTTAAACTTTGCTTACACATATTATTTTTAACCATTCAATTCATCCTTGCTGTTCTGTTCTGTATCCTCTCCAGATATGCTTCATCTCTTTTAAATTTTGTTAGGCAGTATCTTGATTGACATGGGTGAAATTATTTACTTTTAGCCTTAATACTTCTACCACTTTGACTTAGGCTGAGGCTATGTGAGCCTATCTTGAAATACTAATAAGAGGGATAAAAGAAGAAACCTACATTGACATGAATGTAGATTGGACTGCACAATATATAAGGAAAAATAAAGGCCAAGACTGGAAAGAATAAGTAGATGATAAAAGCATGAATTATAAATAAAATGATAGTTTACAAATTACCTACTTATATTTTTTTATAATTTAATAGTTTATTTTAGAATGTAACATTGAAAATAAACCCTTTTTGGGGGGTAATGGGAATTGAACTCAGGGGCACTCAACCACTGAGCCACATCTCCAGCTCTATTTTGTATTTTGCTTAGAGACAGGGTCCCACTGAGTTGCTTAGTGTCTAAATTTGTTAGGCTGGCTTTGAACTCGCCATCCTCCTGTCTCAGCCTCCCAAGCTGATGCTATTACAGGCATGTGCCACTGCACCCAGCAGAAAATAAACCTTTGAAAATATTAAAATTTATATTCATCTATTTGGCAAATATTGTAGTAAAGATATTACTGATTTTAAATAAATTGACTTTACAAAATAGACATTAAAGACAACACTTAAACAACCCAACATCTAAAATTATAAGAAAATTTCATATTAGAAGAAATCATTAAGTAGAAAGATTTCTAGTTGTTAGATGGGTGCTGTGATTAGCTGTATATAGTTGCTCTTTTGTATGTGCAGGTCCAAATGTAAGAAGGCCTATGATGTTTGTACCTACCCTGACTTTTTGGTCATTATTCCTTAAATAAAGTAGCATAACCATCATTTACATAACATTTACATTGTATTAAGCATTTTAAGTAATCTAGAGATGATTTAAAGTATACAAGAGCTATGTTTGATGCAAATACTATGCCATTCTATATAAAGCACTTGAGTGTTTCTAGATTTTGCTATCTATGAGGATCCTGAATACCTCGTGCATACCAGGAATAGACACACATGACTTTAGCTAAGTCACTTTGTTCTTTGACTCAGCTCCAGGATGATCATGTGGGGATATGCCAAATCTCATTGCAACATTCCAGAAGGAGCTCCTCATTCACTTCATAGTCTATTGACTGGCACCCCTGAAATTATATAAAGGAGTAACTTTGTGGTGTAGACATATGTATTATTAGAAGGATAAATCAAGTTCTGGAAGCTTCAAAATGAATGAAAAAATGATGAGGTGGCAGCCTGAATTCTACAATTTGATCCAAAAAAAGGAGAATTTCTAGACAAGAATTGTAGTTCTAAAGAGGTAGAATTCCACATGGTACCATCTGCCCATTATCATCTTTCTCCATAGTTATTTTTTATAAATCTGGGCAGAATATATATACAATAAAAAGCCACAATATGAAATGTACAGCTGAACATAATGTTTTTGATTCACTTTTATTCTTGCACATGGAAATATTTTATGTTGCTGAAGAATATGCTACTTTTTTATTCATTTCACTTATTTTTGCCTTAATTTTTTATTTGTTCTTTTTAGTTATACATGACAGTAGAATGTACTTTGATATATCATATATACATGGAGTATAACTTCCCATTCTTGTGGTTGTACATGATGTGAAGTTACATTGATCATTTCATTTCACTTATAATTAGATTATGCCCAGATATTAGGTTTTGTTAAATAATGGTAACCTCTAACACTTAGAGATTGCACAAAGGCTGGGTCTCTTCTCCTGAGACCTCACTACCAAGATGTGTTACAAGTCATAAACAATATACTACTACACAAACCACATTTGTGAGTAAGTAGACAAAACTCTGTCTCTTTAGGGATTTCAGTAAGTAAACATTTTACTAAAAATCTCTGTGTAATAAAGAAATGATGCTATTCAGAATCCTTCAAAACTATGTGACTATAAGAATCAGATATAATACTAGACTGGGGGCACCACTCTAAAAATTAGAAGATCCTGACTTCTCTAGACCTCCTGCTCTCATCATGAAAAGGTAGAAATAAAGAGAACATTTCATAAAATTCATTTATGTTCAACACTCCTCAAGCCAACTATTAAAATTGTGCCTTACATCATACTAATTGACAAATCATCTAGTCCTGATTAGAACTAAAGATAGTTGAAGAACAGCACTAGAGGCTGAATTTCTGAATATAAAATCTGAAATGTTAAGTAACTAGACCCATTAGTATATACTCTTGATTCAGGGCCTCAAATATTCACTAATTATCTCCAGAGTGTAGATTGAAAACCAACACACAATATATTGTATATATTTTAAAGAAAATTGTGGATGATATCAGAAATTTTCTTATGAACACCAAAATCTGTCTTGCCAAAACAAAACTAATCTCCACATGAAGGGGTTCCTGCAGGGAGGCTGCTCTTCTTGGTAGTAGACTGGAGAGTGCTGTGGCTGTTCATTTGGCTCACTCTGTACTAGTTTCTTGGCTCTGGGCCATCTTTGAGGTTTAGCTTTCTGTAAATAAAGTATAAGATCTGTAGCATAATGTTGAACTTGAACCCCTCACAATTAACTCTCAAAATAAAAGGAACATATCTTGTATTCATTAGCTATTATCACAACATACAGTGATTTTAAAAAAAAGTTTTACTTCACTTGATCTACAGTTGTACAGACTGGTAATCTAATCTGGGCTTGGCTGGTTTAACTCTATACTATATGTCTCATTGCAGTCCCGGGCTGAAGGTGCAACCCCTGGTGAAAGCTCTTCCATAGTGATGTCTGAGGTAGAAAAGGACAAGCAGAAACATATAAGGCCTTATAGGATCTATATTTGTAATTGATGCTCAAGTCAATTCTACCCACCTGCCATGGGCCAAATCAAGTCAATAGGCCAAAACAAAGTCAAGGGGAAAGCAGGTATATTGTGCCCATGATAAAGCCATTGTAAGAGAAATGGATACAGAGAGGGCTGCCACATTTAAGCCAATTATTCAGCACATCACAGTCTACCCACATATCCAAACATACTCTTACCCTTTACTGAATTAATTATTGTCCTTGTAGTGTACATATTGGCATTATTGACAAAGAAGGAAAGGGATTTTCATTTCTGATATTTTCTATTTAATGTACAAATATCCTATAAAATTAGAATCTAATACAGATATATTTTATAAAATATATATGTTAATAAATTTAGCAATAAAAATGAATACCTGCCAGGTGCGGTGGTGCAAGCCTGTAATCTCAGCTGCTCAGGAGGATGAGACAGGAGAATTGTGAGTTCAAAGCCAGATTCAGCAACGGCGAGGTCCTAAGCAACTCAGTGAGACCCTGTCTCCAAATAAAATACAAAATAGGGCTGAGGATGTGGTTCAGTGGCCCAGTGCCCCTGAGTTAAATCCCCGGAACACCACCCTCACCCCCCCAAAATTGAGTACCTACTATATACAAATCAAGACCAAAAATGTGAGAAATACAAATATGGATCAGATATTGTTTCTTTCTCAAGGACCCTGAGGTCTTGGCAGTTTAGCCCAGAAGCTTAGGGTACAAGTAGCATCAAATACTGAAATAGAATAAAATGGTTAAAACCATAATTTTTGGACTCAGGCAGTCATATGTTCCAGATTCAGCTCCACTATTTTAGGCAAACTATTTATCTGCTCAGTGTCTTAGTTTTATCCTCTAATAAATAGATAGAACAAGGACATCTACCTTATAGATTGAAGATTAAAATATGTAATTTGTTCCTGGCACCTATAAGTGCTAAATTAATACCAAGCCCAGGGCATTGGGTTGCTTTGACCAGACGGTATACCTCCTCTCCACCAGGAAGCTCTATTTGTATTTCTTCCTCCATTCTGTTATCTCATCCTGTACTAATTTCTGTTTATTAGCTGGCTCTGGTGAAAACTTTTGTAATAACAGGCTATAAAACCTAAGCCAGAGGGAATCATATCTTTTCTTAGGGATTTGTTCTGTAATGAAACCAATTATAAACAACCCTCAATCATTTCTCTGAAGAAATGAAGAGGTGAATTCTGCTGGACTGGAACCAGAAAACTTGGATGGAATGCTCACTCATAAATAAAGCAAAGCAAATAAACACCTCATGTGATTTTAGGCTGAGTTTCATAAGCATTACTCCCTCTCTGTGTTGAAGTTTGGTCCTTAATGAACCCCTTAGTGGGCAATGTCAGTAACTATCTGACCTGCCCTGGAAGGAAGTAGAAGGCACTGGAATAGTTACTTCTAAGATGTTGCATCATCAAAGATGATGAGAAGTTGGAATGGAAAATAAACATAAGAAACATGGAAATTCCTCAGTGATTGCGCAGAATGAGTAGGAGTGGATGATGGGAGCAGTGAGAATGTCTCGGATGATTGATATGATGTTCAGAGGAACAGAGGGTTATTTGTGTATTGTTGTTATTTAAATGCATGTTTTCTTCAAGTGTTGGTACCCAATTGTTCTTAAACATTTGTGCTTGAGAATTTTTTTCACAATGTGATTTGTATAAATACCCACATAACAACATTCTAAAATTGTAGTTTCTGTTGTCTTGATGGACTTATCCCCCACTCTAACAGATACTACAGACACTCTTTCCATTGCCTGAACTGTACCATTTAGTATACCAATAACTCCCTAACCAGCATAGTACCATTTATCAGTGAGCTCTCTTCATTTATGTCAGGAGACACTATTTACCTCAGAGAAACCCTTGTCTTAATAACTTGCCTGTTACATTACTGACAGCCTCTCAAATACTCTGTTAGTGCCACTCTGTACAGAAGTTTATATGCTCTTTTTCATACATGAATCAGATTATGCTTGAAGCCATCTGATGGCTCTCATCACATCCAGAATAAAATGCAAACATTGTACTAACCTTAAATGATTTGACATTTGGCTACCTCCCTTCTTCATTTCCTACCACTTTTTAAGTCACTGAAGAAATGAAGAGGTGAATTCTACCTGGAATGGAATCAGAAAACTTGGATGGAATGCTCACTCATAATGGAATGGAATGCTCCTGTCTTAGGATGTTTGCATTTCCTACTCTTTGGCAGGAACAATTTGGATCATTCCTTCTTTTTAGATTTCTGCTCAAAGGTCAATAGCTCAATAAGGCTTTTCATGCCTACCTAATTTAGATGATCATACCATGTCCCCAGGTAGGCATTATTTTTTACATTACCATCTTGATTCTCTTTTTTTATTGATTTTTTTTTAAATGACAGCAGAATGCATTACAATTCTTATTACACGTATACAGCACAATGTTTCATATCTATGGTTGTATATAAAGTATGTTGACATCAATTCGTGTCTTTATACATGTACTTTGGATGATGATGATTATCACATTCTACCATCCTTGCTAATATCCTACCCCCTCCTTTTCCCTCCCACTCCTCTGCACTATCTAGATTCTCTTTTTAGAGCGCATTGATTTCTGGAATTTTCTTTCTTATTTCTTTGTTTGCTTTTTATTTTCTTTCTGTCTCCTTCCACTAAAATGCAAGCTCAATGAGATCAGAGGCCTTACTTGTCTCCATCACTACTTTATTCTCAATGCCTAGAATATCATAACAAATTGTTCAACAAAAATGATTTAGGATTAAATGGGAGATCATCTCCATTTTTGCTTAAAACCAACTTATGCCTGGTAAGAGAAAATAATTTTCCATCATTCCAGTGTTATAATATGATTATTTATATTTTCTTTCCTTGTCTAAAAATATGTTCACTCATTTTCGAATAAGGAAAGGGAGAACAAATGATCCATGAGTATTCCTATGAAATAATTATAAGACCTAAAAATGACAATAAGAGATGGACAATATAGGGAAAGTTGAAGGGTGATGAGGAAATAATTGAGAAAGTTTATTTCTTTTCATTAATAGAGCCATAAAAGGGGGTAAGCAAATGACAATGTCATTAATTAAGATCTCGTGCTTCAAAAAGCATATTTGATCTTAAGGAAGTTATTCTCCCAAATATTTGTACACATACCTAAAATATATACTAACTTTATTATTGTAAGGAATTTGCAATTTTTTCCTGGATATACAAAATGAAAAATCTATATTCTCAGATAAAGTTTACTTATGTAAGTCTTCCTTTCAGAATTTGAGACTTAAAGGGAAGAAATCTCCAGAGACATGCCTTCCTTCATATGAAGATTCATCAGTAAAGCTATTTCCTGAAGTAGTGAAGTTCTCTAGAAAGTTAGTTTCCCATCCTGGCCAAACTGTGGACCAAAGTAAACAGCAAAAAGACTATCATTGTTGTATAGGAACATGGCAATTCTCTTTTAATTTTTAAAATAGGAAGAACAGAAGGCCCTTGTGATTTATTCAATATAGTGGTTGTTGCCCTTAAATTCTGTGTACAATACTTATGGAAAAAGTTGAAGAATTAGAAAACATCCATGTTGAAGTTCCTTCTGCACAATTTGGGCTTTATGAAGTGTGATAAACTTTTGCATTGTATTTTGAAATTAATTCCTACAAACTCAGAGTCTCTTTTAGTGATACATGTTTAGACTTGGGAACTGGCCTAGATGTATATCACAGCCTGCATGAGACATGTACTCTTATTTCCAGGTAAACACAGGTCTCTTTCCAATTTTTAAAATTGAGCTAATTCCTTGACAGATATGGTTACTACTGTGAGATTCATTCACTAATTTTGCTTTTGTTTTTAATTTTGTAGAATGGTTCAGTTGTTTGGTTGGACCAGTAGTCTGAAATTATCAATTTTTAAAAAGTATCATTTCAGGAAAAGTAATTAATTTATCATGATAGAATTAATCATAGACACAATTGCAGCCATCAACAAATTCCTTATAAACATCTTCTTTCAATGTACAACATCTCCTTTCACCTTTCTCACCCATCTAAATGCTGACTGTACTTGTGCCTATTTCTCACCACCATATTGAAAATCCTCTTGATGCACTCAAAGACAAGAAAGAGGTTATTTAAAAGATGAGAAAATGTTTTCAGACTAACAGACATGTTTTGGTGTAAGAGAATGAAGAGGAAGAAATTGATGTGACTTTATCTTTTAGATCAGAGTTTCTCAGCTGTAAGACTGGTTAAAAATAGACTTCCAGCCCTCACCCCCAGATAATCTGATTCAGTAGGACTGGGAGGGGCCTAAGAAGCTGGATTTCCAATAAAGGTGCAACTCCTGCTGTTTCTCAGGGGACCACAGCTTGAGAACCATTGCTTTGCATCAAGGCACCTCAGAGACTGCTGAATTTGTTGAGGCTCCCAATGCTAGTGTGAGCAAAACTCCAGTTCATTCTCTCCAAGCCTTCTGCTCAAAATTTGGAGCTTTATTCTCCTTCATTTTGAGAATTACATGATACTCTTGTGAGAAAAGTATAGAATTTAGAATGAGATGCCTTTGGGGGGTCTGCTCTGCCACTCACTGGCAGTGTTGCCTTGTAAATTCCTTTTCAAGTTTCTGAATCTCTCTTTGTATTATTAAAAGAAGAAAATAAATTAAGTCTGTCCAATTTATTGTGTTACTGACTCAAAACATGAAACATGAGAAAATATCTGGCAAACTGTCAAGTGATCTACAAGTCAAATAATTGTTCTAAAGTTAAGTAGTTGCTCCAGGGTAACTATCAAAAATAAAATGCCACAGGGAAAGGGGAAGTACTAGCGAATGAAATTAACCAAATTATGCTGTGTTCCTGTATGGGTATGTAATAACAAATCCCACTCTTCTGTATATTACAGTCCTCCACTAAGCATTTTTATTTTTTTTTAGTTGTAGATGAACAAATACCTATATTCTGCTTATTTTTGTTTATTTACTTTTATGTGGTGCTGAGGATCAAACACACGGCCCTGATTATGCTAGGCGAGGGCTCTACCACTGAGCCACAACCTCAACCCTGCACTAAGCATTTTTTAAAATAAAATTTAAATGACCATAGACCAAGCCTTGTTTACTGCTCCATGTGTCACTAATAAATCTAGTTTCCACAAAACTCGTCTTTCATAGGTAATAAAGAAACACTGTGCCAAGCTTTGACATGAGCTTCTTTATGCCCTGGAGAGCCTTTCAGGCAGCCCAGATCTTTGCAGAACAAAGGGTAACTTCCTCTGAAACCCTATATATTCCAAGAGCAGCTGTGGTCCCTGTCATGAAAAATCTATAAAAAGCAACAATTGTCCTATCTTTCTTAGGGCCACTACATTCAGAATAAAGCTACATGAACATAATTCATAGAGTATATACCATTCCATTTCTTCCCCTATCCCTCATACAGCCTTAAAGATTGTGGAAAAAATATTCTCTGAGATTATAACACACACTGCTATGTATTCAATTTGTTAGACTCAAACCTTATTCTACAATCTCTATACCCCCATCACTGAAAAATATCAGCTCCCAAAATATATAGGCTCAGAACCAGGAACAGCTGGGAGGAGTCGTTGTAGTGTCCCCATAACAATTCTCACACTCAGGAGTGAAAAAGAACAGATGGCGTCTCTGCAGGAGATAATTATAACCCCTTGGAAGCATTCCTTGATAGCAGGAGCCCTTACAGAAAGCATAAGGATTGCATAGCAAGACTGGATTTTATTTTTCAGCTGGTGAGGTTACTAACACATAGGTTCTCTCTTTCCTTAGCTTATGCTAAGCAAATGAACATGCAGGGGCTGAATGAAGGGAAAAACACCCCCCATATAAAACTCAAAAGAACTGAAGTGACACAGTGAACCCAAGACATCTGACACTGTCGCCTCACTTTCTGTTGACAGACAAAATGAAGAGTTATACATTCGTGCAAACATAAGGAAAGCTCAGAAAATAGAAGAGAAAGGGAAGAAGAAAGCCATAATCTTCCTTCATGGATATTTTCTCCTCAACATCTCATTTCACCCTTTGGGATTCCCATATTGTGGCTCTAAAATATAATTTTTATCAGAGAAGGCAATACAAAATCTCTAATCAGTGATGAACACCCAAGATGCTGATTGCCCTCAAGAGCCCCAAGACTCTTCCTCCTGGCCTCTGTTTATTGGCACTTTCTTCTCCCTCATGAAGTTCTCCTGTGTTTTGGAGCTATCCCCACTATTTCTTTTAATCTTGCTCTTCATTTGCAATTTTTTTTTGCAAACTCTTTCTGATTATCACACTGGGTTAGGAGATATGGAAGTAAATAAGAACAAGAGATTCATGTCTTTAAACCAGGAGTTAATTCATTTGGTCAGCAACTAGTTCAGGGGCACCTACTATGTAAAGGCCACTTTCTTAAGTGCTGGGCACACATTGCTGAACAGAATATGAAAAAAAAAAAGACTTCTCTTATCCCACTGGATTTATAATCTGGAATCAAAATTCAACTCTCAAATCTTTCTTTTATACCAAAGTGTAAGAATGGAGTGTATTTCTTTTCAAATGGAATAAACACTTAACTTATATTTCCTTTTTTAAATCCATTTAAATTGAGATTTGTTTTATAATTCAGAATACATCTACCAACAAAAATACTTTGAGTAAATTAGGTTGATATTTTTGTTTATATCTTTTGCATTCTTTTTAAATTTTTTTAAATTTTTTTTTGTTACATAGGACAATATAATGTATTTTGACATATCATATATACATGGAGTATAACTTTCCATTTTTGTGGTTGTACATGATGTGGGGTTTCACTGGTCGTGTATTTGTATATGAACATAGGAAAGTTATTCCTGATTCATTCTAATCTCTTTCCCATTCCCATCCCTCCATCCTTCTCACCACCTCCACTTCCCATTGTGAGTCAGCATCTGCATATTAGAAAGAACATTCAGCCTTTTTTTGTTTGTTTTTGGCTGGGGGAAGGTGATTGGCTTGTTTCACTTAGCATGATAGTCTCCAGTTCCATCCGTGTACTGGCAAATACCATAAATTCATTCTTCTTTATGGCTGGGTAATATTCCATTGTGTATATATACCATATTTTCTTTATCTGTTCATCTGTTGAAAGGCACCTAGTTTGGTTCCATATCTTAGGTATTGTGTATTGAGCTGTTATAAACATATATGTGACTATGTCACTGTAGTATGCTGATTTAAGTCCTTTGGATATATACTGAAGAGTGGGATAACTGGGTCAAATAGTGGTTCCTTTCCAAATAAACCTATATTTCTGAAAGTATTTCACGAGGATCACCTTCATCAGAGTCTCTTATCATGCTTGTCAAAATAAAGATTACAGCTGCCTCCCCATTAAACTCTGAAGGTAGGACCCAGGAATCTTAACATTCCCAGCATGAATGCCCCCTAACTTTGGGAATATCTACTAAAATAAAAGTGATTTTAAGTTCATATAGTTTCTATTTAATTGCTTTTTACGGAAGCTAAAGGTGAGATCTGATCCTCAACTAAAGAGCTCAGATGGTAGGGTTCAGGCATCACCTATAGCATTGTTTCCTAATCTTGTCAACAAAATTGACAGTGGATATTCCCAAACCTATTTCACAGATTCTCATTCCATGGGTTTGTAATGGGACCAAGATGATTCTTTGGTTAACAGTAAAATTTAGTAAATACAGAGCTTTAGGATAAAAGAAATCAGACCTGTATCATATTCAGGGAAGTCAACCTAGGAGAGTATGTTAGTCACTCTTATCTGCCCCTTGACAACCCACAATTTAGTAAAGAAATAAAATGGAAAAGGAACATGGTTTGAAAATATTCTTTAAAAATAATTTGTGTATACTTCAGAAAGTTTACAATGCGATTTATGGGATACATATAAAAATAGAAAAATAGTAGTTATCCTTTTCAAAAACCCCACTAACTTGCTTTTTTTCTGAGCAGAAACTGACTTAGCACAGCCAGTGAGGAGGTTAACTAAGAAAATATGGATGTTTTTTCTATCGCTTCTCCATTTTCTTTCACTCACATTTATATCTTTTTTAAAAATATTTTTTAGTTGTTGATAAATCTTTATTTTTTTATATGTGGTGCTGAGAATTGAACTCAGTGCCTCACACATGCCAGGCAAGTGCAATACCACTGAGCCACAGCCCCAGCCCACGCATTTATATCTTTAAATCTCAGCTGTGTGAGCTGAAGGAAGAATATTTCTTCACAAAATTTATTACTGTTTATATATAGTACCCTAACTAGTACCCTACAAATCATTAGATCCTCAAAGATGGGGAATAATTTTGCCAATAAAGTACCCATATAGCATATCTTGCCAATAATTGCTCAATAAATAGTTACTTAATACTAACCTGTTTAATAGTATCTAAGGGGTCAGAAGGTGCATGGATCAAATTTAGATCACATTTGGCAATCCTCCTCTGGTTCTGCAGTCAATATTTTTACCCTTTATACATTGCTGGTGGGACTACAAATTGGTGCGACCAATCTAGAAAGCAGTATGGAGATTCCCTTGAAAACCTGGAATGCAACCACCATTTGACCGAGCTCTCTCACTCCTCAGTCTATACCCAAAGGACTTAAAATCAGCATATTACAAGGATACAGCCAAATCAATATTAATAACAGCACAATTCACTATAGCTAAATTGGGAACCAAACCAAATGTCCTTCAGTAGATGAATGGATAGGGAAACTTTGCTATATATACACAGTGAAATATTACTCAGCATTAAAAGAGAATAAAATCATGGCATTTACAGGTAAATTGATGGAACTGGAGACTATAATGCTAAGTGAAGTAAACCAATCCCAAAAAAACCAAAGGCCAAATGTTTTCTTTGATATGAGGATGCTGACTCATAATGGCAATGAAGGCAAGGGTAACATGGGAGGAATGGAAGAACTTTAGATAGGGCAAATGGTGGGGGGGGGAAGGGAGGGGGCAAGGGGGGTAGAAAAGATGGTGGAATGANNNNTATATATATAGAGAGAGAGAGAGAGAGAGAGAGAGAGAGAGATAAGGTCTCGCCAAGTTGCTTAGGGCCTTGCTAAATTGCTGAGGCTGGCTTTGAACTTGGAATCCTGCTGCCTCAGCCTTTTGAGCTGTTGGGATTACAGGCATGTGCCACCATGATCCACAGAATCCAGACTTTTACACATGTGACCTTGGTACAGATAACCAATTCTCAAACAAAAGCAAAATTCCCATAATGAATTTTTTTTTGACAAAGATTTTTTGAGACAAATATATGCATGATAGACTTGTGTAATAGTTTAGATATGAGATATCCCCCAAAGGTTCATGTGTGAGACAATGCAAGAAGCTTTAGAGGTGAAAGAATAGGATTATGGGAGTTTTAACATAATCAGTGGATTAATCCACTGATAGGGATTAACTGGGTGGTAACTGAAAGCAGGTAGGGTGTGACTGAAGGAGGTGGGCCACTGAGGGACATGTCTTTTGGGCTTATATTTTATAACTGATGAGTAGAACTCTCTTTGTCTGTTTCCTGACTGTCATATCATATATATATATATTTTTCCTCTGTAATGCCCTTCTGCCATGATATTCTGCTTCACCTTGGGCCCAGAACTATGAAGTCTGTTGATCATAGACCGAACCTCTCAAATTGTGAGCCAAAATAAACTTTTCTCTTCTAAGTTGTTCTTGTTGGTCACAGTGATGAAAAAGCTGACTAAATAGCTTGGCACTTCATATTTCCTCTCCCATAAGTTAAGTAGTGTGGGATAAATCTTTGGTAAAGAAATAATACAGGATAGATATCATGAGCTATAATATAGCTTGTTAATTGCTACCTAATATACATCTCATGTGGGCCATTAGCACTAATTTCAGCTGAAGTGAATAAATGCCTATACCAGATGAAACCATTTCATCTATTAAGTTTATCATGTTAAATAAAAAAAGAAGCAAAGAATGTTCTTGATCACACAAGAGATTTTAAAATGCATTCTTTGTCATTTCATTTTGAATAGGTGTTAATTTGCATTTGTATCTCTATTATGTCATTGGGAAAGTGGGTCAACATTTCAATAAAATTTGAGTAGCCACAAAGCAGTTTCTTACACAGATTTCAGAAGGGTCCATTAATCACTACTACTTTGTGCCCTTGGGTGAACAATTTCCTTTTTCACACAAGAAGTCATCAATATTCCAAAATGCATAATGTGTTTAGATCTTGAGTTGGCAGCAAAATATTAGTATCTCCCAGCCTTGTGGCCCAAATCTAATTTTATAGCTTGGTTTATGACAGTACATAGAGGTAATAAACAGTCAAGGAGTTACTCAGAACAACACAAGAAATCTGTTCCAGTCCAATAATCTATTCCAGAGTTTACTATTTGATAAAAACAAGAATGAAACCACAATTCTACCTAGTTTACTCCATTTCCTTTTTCCCAACACAGTGATAATATGAAGTATTGACAGGGGTGGGTACTTGTTTGCAAAAATGAATAATTTGAAATAAGATGGGAAAAGGGCTTCTAAGAATTCATAAAAATCTAAAATGCTCATAAACTGAAGTTGAATAAATCTTTTTTCTAGTCCCTTTTTTTGGAAATTTTGATATATATTTATAACATCTTCATATGTAAAACAGACTTTGAAGAAGATTAATTGATTTATTATGAAGACTATTCATCTTCCAAAATCTTGGCGTTACAAAAACAACATATACAAATATAATGTCAAGGAATGCTTCTGTTACAAAAAAATGAAATCATCTCATGCCATGTAATATTAAAATCTTCCAGAGATTGGTCAAAGCAGAAATAACCAAGCTTGTGCCTAAAATATAACAGTGAATTCCAAAGGAAGATTGACAGCAAGTGCAAAAGTTATTTCTTAGTTTCATTTCTCACTTGTCAATGAAGCAGTATTCATGTTTGTCCTTTATATCACAAGTGAAATTTTAAACATAATCTTGCTGAGGATGGTAGTGACAGAAAGAAGGCAGTTTTAAAATTTAAACAAAATTCTGGTCATTATAATCTATTAAAAGTATTAAAAGTAAAAATAAAATAATATCAAGTCTTTCAACAATTTATAATGATAAGCAAAATATTTAGGAGCTAAAAATGCCCACAATGGTATGTGGACTGTTTTTTTAAATGTAAATTCTGAAGAATTAAGTAGGAATGTGATTGTTTCTTACATATGTTTATTGATAGTTAAGGAGAAGGCAAATACTTAAGAATTCTAACTCCTAAAACGGAGTGAAAAATTGGCTTGATACTTAATAAACTTAATAAATCTTAAAGAATTCGACTTACTTCCAGCTCAAGATTTGTTGGATGTCTTACTAAGCTTAGCAGATCTGACTATTGTTGATGGCAGAGGCTAATTTCCAGCAATTTGGGAGAAGCCCAGTGCTCAGTATGCTTCTGCCTCTGTCTCTTCCTTGCAGATACTGAACCAAGAAAAAAAAAAAAAAAACCTTTAACTGGGTAAATACAAAGTTCAATCCAGTAAAATAACAATAATTGACATGATAGCTATTGTACATTATGGGCTCAGACCCTGTAGCCCTAGATTCTGCTTGAAGAGAATTGTGTTAATTTCCCGCCCTTCTCTAGAGTTTACTCCTTGTATGTGAGTCCATGTGACATACTCCAACTTAATTTGTTTTCGTTTTTTGTTGTTGTTGATGGTGGTGGTGGTGGTGGTGGTGTTTGGTTGGTTGGTTTTCGGTACTTGGGATTGAATTTAAGGACACTTAACCATGAGCCACATCCCTAGCCCTTTTTATATTTTATTTTGAGACTGTGTCTGGTTGTTTAGGGCCTCTCTAAGTTGTTGAGGTTGGCTTTGAACTTGAGATCTTCCTGCCTCAGTCTCCTGAGTCACTGGAATTATGGATGTGTGCCACCACACCTGGCTCTTGCTTAATTTCTGAAGGCAGAAAAAGACCTAGAAGGAATTTCATAAAACCACTGGACTACAAAATGATTATGTCATAATGTTTTCTTCTTTTCCTCCTTTTCTTACTCTTATCAGTGCAGGATAAGGAGTTTTAAGAAAAGAAGGGCATAAATATCTGATCTTTTATGGGGGATTGTTAGGTCTTTTGAGGTAACATGCAATTTAAGTTTTATGGTTTTGAAAAGTTATCTGACTCTGAACCAACTGTCAACTGTCACATTCCACCTTCTAGCCCTTAATAGGTATCCACTTAGAGGAAAGTTCATTTGGAGCATCAGCCATGAACCACTGGAAGCACAGTTACCTGATTGGAAATAATTTTCTTCTCTTCTCTCACATTTGTGCATATCTTTTGAGTAGAGGCACTAAACACCTTTGTTCTGGACTCTCTTTACAGGCATGTTTATATAAGCAACATCTTTGGTAGTTATTGAGATAATACCTCAGTCCTTGGTCAGAGTTTAGGTTTGTTAGCTCTTTAGGATTAGGAAGATTAGGCCTCCCTTGGGACAAAGATTGTGCAGGGTGTCATAGGTTCCCTCTAACAATTCTAGTGTTGCAGCTGTGATATCAATCTACTGTATGTGTACTGGCACTAGGGTCATTCCATATCAACCCAACAGGACTTGGAGAATAAGAGGGAGTTAATATAACCATGAAGCTCATGCTGGTCTGCTATGCTGTGGTGATTAAAGACCTTTTTCTCTGCCAGCTTCCATAAAACTATGACAGACTAACTTGTTAACTTAAAAACAGAATGAAATTTCAGGGTCCTTAAAGTTATTTACACTTTTGTGCCCACCAAAATATCTTTCTTGTGGGTTACTATTGAAATTAATCTACATACTATATTTATTTTTAAAATTTTGTTATGATTAGTTATATAGGAGAGTAGAATGCATTTTGACACAACATACATAAATGGAGAATAACTTCTCATTCTTCTGGTTATACATGATATAGTTATACAAGTCATGTAATCATATCTGCACATAGGGTCATAATGTCGGGTTCATTCTACTATCCTTCCTACCCCTTTAACCCCTCCCCTCCCTTCGCTTCCCCCTGTATAATCCACAGTATTTCTATTCTTCCCTAGTCACCCCCCACCATTGTGAATTGGCATCTCCAAATCATAGAAAACATTTGGTGTTTGGTTCTTTAGGGTTGGCTTCTTTCACTTAGCATGATAGTCTCTCCAGTCTCATCTATTTACTGGCAAATGCCACAATTTCTTTCTTCTTTAAGGCTGAGTAATATATTCCATTGTGTATATATACCAAAATTCCTTTATCCATTCATCTGTTGCGGGATACCTAGGTTGGTTCCATAGTTTAGTTATTGTGAATTGAGCTGCTATAAATATTGATGTGGCTATATCACTGTAGTAAGCTGATTTTAAGTCCTTTGGGTGTAGACCAAGGAGTGGGATAATTGAGTCAAATGGTGGTTCCATTCCAAGTTTTCTGAGGAATCTCCATACTGCTGTCCATAGTGGTTGCCCCATTTTGCAGTCCCACCAGCAATGTATGAGTGTGCCTTTTCCCCCACATCCTTACTATTATGTTGTTATTTCTGATGGCATCTTTTCCACACTGTTCATAATGTTATCATGAAATTCCCTCCCTGTTTCTGATGAATATAGGGCATAATGTATATGTATATTCCCCCTGATCTGTCAGTACATAAAACTAACCATGCAGCTTAACAATTTTCTATTGTTAGGTAGGAGTTCAGAGACATCAAGGTGATGGGGGCAGGGTGTAAGAAGGATGCCACTGGAGGACAATATAGAGAGATGAGTCATGTCCCTGTTTATGATAAGTCCCATTACCATGACTACTCACCACTAAGGACTTATCACTGTGACAACTTCTGCTAAAATTGGCATTTTAAAATGACCAATGGGGGCAAAATTGGCAGTATTCTAGTTTGGTCTTCTAAAGTAACCAATGGGGTCAAAATTGGACACTATTCCAATTGGGGATCATAACATAACCAATGGGAGCACATGGGGTAAGGTCATCAATTAGGTCTGTATAAGAAAGAGAACACCTTATAGCTCAGCTTATAAGACACTAATTTCCAGACATCAGGACCTTGAGCTTCTCTTTCTTGCTCATCCCACTCCACTCCACCTTATGAAATACTACTTTCACCTTCACCTTCAATAAACCTGTACTTTGCCTGCTACTTCTGTGTCTGTTGCTCAATTCTTATTTGGGACACCAAAGATCTGGTTCCCCACTGGATGCCCTGATGATAGCACTATTAGAAATATCTTTTTATAATTATAAATGAATGTTAAGTCAATGTACTCACACTCATATACATGGGGGACTACTATAATTGTATTATTTTTATTTTTTTTAAACTATTTTGTCTTAGCTTTAGTTGGACACAATATCCCCATTTCATTTTTATGTGGTGCTAAGGGTCAAACCCATGTGTGCTAGGCGAGCACTCTTCCACTGAGCCACAACCCCAGCCCCTGTATTATTTTTAAAAGATGGCTCCAATTATATTGATTTTTAGTTCCTTTGTGTCCTACTTGTGCATATCACTGTGTGTGTGTGTGTGTGTGTGTGTAGAGGAATGAAATCTCCTAGACAGGAAGCTAATGTAAAATATACATGAAAGTATCAGACAAGAAGTGGATTCTTCTAGTAGCTTTGACACAAACAAATTGGATGACCTTCATTATGCTATTTAATCTCTGAAAGCCTTTATATATTCATCTGAAAAAGATATTTTAAATTGTTTTGAGAAAAAAATCTAAAATAAATTCTAAAATTTTATGGTACTGTAATATTTGCATTTGCTGCTAAATATAATCAGTGATATATTGAGAATTCACAGAAATAGAATTCTAGATCAACTTCTGATAGTTAAAATATTCTCATAGGGAATGAATAATGAAGGAGATAACACAAGGCAAAATATTTTGAAAAGTAACTATAAAATCATGTATGATATAGAATTTCCTAATTTCATCATGGCTATTATATTCTGATCCTTAAGTAATTTGCTGCATTTGTTGATTTCCACTAATAGGTAATGAGAGATAGTTCTTTGTTGATAAAATATTTCTTTGAAGGCTTGAACATTATATTAGAGCATATTTTGACAAATTATACATACATGGAATACAATTTATTTTAATTATGATCCCATTCTTGTGGTTGTACATGATGTGGAGTTTCACTGGTTGTGTATTCATATATGAACATAGGAAAGTTATGTCTGATTCATTCTACTGTCTTTCCTGTTCTTATCTCCCTCCCTTCCCTTCATTCCCCTTTGTCTAATCCAATAAACTTCTACTCTTCCCTCCCCCATTGTGTATTAGCATCCACATATCAGAGAAAACATCCAGCATTTAGTTTTTGGGGATTGGCTTATTTCACTTAGCATGATAGTCTCTAGTTCCATCTAATTACTGGCAAATGTAATAATTTCATGCTTTATGGCTCAGTAATATTCCATTTTGTATATATACCACATGAGAATACTATATTTTTATCTGTCATTGACTAATGGAAATTATAACCTAAATCTTGCATCTGGAGCTAAATATGTTTATTGACACATTTCACTCAGCTTTTACATGATACATGAAAAATTATTATAGGCAGATGAAGCTTCTCCTGATCTATATAGATTTTACTTTAATGCTTTTCTCTGATACTAAACTTCTGTGCTGCTCCAAAGCTCCTCCTATTTGGACTGTTGCAATCTCAGCACTGTGTCTACAGATCACATATTCCTTTTCCTACTGATCAAAATATACCATCTATTCTACTATTTTTATTGTCCAAGATTGCTTGACTATGAAAATGACTGTTCATAAGAAAATTAAAGTTGAAGATGCAATTAAGGTTGGTAATGAGCTGAGTTTAAAATAGGGAGATTATGCTGGATTATCTTAATGAGACCAATGTAATCACAAGAGTCCTAAGAAAGCCGAATAAAAGGCCAGAATTATATGATAAGACAAAGACTCCACTGATCATTGCTGGTTTTGAAACTGAAGGAAGGAAACCATGAGCCAAGAGATGAAGACAGCCTCTAGAAGCTGCAAAGGCAAGAAAATGAATATTCCCTGAGAATCTTCAGAAGGGAATTAGCCTTGCTACCACCTTGATTTAGTTGAGTGAGATGCTTGTGGGATTTCAAGCCTACAAAACTATAAAATAAAAAATATGTTTGTTGTAAGCCATTAGGTTTTTGGTAACTTGATATAAATGTCATAGAAAACTAAAGCAGCATCCATTTTCAAAATTATTCTGTTTAAAGCTTATCCATTTCAATGTAAAATTGTCTTGGACAATGTCTCTCCCTTACATTTCTGTCATCCATGGGGTGAAAGAATATTTAACCTTGCCATATTGAACTTGTCACATCACGAAAGATATTGTTTCTGCTCCATAGTTCACCATAGTGGCCTAACTTTGTCCTTTTGAGTCTAAATTCAGTACCATTTTTTTAGCACTTTTAGCCATACCATTTTCTCCTAGCAAATATCTTTTGTACTGATGCTACCAATGTCATATTATTTTGATTGAATCTGTGATACTTGAATGGACAAACATTCCCTGGCACATTATTTATACTTTTAATTCATCCATTCATCTATATACAACTTCTACTATATGCCAGGAAATATTCCAGAGACAATAGAAAACTTAAAGGAGTAATTGTAAAGATGGGAATTTCAAATACTGGATTATATACTTTGGGTAAAGGAGAAGAAAACTTTACAACATGTAAGTGGTTATATCTTTGGCATTTGTGTAGGGCTTACCCTGTGAGAAAGAGTGAGAAATATAGCCTCAGTCCCCAGAATAGTGCCTGAAGCAAAGGTGGACAAACAACTATTTGTTCAATGAGTGAATCAAGACATGGGATTAAAAATTAGGAAATAATGATGAATATAATTGAAACAAGGCAATAGAAAGCTCAAAGACAATGAAAAATGAACAAAATTGATTGTAGTAAGGATAATTTGCCAACTATTTCTCCTTTACCTGAGAGAAGAAGGCCTCAAAAAGAAAAAAAAAGTGAAAGAAATTGAAATGTCAGTGATGGATGTAGTCAAAATCCTAATAAATAAATCAGAGAAAGGGTTCAGTAATTAGAGATGTAATAATAAGATAACAGAATGACATGACATTGTAATTTCAAATGAAATTATAAATCCTTATTTCTCACTCATCTCATCTGCTATATTTTATATCTGGAATGTACCCCAAAGTCCCATGTGTTAAAGGCTTGATCCCCAGGATGGTACTCCTGGGAAGTGATGGAATGCTTAAGAGGTAAGGCATAGTAGGACATCTTTAGATTTTTATGGCATGCCCTTGAAGCGGATTGTGGAACCCTAGACACTCTTTATTTCATGATGGCCTGGAACCTCCAACATTGTGAGTCAAAATAAGACTTTTCTCTTTATAAGTTAATTATCTCAGGTATTTTGTTATAGAAATGGATAGGTAACTAACACATCATCCCACAATTTTTACTAAAGCTTGAATAGGTTTAATATCAGCACTCTCAGATGAGTGCCTTGATAAACTCTTTTATTTCATAGTCCCAGTCTTATAATTCACAAGTCCTCAGAAGGGAGCAGAAGAGTCACCTGGAACCTGGAGTTTACTCAGCATTTGCTGTTAGTTTCTCAGATAAATAAGAGCTGAGGGAAACTGTCACCACTAGACCTATCTTACAAGAATTGTTAAAGGAAGCCTAAAGTTGAAATGAACAAGTACTAGAGAGCAACATGAAAATATATGAAAACATAAAGCTTGAAGGTAATAGGAAATATATACACAAATACAGAATGTCATAATACTGTCATTATAGTATGTAAATCAATTTTGATTCTTGTGTAGAAGTCAAAAGACAAAAGTATAAAAATAAGCATATGGCTATTTTAATAGCTACATAATAAAAGAGAGGTAATTTGTGACATTGATTATATAAAGTGTTGGGGAAGAAGAAAAATAATGAAAATACGTACACAACTGAAGTTACATTATCAACTTCAAATAAATTACTATAGCTAAAATATTTTATTTAAGCCCGTGATAATGACAGATAAAATAGTATGGAAGATAGATACAAGAAAATGAGAAAGGAATCAAAGCATGTCACTACATAAAATCAAACTTTAAAATTGAATGAAAACCTAATGAAAATTCTATAATCCAAGAGAAAATGGCTGATATTACTCTTTTCCTATCTTTCTAATATGCTTATGGGACAAGATGACACAGAGAATTACCAATATATTTTTCCAAGATGACTTGATGGTTTTTGAATAGCATTTATAAATCACAGTTTATTGTTTGAATTTTTTACAGGGTAAGGTGACTTTTGTTTGAAAGTATGATTTGTCACAACAAATTAATTCTATAGTTGAAATAAAGAGGTAAATGTGTTAAAAGTTCATTAAATATGACAGGCTACTCAAAATAATAATGTTTAAGTAGAAAAAAGATATGGATTATATGAGAAATATTTAAAGGTGATAACTTTAGGAAAAACACAAAAAGTGTTTAATTTTCTATTATTTTGTAAATCATTACCCATGAGAAAATGTTATCTTGACAATGACTTAGGAAAATTGAATTCTAGTGTCGTTTATCACTGACTTACAAGATTGTCTTGATTAGATCATTAATCTTTGCACTTTAATTTTCACTTTCATGCACTCACAAAAAAGAAATGAAACTAATAGTTGTAAAGAACCTGCAAAGAATCTAGGATCCAAAGTGAGTATTCAACTCAAACTTAAACATTACTATACAGAAATGAAAAGAAATGAAACAATGTCATGTACCAACTGCAAAGATGAATCTCACCATGTAATTTTGAGAGAAATAAAACAGGTATATCAATATTCATATTCAAGTGATATTGAGATTCAAAACAATAATATGTATGCTTATATAAATGAAGATAGGTTTACCTCTGAGTAGAAGGAGTTAATGATTGGGTAAGGGGTAAACTAAGGCTTCTAGGATCTTGACAGTGTTCTATTATCAGTATTCCATATGGTAATTTAAAAACTATTGAGGCCTTAACTATGAGGCTATTTTTTAAAAAAAATATTTAGTTTTTAGTTTTAGGTGGACACAAATATCTTTATTTTATTTTGTGTGGTGCTGAGGACTGAACCCAGTGCCTCACGCATTCTAGGTGAGCATTCTACCACTGAGTCATGACCCCAGCCCTATAAGGCTATTTTAATGGATACACAATAAAAGAGAGGTAATTTGTGACATCAATTATATGAAGTGTTGAGGAAGAAGAAAAATAATGAAAATATGTACACACTTGAAGTTACATTATCAACTTTTAAGTTATGCTTTATTTATTTTTCTCCTTATTTTTATTTCAATAAAAAGTAATTTAAAAATTCACACTGGTAATTTTGGGTTGGTTCAAAATAATTAGAAACTACTGACAAACATTCTAAAATAGAAGACAAAGAATAAGAAAACAGGTAAAATCACAAAGATCCTATATGCTTGGAAAACTGAATTGCAGTGAATACCCAAGGTTGAAGTTATCTGAAAAAAAGAATAGACTTCAAATCCCAGTAAGCCAACTTCATTATATTTTCTACATGCCTTGGCAGAGAAGAAGGACAATTTGAGAGCACTGTGTGGAAAAACAAGAAGGGAAATAAAACCACAAATGGAAAGAAAAAAGTTCGCTGTAATGAGAAATTACATATGCTAGATCAGCTCCAATTGAAACACAAAGGTTTAAGAGTGTGAGTACGTTTCAAGAGGTAATCTTGGAAAGATAATGCTTTGATAGGAGAAAAAGGGAGGAAGATGGAAAGAAAAGGTAAATTTCTCTGTGACTACTGTATGATGAAGGGGGTAGGAATAGAAAGAAATTACCATCTCTAAACACTACAAAAGGAAAAATAAGGACATTCAAATTCTGGGTTCCCCTCTCACCCATAAAAAAAAAGAAAGAAAGAAAAAGTCACCTCATAAGAGAAGCATGCTTTGCTACACTACAGAAAAATTGTGCTTGATTTATAAATCATAAAACACACATCAACATCATGGTCCACAGAAATGTATATGCTTATTTTTCATCTAAACAAATCTATTATAGAAATAGAGCAGGAAATAAAAGAAATAGATCAACTAAATAAAATTTCTTCAAATATCTAATGAAAAGGCAGAACTTATAACACAGAATTCCAAATTTCATTAAATATCCTCAAACAAGGCTTTGAGTGTGTTGTGTGTATTTTGAATTAGAAATGCAAAGCTAAAAATAGAAACATATGAAATGACATTAAATGAGCTTGATGAACATTCTTGATAGTTACAATTAAAAGACAAAATCATATCAGCATTGAAGAATAAATTACAAGCTGCACAAGGAAGAGTAAGTTTGAATAAAATATAAAAAGGCAATTTGGGAGAAGTACAGTAACTAAAATAATAAAAAAAATGTTTGAAATTGTGCAAAAGACATGATTCAACCCACTCAAAGTCTTGAGCAAAGCCCAATTAGGAAGAACATAAAGAAATTCACATTAAAGCACATCATAATTCAATTTCTAAAAACTAAGAACAAAGAAAAAAATCTTGAAAGCATCCCAAAAGAAATATCCCATTATAGTGGATTAACAATTTGTGCAACAACAAATTTCTTATCTGAAACATGAATGAAGTGGCACATCAGCATTCAAGAAAATAATGGTCAACACCACATACTAGAGCATTTAAAATTATCCTCCAGGGATGAAGGGAAATTAAAATATTCTCTGATTAAGGAAAATTAAAAAAAAATGTGTTACTATCAGACTTGTTTTTCCACAATTTTTCTTTTATCTGACTTATTTATTTACAAATTTATTTTATATTATGCTAGGAATCAAACTAGCAAGTTCTCACACATACTAGGCAGTCTACACTGAGCTATATTCATGGCTTTATCAGGCCTATTCTTATAGATTATCTAAAGAAAAACATTAAACATAAAGGAAATAATAGCAAATTTTGAAACATATGGAAGAATAATACACAAGGAAAATACAATAAATATGGGTATATTCAATAGCCTATCCTTATCCTAATAAAATGTATAAAATATAAATGATAGCTGAACCAAAAGTGTAACAACTATGATACTTAAAATGATGATATATAAAGATAGGGAAGTAAAGAGATACAAATGGAAGTGATGTTTCCATACTTCACTCAAAGTGATAAAATGTTGATACCAGTAGACTGCTAAAAGTCACATCTGAATGTTGCAACAATGAGAACCACTAAGTAAAATATACACAGAAATACACACACACACACTATAAAATCAAGATGCAACCCTAGTAACATGCAAGTAACCTAACAAAAAGCAAAATATAATAATCCTAAATGTATATGTGCCAAGGGTCCTTTATATACATGAAGCAAAACTAATAGATCTAAAAGAAGTGAACAAATTCACAGTTCAACACCTCCCCCTCAGCAACTGATAGAACAAGAAAGAAAATCAGCAAGTCCCATAACCCATTAAAGAAATTGAATTTGTAACTTAAAAGCTCCCAAAAAAGAAATATCCAGATCCAGATGGCATCTCTAAAGAATTTTTCCAAACATTTAAAAGGATTAAAAACAACTTTATGTTATCTCATCCAGATAAGAAGAGCATGAAACACTTTGTAACTCAGAAGAATGTTACCCTGATATCAAATACTGGAAAAGACAACACACAAAAAATAAAACTACAGACCACTATCATGAGTGAATTTAGAAGTAAATATCCTCAACAAAATATTACTAAATCATTTCCAGCAATGTATAAAAATAATTATATAATATGGCCCAATGGGATTTATTTCAAGTATGCAAGGCTGGTTCATCATATGAATGTTAATGTTCACCACATGAACATATTAAAAATAATAATAATTCTGTGATCTTGTAAATTATATAGAAAAAAGCAGTTGAAAACCAAAAATATCATAAATAAAGGGATAAGACATTTATTTATGATAAAAAATTTTCATGGAAATTATTTCAACTTATTAATGAACCTGCATAAGAAACTTGGAACTAACATTATGCTTAATGGTGAAAGACTGAATACTTTCTCCCTAAATTGTGAAATAGTCAAAAAAAATGTTTGTTCTTATCACTTATCCAACATAATAGTGGCAGTTCTAGCTAGTTCAATAAAGCAAATAAAAGATATAAATGGTATACAATTTGAAAGAATTAAGATTGTCCTATTGGCAAATAACATGATTTTACTAAAAAAAATTTCAAGACGTCAACAAAATAGGATGTGGGGGTAAAGGTATAATCATACATTGCTGATGGGACTGCAAATTGGTGCAGCCACTCTGGAAAGAAGTATGGAGATTTCTCATAAAACTTGGAATGGAACCACCATTTGACCCAGTTATCCCACTCCTTGGCTTATACCCAAAGGACTTAAAACCAGCATACTACAGTGTGCAGAGCCACATCAACATTTATAGCCGCACAATTCACAATAGCTAAGCTATGGAATCAACCTAGGTGTCCTTCATTAGATGAATGGATAAAGAAAATGTGGAGTATATACACAATGGAATATTACTCATCCATAAGAGAATGACTTTATGATTTTTGCCTGTAAATGGATGAAATTGGAGAGTATCATGCTAAGTGAAATAAGCCAATCCCTAAAAAACAAAGGTTCAATGTTCTCTCTGACATGTGGATGCTAATACATGATAAGGGGGTGGGGGAGAATAGAATTTTAGTGGATTAGACAAAGGAGAATAAAGGAAAGGGAGAAGGGACAGGAATAGCACAGACAGAATAGAAAAATAGAATGAACCAGACATAACTTTCCTTTGTTCATATATGAATTCACCATCAGTGAAACTCCACATCATGTACAACCATAGGAATGGGATCCTAATTAAAATAAGTTATATTCCATGTATGTATAAGATATCAAAATACACTCTGCTGCCATGTATATCTGAAAAGAACAAATAAAAAAACAAGTTCAAAAAGGTCAGAACATAACAAATTAATCACAGAAATCAATCATATTTCTATACTAGCAATGTTTGCAGAAATGAAAATTTTAAATATAATACCATTTAAAATCACTCTTAGCTATTCTACTCCTCAGTATTTATCCAAAAGAACCAAAATTAGCTGGATACAGTAATACATGTGTTCCAGTATTTATAGCAGCACAATGCACAATAACCAAATGATGGAATCTGTATTTTAGTCAACTTTTTGGCTGCTGTGACCAAAGGATCTGACCAGAACAACTGTAAGGGAGAAAAGTTTTTTTGAGGGCTCACCATTTCAGAGGTCTTAGTCAATAGAAGTCCAGCCCCATTCCTTGGGGACACATGTAGGGTTCTTGTTTTTTTGGTTTAGTACCAGGGATTTAACCCAGGGGCTCTCAACCACTGAGACACATCCACAGCCCATTTTATTATTTTTAAAAAATACTTTGAGACAGAGTCTTGCTAAGTTGCTTAGGGTCTTACTAAGTTGTTGAGACTGGTTTTGACTTGCCATGCCATCCTCCTGCCTCAGCTTCCTGAGCCACTGGGATAAAAGGCATGTGCCACCTCACCCAGCTGCGACCTAGGTCTTTACTTATCTGTTTCCTTTATTAAAGGGAGTTATTTCAAAGCTAGTTCACACCAAAGTGGCAAGTATCAGGGATAGGTTTGGTCTCAAAGCATTGGCCTGTTAAAACTACTCCCCTACACTTTTTGTTTAATTAAGCTTCTAGGTAGAGAATGAAAAAAATTTAGTTATAGTGGTCCCTCATTTTAAAACATAAATATCTTTCTTATTGGTGTTTTAAATAAGACAGAATAAAAAAAGTTATCCTGAAAAATAGAACAGAAAACTGTTCTGACACTTATACAAGTATTCATTCTGTTAAATAAAAAATTTAAAAAAACAAACACATCAACTGATGGCACATGGCTTTTGGCCAAAGGCCAAGAGTTGGCACATATTTTACTTCCAATTGTTTTTCCTCAGTAGTCTATCCCTGACACACTTCTTGACTTCAAACTTACTAATATTTTTATATATTTTAATATAAGTATCTAAGGCAGTTCAAACTTGCCCTCTATGTGTAAGGTTACTTTTTACAAACGTCAGTTAAGAAGAAAAAGCAGATTCCCTGGAATATTCTCTGTGACTGCTGTTATTTGGTGTATGTGTTTATTCTGTTGATTACTAAAGAGATTTCTAAAATGGACAAGGATTGTATTTAACTCATTATCATCAGTTACATCCTTAGAACTACCAAGAATGATTCCTCCTCATCTTCTCTTTATCAAATAATATATTACAAAATGGTGGATCAAACTCCTGTGGCTCTTGTATCTACATACTTTTTAATTAGAATTTATTCAAATAATGTGTGTGTTTTTTTTTTCATTTCCAGCCTACATGAGATCCATCAACTGCTTCAATCCTAACCTCGTTCTTCCTCACCCTACCATCATTCACATAATAAATATTCATGTAGATGACAGGTTGCCTGAAAAAGCTCATTAAAAAGTCAAAATTATATGATAAGGTTGAATCTAATGGTCTCAAATATCTGGATCAGGTTTCCTATTCTCTAATTATGAAAAATGATAATCTGCTAACAAATGAATTCTATTCTAATGTGTTTTGTTATCTGGTTCAGTATTCAGGTAATTCCATAAAATGTTCATTTATATTGTACCTGAGGCACTGTCCTAATAATCCTGCATACAAAATGAGATGCATTTGGAAAAATATTTTGGACTTCCTGAATTAAAAACCCAGGCATGCATCTTCTTCATCTATAACAGTAAGGACTCACAAGTAGTTAAGGATAAGGTTGTCAAAGAGAGATCTGAAAACTAGTGAGATGAACACCAGCTGGAAGTTTATAAATGCAGAATTTCACTCTCCATCCAAAATATCCTGAATTACACTGCCCATTTTAACAAGATTTTCAGATGAAATATGTAAAGTTTGAGAAGCACTAGTATTAAGGCCAGGCATAATGCTGCTTAAGACTTCTTCATCTGTCTTCTACCTGGAGTCCTAAATGTATGATTTCTTTTTTATTTTGTCCACAATTTCCAGTGAATGATTGACTTTTCCATTGCCCTTAGTGACCAGTAATTACAGATGACCAAGATTTTTTTTTATCTTTGGGCCTCTATAAGATTTTATCTTATAGATTTTCTTCCTTCTTCTCTTCCCTAAGATATCATTTAGCACTTGCAATGTTTTCTGAAAGTTTTTGCTTTTACTTATGGTAGAAAAATATAATAAAAAGGTACTTTTTAAGTTTTTCACCCTTCCCTCATTTTAGGCTCACTACTCTGATCTCTATTCTGATAGTGCCCTCCCCATCATCATTTTCCTCTTGCTTGGTCAACTTACTCAAAGTTCATGTATGTAAGCAATGTTAACACTTCACTGTTGCTAACTTCTTCTCAGCTGACTTAGGTGCTTTGCTTTGATTTCATTATGAATTATCCTGACAGAGTCTGTTATTACATAATTACACTGGCAGAAATGAGATTCAGTGTTAGGATTTTAAACCTTTATTTCCTCCTGTAAATAATGGGACAATGATACCTGTACTCATTACATGGAGAAAGGCAGAAAGAACTACTTTTGACCCTAAAGGAAATGCTAATTGTTTTCTAAATTTTATTTAAAGACATTATTTTATTTTTTATTGGTTCTTCTTAGTTATACATGATAGTAGAATCCATTTTGATGAGATTATACAAGAGTGGGATATATCTTTTTCTAATTAGGGCCCCATTGTTGTGAGTGAGCATGATGGGATTCACTTAGGTATTTTCATATGTGTACATAGGCCTGCCATTTAGCAAAGTGGAATCAAAGTAATCTGTGCATGGTAAAAGACAAATTACAATGTGCAAGGGAGAATTCCTCTCTTTAGTTTCGAATTCTCAATTTGCAGGCTGATGGATGTTGACAGGATAGCCACTTCTCCAGCATCAGAAGTAAAAGGAAGACGTAATGTTTTAGATTCCTGAAGAAAATGATTCAATTTCCTTCTTTGTTCATATTTATTACTTTTCAGATCACCATTTTGTAGTGCCACAAGTAGCTTCTCCACAGGATATGCAGCAGAGAAAATACTTGCTCTGAAACAGATGATTAAGCGAAATGAGACAGTACTTGAAACAAGAATATGAACGTGAACAAGACTTTCTGAAATGACATATCACACAATGTTGAGTAAAATAATAAAAAATTTTGAAGATTGCTGAGCAGAAATTATGCCATATAGGAACATCCATGAGAATGGAAGAGAGTGAGATGTAGCAAATTATTTCTGGGTAGTTTAATTTCCTATAATAGCACCTCTAAATCTGGGTTTTCAAACCTGGCTGCAGAGTAGAATCCTGTGAGTTTTGAAACCACCAACGCCTAGTGCCCAATCCCAAAATTCAGATGTAATTGATTGTTTTAGGGCCCCTGTGCCAGTGTAAGTTCTGTGAGTGGCCCTACAGTTACTCTAGATTTAGGAATCACTAACCAGCCAATTGGTCATCAATGTGTCTATGCTTCTGCCACAAAGCAAACAATACAAATTTGAGCACTTATTTTGATCCAGTTTATAGTTTTGCTGAATACTTTAAACTTACGTAGCCATTTTTTTCCAATAGTAACAATCTTTCCCCCTTCCTTCCTTCCTTCCTTCCTTAGTTCCTTCCTTCCTTCCTTTTCTCTCTCTCCCTCTTTCCATCTTTCTTTCTTTTTTTTTTCTTTTCCTCCTCCTTCTCTCCCTCCTCAACTTTCCTTCAGTTAATATGTACAAAATGTTTCGTTGGTGGTTGTAATATTTCAATTAGTTGCAATGCTAATTAATGGGGAAATAAAATCAAACAAGCCCTAACCTCTGACCCTGAGATGCTGACAATTTAAAGTCCTTGGAAACAGACAGAAAGAAACCAGACTATATTGTTCAAAACCATATTTTGCGGGCTGGGAGTATAGCTCAGTTGGTAGAGTGCTTGCTTAGCATGCATGAGGCCCTGGGTTCAATTCCCAACACCACACACACACACATAATATTTTAAGTCACTATACCTATTGAAATATTCCATAAAATAACAAATCTATACATTTATCACATTTTTAAAAAGTATACTTTAAGTTTCTATATCCTCTTTTTATATTAGTAACACAACCTGATTGGAATTATATTTTTTTACCTGAATTTTTGATAATTGTTGACAAAGAAGGAAATGTCTCATAAATAAGAAAAGTAAAACACTGCTTATTTTTTTTTATTTTAGGAAGTAACTTAATGGTGTCTCAATATTTTCATGAAGAGATAGAGACCCCTTATAACTTAATTTGAAGTTGAGGTGCTATTTAAAAAAAAAAGATTGATCTTAAATTCTTACTGAAATTATAACAGAAGTCCACTTCACTTTTGATTATAGACCTCACAGCTTATTTTTTTTTTTAATTTTTCTCTTCTCCCTCTCCCTCTTCCTAACCTGAGTGCAAGGAACACTATTACCTTAAGTTACCTGTCCTTGAGCACACAGCCACCACAGGAAGATCTAGGAAATGACTATATCCCAAATTAACAAGTGAATTTCAACACACCATCAGGGTGCACTTGGGACTCCCTGTCAGGGCATACCTGGAATGTAGCCTTTTATAGCTTTTTTAAAAGCCCTCTGTTCTCCCTTATGGGCAGAACCACAGCTTCTGGGACTGAAGTCCTCTGTGCTTCTCCTTTGCTAGCAAAACAATATAGCTTCTTTTTCCTTTTTCTCAAACCTGTGTCCTCATTATTAAATTGGCATGATTTGGCATCATGGACAAGGACCAAGCTTTTGGTAACGAAGTTATATATCGCACACATTAGTTAAATGTCCAGAGGATTTGAGAATTTTTTAATTAATAAACAGAAATCTATTCTTATTTTTTCAATCAGTATTTTTATTTTATTATTTATTCATCATTGCCCTCCCTTATGTTAATTTGCATGTTCCAAAAATATGTGTCTTTGTTGAAATGAAAAAGCAAAAGAAAATAAAAATCATGTGAAAGCAGTGATGCTAATAGAAATGTTTTAAGAGACAAATTAGAAGTGAGATAGAGTCAGAGGTGCAATGGATGAAATGATGGGAGCAGATGCTTCTGCGGGACCACTTTAAGAGTAGTAGAAAAAACTGAATACTTGCCGGGCGCCTTGGCATTACTTGCCTGTAATCCCAGTGGCTCCGGAGGCTGAGACAGGAGGATCAAAGACAGCCTCAGCAAAAGCATGGTGCTAAGCAACTCAGTGAGACCCTGTCTCTAAATAAAATACAGAATAGGGCTGGGGACGTGGCTCAGTGGTTGAGTGCCCCTGAATTCAATTCCCTGTACCGCCCCCNATCTTATTTGTATATTTTAATTACAAATAAAATATATATAAAATATATTATAAAATTAAAATATATAAAATATATTTTAATGTTATAATATGTATTTATATAAATATGTTATATATAATATGTTATATAATAAACTATATAAAACATAAATATATTAGTATAATTTATATAAATATACAATAAAGCTTATCAAACAAATATTAAGATAGAAATTTAATAAGACTAAAATTTAAATATAAGTAGAAGTTTTATTATTTTCCTTCTATACTCCAGTAAACCGTTTGTAATATCCACTTTAAATACCAGTGTTCTTCCTCTTTGTCTAGAACCACAACAGTTGGAATAGGATGGAAGGAGCTAACAAGAACTAACTGGTTCCTTTCAAATCAAAAAGGTATGGTTTAAGCTCTCCTTTCTGTTTCATTGGTCTGTTTTTCTGTGACCTTTGCTTACATAAATGAAAGAAACTACAAATTATGTAAGAGTTGCAACAGTGTTTCTGAATCAAGCCTTAATTTTCAGAAATTTTATATGCCCACTTGTGATTTACCTGTCACCTTGGGGCATCACTTCACTCACCTATGAAATGAAGAGACAAATAGGTTTTATTTTCTGCTTTCTTATTCTTTAGTATAAACAAAGTCTAACACTAACACACACCACAGCTCACTGAACACTGAGAAAAATATTCTTGTTGTCTTCTACTCACCAGTTGGCATTTCTTCATGAATATGTAATTATTTCCAAAAGTAATGATAATATTTATAGATAAGTGTTTTGAGGATTAAATGAATTAAGACATAGAATACATGGAATAATAGCTGACATATGCTATGTTCTCAGTAGATATCAGATATCATTTTGTTACCAATATTGTCAATATATTCACATCATTTGGGAACATCTCAAAAGGGGTAAGATAGAAGGTCTAACTTATGAACTTCATCATGATTTTTGATACATTATTTACATCATCAATTATATTTCCATCTATTTCACAATTCACTCAGGGCCATATCTTCAAATCAGGCATATATTATTAAAATTAAATGTAATAATACATCATTTACTTAAAAAAATCCTGAAATTCCATTTGTTTAATGGACATTTACAGGTCTTTTCCTTTAAATCTGACTAAAGTCTCCGAAACTTTTCTGTAAGTGCAACCATTCTAGAAAATAATTTCTAAGAAAACACTCATAATTACTGAAAAGAGTCTGTAGTTTGGTTAATAGTGCTGTGCCAATGTTAATTTACTACTTTTTGATCATGTATCCTACTTAAGTAAAGCATTAACATTAGGTTAATCTGGGTGAACGGCATATAGGAAATCTCTGGACTATCTTCACAGCTTTTTTTGTAAAATAAATTATTTCAAAATAAAAATTTTTTTTTTAAATCAACAATCTGATTTTGTGTCCATTCTCTGTGTCTGGCATAAATATTCAACAAATGTTTGTGAAATAAGCAAAAAAAAAAAAAAAGATTTGATGCCAGATGACCCCCCAATAGTCTTGGTGGTTGATAACATGTTGGGAAACCAAATAGTTTAGCATGTACACCCCTCGCAGCTTAAACCAATCAGTTCAAACGAATATCTCTCTTGTACTAACCAATCACCCCTACTCAACTTGTTCCCGCCAGTGAATGTGCTAATCAATGTTAGGAGTTGTTTGATTTTCCCATGGTATGAAATGATTTGCTGTGTGATGTTGTGACACACAGGGTATCCCCCCAAAACCTATAAAATCTCACTGAACAAAGGACTGGGACTCACTCCCTGGGACCACTAAGTCGGAAACGGTTGTGAGTCCAGGTTCGAGCTTGCAATAAAGACTCTTGTGTGCTTGCATTGGATCCGGCTCCTGGAGGTCTATTGGCATTAATCTGGCATTACATAGCCATAGCCTCCAGCCTCCACCTTCAGCTTCAGTTCCCATCCAGTTCCATTTTAGTCCTCATTTTACCCCTATTTTGTCTCCATTAGCCCCCAGTAGCCCATTTTTCCCTGAGTCTTTTCCACAGGCTATTTATTTATTTATTTATTTATTTATTTTAGTTATAGTTGGGCACCATACCTTTATTTTGTTTATATTTATGTGGTGCAGAGGATGGAATCCAGCACCTTGCACGTGCTAGGCGAGTGCTGTACTGTTGAGCCACAACCCTAGCCCCTCCACAGGCCATTTTCATATGCAGGTTAAACAGGTTACATAATGGGGGGGTGGGGCATGTTCATAAGTTAATGTTTATGACCTAGAGTCTATACACTGAATTAGTGTGTTTCTGCCTTGACTAACCATTGCATACCTCACTCCTGGCCCTGGCTACACACTAAAAACATAACATAGCTGGCCAGAAGTTTCAGCAAGGGAGCTTAACTATATAGCCATTTGGGGCCTGCCTCTACAAGTGGACCCTAATCCATCTGATTGGTGTCTTTATAAGAAGAGAAAATATGGATACACAAAGATACACTGGGTATGTGCACACACAGAAGAAAGATCACGAGATGACAGACAAAGAAGGTGAATATTTGAAAGCCAAAAAAAGAAGAATAAGAAATCAACCTGATCAACACTGATCTCAGACACTCAAGTTCCAGAAATGTGGAAAAGTTAATTTTTGATGTTTAATTGAAACAAATAAAATAAAAAGCAAAGCAAAGAGAAAAACACAGAGTTGTACCTGAATTATATTGATTTAATACAGTTTCAAAAAATACAGATTCCAAGGTCTCATCTTAAAACTATTACTTCAGAATCTCATAAGTGGTCCATAGGATCCCTATTTCCAGCAAAACTTAGGTATTGTTTGTCCTTATCAAGATCTCAGAGGCATTACTTAGAGGTCATTCTCAAACAATGTTGTTTAAGAGAATTAAATACTACAGAAAATTAACTGGCTATTTTCTCAATTCACCCCAGAGATACATAGCTATCCCATTCTAGATAAGAAAATAATTTTATTCATTACATATACTGAATGTCTTAGAGAAATTGGGCTTTTTGTAAGAAACCTTGACTGTTAATGGGTGCTATAATTCAAAATACATGGCATACTAATGATTTTCCATAATCATCCCAAAATAAAATTACTAAAATTACTAGCCAGAATTTTGATCTTAGATTTATTATTAATTAGTCATGTACCCTTGGAGAACTCACCCAACTACTCTCAACTTGCTTTGTCATCTGAAATATCAGCGGAATTTTCTAATCTGCAAAATAGGAGAAATGATAATAATTGGCTCAACATGGTATGAGTTGCAAGTGAAATAATGAATAGTAGTATTCAGCAAAGGGTCTATTACATAGCAAGAGTGTAGTATTTGATATGTATTACTGTTGTATGTAATTTATGTTATAGTTTTGTAAAATAAATTGTTTGATACCTCAAATTTGTTCATGAGTAAATATTACATACTTAAATTTTTTGAATAGTTGGAGATTCAAAGATAATAATAGACTTCCACATCAAGTTCATAACTCTTGAGATGGGTTGAAATTACTGTATCCTTGTAAGTAGTCCACTTCACCTTTTTAATATAGCCCTCACTGCTTATTTTAAAAGGGACAGTTTTTTTCTCTCCTACCTCTCCCCCTCCTAACCTGGGTACAAGGAACAAGATTACCTTGAGTTACCTGTCCTTAAGAACACATCCACCACAGGGAGGAGATTTCACCAGAAGATCTGGGAAGTGACTATCTCCCAAATTAATAAGTGAATTTCAACACACCTTTAGGGAGCACCTGGGACTCCTTGTCAGGGCACACCTGGAATGTAGCCTTTGAAGAGCTTCTTTAAAAGCCCTCTGTTTTCCCTGTAAGGAGAGCCACAGCCTCTGGAACTGAAGTCCCCTGTGCCTCTCCTTTGCTAGCAAAGCAATAAGCCTTCTTTTTCCTTCTTCTCAAAACCTCCTTATTGAATTGGCATCGGGACAAGGACTGAGATTTTGGTAAATCTCCACCTACATATCATAGTAAAATCGGAGTTTTGAGATGAAACTAGTTTCCCCACTTCACCAATTTCCTTCTGGTTCTTGTCTCACAAATTTTGAAGAATAAAATCCATGGACAACCAAAAAAGGGAAGAGTAAATGAAGCAGAATTTATTTAAGTGAAAAGAGAGCACACCTGCCATGCAGGAGGAGACCTGATAGCTGAAAAACCCATTTTGGTGTGCCAGTTTAGGAGTTTATATATGGTTCTGGGTAGAGCATGGAGCAAAATCTATGTAAAATAGGCATTGAAAACAGCACCAAGATCGCTATTCAAAGTCTAGGTAAAACAGATATTGTAAACAGCTCCAGAAACATTGACCAAAGTCTATTTAAAGCAGGCATTGAAAACAGCTTTGGAGTTTTAATTCTTTCTATCAACTTTCATCTGGGTTCACCCTCACCTTCCTGTTTTCCACCTCTGGGACAAAGGAGTTGGCTGGAGGTGTTGGCACAGGTGAGCCTCAAGGTCTTTTACATTTGAAAAAGGCTTTGATGGTGCTTATTAATATGTCTACTGGTTTAGTCTCCAGGTATGTTTTCCACATTTGAACAAGACCTCAATAGGGGCCCTTCACTTCTGATTGCTCATCACTTGCTATTCTTATTCAATAGCACTGGGAGAGCTTTGTTCTACCGAATAAGAATGCTCATTGTTTGTTTGTGTATCTATTTTATTCCACCCACGATATAAAACACTTTTGTACCCCTAAGTGAGCTGTGTATCCCATGAAAGAAAGAGCTTGGTTTTGTCCTTCATGTGTTCCTAGGGTCTCACAGCTGCCTTGAAGGCATACTACTTCAAAGTACATCACCACAACTTTACAAATTAAGTAGAAAATATTAAATAGAGTTGTTGCTTTTTTTTTTTTTTTGCTTTTGTTCTGAATCATTGGGTGGTGTATTAGCCAGACTTCTTCAGAGAAACAGAACCAATAGAATGTGTGTGTGCACAAAGAGATTTATTGTAAGAAATTTGCTCATGTAAATATAGCCACTGGAAAGTCCAAATCTGCAGTATGGGCCAGCATGCTTGAGACTCAGGGGAGCTGCTGGTGCAGATGAACTATGAAGGCAGTCTGCAGAAGAATTCTCATGTTCCAGGAGGTTGATCTTTTTGTATTATTTAGGTGCTCAACTAATTGGAGGAGGTCCATTCACCTTATGGAGTCAATCTGCTAACTCATTAGTTCACCAATATAAATGTTAATCTCATCCAAAAGCACTAAGTTGAAAGGTAAAATTAATCATCACAGATGGCATATAATGGGAAATACAATGTGCAACATCTATGTTAAAGGAATATAAAAAACATAGTTTCGTAATAGAAAGCTTTAAATTCCTTCATTCTTAGGTCTTACTCTATTCTGGACCTCATGTCTGATAAAATCATATGCACATTTGAAGGTTTTGACATATAGATGGTTATTTAAATTAGTCACCTAGGGATGAGATTACCTATAGAATAAACATGTGCAGACAAAAAAAAATCTGACACCTGAGCTCTAAGGCATTTCAATATTTAAAGGTTAAGAAGATACAGCCACAGTGACTGATATAGCTGTAAATGTGGTAGTAGGACAAAATAAGACTGAGGGTTCATTTGGTTGCCAAATACAGTGTTTCAAGTAGGAGGTTGTATGGCTGGGGTTATAGCTCTGTTGGTAGAGTGTTAACCTCATATGCACAAGGCCCTGAGTTCAATCTCCAGCAAAGCGCGTGTGCACACACACACACACACACAGAGAGAGAAGGAGGTTGTTAGCTAGTAGCTAGCAATGAGCAGTGAGATACTTGGTAAGGTTATAAAGTGTTTTTTAAATTACTTTAGGATCCTTTTTAAACCATCTTAAGAAATCAAATGGTGACAGTTAATCTGTAGAAAATAAACAAAAGCAAGGAAGCTATTTGTAATGCATGTCAAGAGAAAAGAATTAATGAGACTAACTCTTGATAGGATCTACTGAGGTGGATGTGAAGCTAGGAATTATGGCCGTAAGTATCTTCAGTTGTCTGAGAAGGAAGATTCCTTTAGTAGTGCAGATGCACTAAGGTAACTTCTGATGGCTATTGACCCCAGCTCCCACATTAACATGGGACTGACTTGTAGATGAAGCCTCCCTAAATAAAATGGCCACCATGACAGCTCTGGAGAGGACCAAATAAGGTCAAAATTCCACCGCCCTATGTGAAGGAGGAGTTGAACACCTAATTGGCAAAGGTTGCTGAAAAAAGACCCCAGTTTTCAAATTAACTATAAAACACTAATAAATTTGGGGACAGCATTAACTTCTTTGTTGTTGTCTGCTTAGAGATGGCCCTCTGTCTCTTGAGATTGTTTTCTGCTTAAGCCTCAGTTTAGTTTTATTTTACTTTCACTTATAATAAAGTACCCTTGAATGACTTTTAGTGTCTCACTTTAAATTTTCTTTCATTGGAACATAAAAACCAAGATTTGGAGTTTCAGCTCCCTACTTTCCTGTGACAAGATACATCAAATGATATGAGAAGAAAAATGGAGACTGAGTAATGGCTGTTGGATCTAACAATGTGGACATAACTGATAACCCTGAAAATGTAGTTCAGGTGACTGGTGGAAGTGGGAGAATTGTGCAACCATATAATTCTAGGACATTTGGTCTCTCTTCTCAAATTTTTTTCTTTTTTACTGCTCAGAATATAAGAAGTTTCTTCATAAATGAGGTTGAAACCAGCATTTGGAAATGAGACTAGATTCTCTGCTTCACCAATTTCCTTCTGGGTTCTTACCTTGCAAAATTTGAAAAATTAAATTCACAGACAATAATAGAAGGGAAGAGTAAGTGAAGCAAAACTTACTTGAGCAAGAGGAGAGCAAGCTCCTGCCATATGGGAGGGAGCCTGATAGCAGAAAAACCCATTTTGGTGTGTTAGCTTATGAGCTTATATGGTTCTGGGTAGATCATGGAGTAAAATCTATGTAAAATAGGCATTGAAAATAGCACCAAAATCATTGGTCAAAGGCTTCGAATATAGCACCAAGGCTATTGCCTTTTAGATTTAATCCTTCTCACCTCTGGGACAAAGGAGTTGTTCCCATAGGTGAGCCTCCTGGTCTTTTACATTTGAAGTAGGCCTTGATGGTGCTCATCAATATTTTTACAGGTCAGCCTTCTTATGTGATCTTTGCATTGAACAAGAACCCAATGGGGCTCATCATTCCTGATTTCTGACCATTGACTATTTTCATTCAAGATTAGTCACCAAGATGTATTTAGAAATACTAAATACCATATTTCTCCCTGGAGAGTCATAAAGCAAATGAACATGTTTATTTATTTTTCTTTTTTTATTTATTCTTTTTACTTATACAAGACAGTAGAAAGTATTTTGACATATTATACATCCATGGAGTATAGCTTCCCATTCTTGCAGTTGAACATGATGTGGAGTTACACTGGTCATGTATTCATATATAAACATATGAAGTTATTTCCAATTCATTGTATTGTCTTTCCTGTTACTACCCCCCTCCCTTCTCTTCAAATGAGCATATTTAAATTCAAAAGAAATGTGTTGACTTTGATCTCACGTATGAAACTTATGCCTCCCAAAATTTGTCTGTGCTTGTGTGTGTGTGTGTATTGTGTGTGTTATAGCAACAATTTCTGATGTGTGAACATGAAATGGGAATCAACACAAAATAGTCATCTTTGGAATAAAATATTAATATGAGCATTTGCTTAGTTCTAAAATTTCAGCAAATGATATTGGGCTCAAAGAATATATTAATTTGTGCCATAAGAATATAAGTTTATGCTTTACAGAATAATACTAAATACATTATTTACCTTGTATAATTATAACACACATACATAAGCACATGTTTTATTTTTCATAGAAATCTTAGGTTCACAGTAAAAATTGACCAGAAAGTACAGCACTCCGATTTTATATCCTCTCCTGAGATATCAGCATCTTATACCAGAATGGTACACTGATTACAATTGGAAAACCAACATTGATTCATTGTCATCACCAAAAGTCCATAGTTTGCATTAGGGTTTATTCTTGAAATTTGACATTCTACAGATTTTGACAAATGTGTAATCTGTATTATGGTATGATACAGAGTAGTTTCATGGCCTTAAAATTTCCCGTACTCCACCTACTTGTCTCTTCCTCTCCTCCAATCCCTGACAACCACAGATCTTTTACTCTCTCCATAGATTTGCCTTTTCCAGGATGTCTTATATTTGGAACAATAGAGTACATAGACTTTTCTGATTGGCTGCTTTAACTTAACATCATGCACTTAAGTTTCCTCCATATATTTTCATAGTTTGATAGCATATTCTTTTTAACTATCAAAAATATCCCATTGTCTGAATATACAGTTTATTTACCCATTTATCTCTTGAATAACATCTTGATTTGTAACAGTGGTCCACTTCACCTTTTGAATATAGCCCTCACTGCACAATGACTTATTTTAAAATGGACATGTTTTTCTTTTCCTCTTTTCCTTTGCACCTTAAAAATGTCTCTTCTGCAGTTATAAGTAATATTCAATACAAAAGTTGTTAATTGTGTTCATGTTGCAAAGTGATTCAAAACCTGCAGACAGGATGTCTAATTTACTAATGAAAACATAAGGGAATTCTTCAAGAATTTTTGATGGCTTTGGAAAAAGCAGCTAAAATAATTTATTCCTATTCAGTTTACATGTGGTCCTGGGAACGGTAATGAGAAGGATAGGCTCAGATGGGGAGAAATAAGGGCCTCTAATTCCAAAATAAAAAGCATGCATGTGTACATAAATAAAATAAAGCAAAATGGGAATCTCAGTGTATAGAAAATATGAATCAGTAAGGTTGTAACACTGCAGAATTAGAATGTGGACTGATAGACTACCATCCATTCATGTTCTCCTTACTGTAATATGTTTGCTACAATAGTCACACAATATACAATATTGTCTTTGCTTAATCATTCTGCTTGATTTGCTGATTCCTCATGGGTACAGTTTATAAAGAGTTTGTTGAAAGATCCCTGTTAAGTAGGAATTGGTTCAGGAAAACTTGAGAAATTTGCAGGATAAGTCACTCAATGGTATTTTGAGTAGTGATAGTAAGGCATACGTTGAAATGACTCTCCACCTAACATCAGGGCCCTGATTTAAAAGAAATAATTTGACATCAGTGCTTTCCTCAAAAGAAAAGTTGTGGAAAATGATACTAAAACCTAAAACTTTCCAAACAACTTTAAGAATGTTTTCACCAACAGTATGCTGTATAGGATAATTACACAATTTAATACTATGAATTGAATTGAGTCTGGAGGCGGATATTGACTGACGAGTGAAAGCCTTTGGAAAGACATTTGTATGGTTCTTTTTGTCACTCTTTTGTATTATTCTCTCCTATTTTTCAGTAGTACAGCACATTTTATTCACCCTTTGAAGATGTGGCAGTTTTATGAAAACAATCTATTGAACTGTGAATTGTATCCTGTCTTTCCTGGAGAATATTAGGAAGAAATGTATCTAAAAACTTTCTGCAAGACAGATTCAATATTTAAATTAAAAGTGTGTTTTTTTTTAAAGTAATCAGCATTATGGTGGAAGAATAATACATCTGATATCTCTCTCCCTGATTCCCCAGGATGGCAATGGCATCCAGAATTAGTGCTGAGCAGAAGACAAGGGGAATTAATGAAGGACAAGTGAGGTGGCTACTCTCATGAGAGAAAAGAAGACTTCAGCTTGAGTAGCCATTACTGAGATGGCAAAACCAGACCCAGTTGTAAATGAAATTATAAGAACATTATCTTGAGAAACATCTGCCTGGGGAAAGGGTCAGTTCCCCTCCCCTTCTGAGAGCCTATCTTCAGAAAACTTAATCAACCTTTTGGACTGTAAATAACTGTTTCTAAGAGTCTGACTTCACCCTTTTGAAATATAAACAACCCTCTGCTGAGGCTTTCAGGCACATTGGATGCATGTGGAAAGAACCATTTTCTCTTT
This sequence comes from Marmota marmota marmota, assembly GCF_001458135.2. Classification (NCBI taxonomy): domain Eukaryota; kingdom Metazoa; phylum Chordata; class Mammalia; order Rodentia; family Sciuridae; genus Marmota; species Marmota marmota. Next base: position 23,499,241 of record NW_026000249.1, read on the forward strand.
TTGTTTTTTGCTTCTGTAAACACACTTCCCACTACAAAGCCTGTTCAAGGCCTTCAGACACCTAGATTAGAAATTTTATAACACAGCCTACAAGTGTTGTCAGGGCTCAGCCTTTGGAGCAGACTCCTCTGGGCCTGCAGGCATAATAAACTTGAATTCTCCCATTCTCTGATTGTGGCTTGGTGCTTTCCCACAGCATTTTGATTCCCTGACTGTGAAGTGACAACCACGCTGGCCTTTGAGCCATGGGTGTGACAGGCTGTCTGCTCCAGAGTACATGATGCCCCTCAGATTGAACTGGATGGTGCCACCCTATGATTCCGGGATCTCTTTCACCTAGGGAACTGTACTTCCAGAGCAGTGACTGTCACACAGACTCCCTGGAGACTCAGACAAACTGCTGCACAATCATCAGGATCAAGGCAAACTCCTGGGACCCAAGACCATAGCCAGGCCTTTCCATACAGACAGTAGGCCACCTGTAAGGGGCCCACCAGTATCAGGGACTACCACAGCAGGGAGGTAATGTTTTAAACTCCTGAGTTTTTGTGTGAATGAATGGGAAACTATTTGTGGCTCCAAGGCCTTGTGCTACAGAGTCTGAATGAGTCCTAACCTGCAGTTCCCTTCATCCAGCATAACAGAGATTCATATCCTGTAATAAGACCTCTGACCAGGTCCAGGGTTTATACAGGTTTGCCTTTAGCCAAGAAGCTCCTAAGCCCCCTTTGGGGATGCAGCCAGGTAGAGGCCTTGTGTAACTCCCACCTTGTCTGTCTTGTGGCATTGGCACATGGTGGGTCATGGAAGGAACACAGTTTAAATCTACAATCATGAACTGTATGATTAAAAATTTTAAAAAGGGCTATTCAGGATTAGAAAATTAAGCTGACCAAAGACCAACTCCATACTCTGTGAACTTGAATGGCCCACTTTTCAGGTTTTTCAGAAGGGACTCTCCATGTCCCCACTATCAAGGCAGTTTACCACATTGTAACTGGAGCCCCATGCCACCCAGATCAGTTTCCTTACATAGTTTCTTGGCTCCATATTGCTGGGACTCTGCCCTAATGGGTGCAATTCTGTTTTAACTCCAAGGGCTGATGTAGGGTCTTGTTGGCCAGAAACATGGTAAACCCAAAGCCCACTAAGCACATCCATCCAGGGGACCCCAAAGAGGAGCTTCTGCCCCTGCTATCCTACATATCCACTGCTCTGCCACCAGCCCCCAGTCAACCAGCCTTGCTGCTTTATACCCTGCCACTATCTGTGTCACTGGCTGCAGACCCCCTACCCTGCCAGAAGACTGTAGTCCATACCCTATGAGGAGACAACTCTGGTCCACCCATGAGCCACAAGCCCTATAGCTGCCCCTGTGTCAGACTCACAGGGCCCCACAGGTCAATGCAGATGGCACCATTCAAGAAGGGTGCTAGATTTTCTACTACCAGCCTTTCAGCACTACCAATTTCCTTAATTGGAAGCACCATATCCCTCCTTACTCAGTAAAGCCCCAAACATTAATAGATCACTTGGAGTCAATCTTCTAAACCTATCAACTGACCTGAGGAGACTGCCATCAGGCCCTCCTCACCCTCTTCAATACCAAGGAAGAGATGCATTCTGACAAAAGCCTGAAAATGGCTCCAGGAACAGGCCCCTGCACAAGAGGTAGATGCTGAAATCTAGGCATGAAGGGAAGCCCCAGGGGAGGTTCTGGCCTGGGACAACAACTGCAAAGAGTAATGCAACCAGCTACAATGATAGTAAATTGCCCTCCTCCAATGAATCTGGTCAGGTGCAAGGAAGCTCATCAACATGTATATGACAACCCTGGTACTCCAGAAGCCAGAAGAGCCTCTTTTGGAGTTCTATGAGAAGCTATGTGAAGGCTTTGGTATCTTCACTCTGTTTGGCCCAGAAGCCCCTGAGAACCAATTCATGGTCAATCTAGCCCAGATTATCAGGAAGAAACCCCAGGAGCTGGAGGGCCTTGCAGGCATGAACGCTTCCCAGTTACTCAAGGTGGCCAAAAGGTCTTTTTCAACCAAGATCAAAATGCACAAAGGCAGGCAGACATGCACATGAAACAGAAGGTGTCCCTTCTGGTGGCAGCACTTGGACATCCAAATCCAATCAGACTTCCTGGACCACCTCGCAAAAACCAGACTCTTGCAATCCAGGCTCCATTACAGAAGGACCAATCTGCCTACTGTAAGTAACTAGGCCATTGGGAAAATGAGTGCCAAACTGCAGGGAAGGCTCAGCCCACTCATGGAAACCAACCATGAATTGGGAAGGCTGATATCAAATAGAGACTGTCTCCAGTGGCCTTATCAGTCTAGGCAGGATAGACTCAGAATAGGAAAAATGAGATTCTTTGATTCTTGGCCCCTGGGAGCCTACAAGTGAAATGACAGTTAGGGTCCACCCCATGACATTCATGGGCAACATGGGCACTGAGTATTCTGTGGTCACTCTAAAAGTCTCTCTCTAAGAGTCTGACTTCACCCTTTTGAAATGTAAACACCACTGTGTGGGTTTTGTTGTTGTTGTTTGTTTGTTTGTTTTAGTTTGGGGATCGAACTCAGAGGCACTTAACCACTGAGCCACATCCCTAGCCTTTTTTACATTTTATATTTAGAGACAGGGTCTCACTGTTCTGCTTAGGGCTTTGCTAAGTTGTTGAGACTGACTTTGAACTCATGATCCTCCTGCCTTAGCCTCTGGAGCCATTGGGATTACAGGCATGAGCTACCATGTCCAGCTGTGTGAGGCTTTTAGGAGCATCAGATGCCTGTGAAAAGAGTCTGTTTCTCTCATTGTTGTTTTTTTGTTTTGGTTTGGTTTTTTTGCTTCTGTAAACACATTTCCCACTAGAAAGCTTGTTCAAGTTCTTCAGTCACCTAGATTACAAATTTTATGACACCAAATAGCCTATAAATGTTGTGAGAAGCTGTGAGTCAGGGTTCAGCCTTTGGAGCAGAGACTCCTCTGGGCCCACAGGCATAATAAACTTGAATTCTCCCATTCTTCGAGTATAGCTTGGTGCTTCCCAGACAATCTATTTTCTGCAACATTACTACAGTACATTCTAAAGTTATTCTATTGGACCTCCTTTAAATCTGTATTGCTTGGTTTATACTAGAAATTTCTATTCATTTTTGGGTTGGTTGAGAGGTAAGGAATTTAAACAGAGAGGCCAGATCAAAGACTTATCAAAACAACTATTAACAGCTTGTTTCCCCAGCAGGTTTTGGAGGAACTGTGTGGCTTATGAAGAGCATGGTTGTTGGAGCAGGAGGTGTGGGACTGAGAACTTGGTTCACTCTGTGCTATATGCAATTAACATTGACTTAATATTGGTCCTTGCTGAGACTCAGCTTTTTTGGCAATAAAGTGAGACTATTTCCCAAACCTATGTCACAGGACTGTTGTGAGAAATAACATGAAAGAGAGCCATTTGAACAAGTTAAAGCACTACATAAATACCAATTAGAGTTTATTTCCAATTTTGGTATAAAATAGGACAAAGAATTGACCAGGACATAGACCTAATAATCTTTTTTTTAAAAAAATAAGGAAATTTACTTAAAACAGAAAAGATTCTTCTTTTGTAATTTTTGGATAATTGTCTCCTCTTGTCAGATGCAAAAAGACGACTTTCTTTGAATGTTTTACTCATTCTCTTTGCTTATCTTCAACTCACATTCTCCCAGGGAAACAGTACTCTAACCTCTGTAACTCATTGTCTAGACAACTAAATTACTTTCTTTCACCATTGATTTACTAATACTGTATGCACAATATAATTGATACACAGAATTTCAAGAAACAGTCTACTGATCAATGATAAGTGTTACCAGTAGTTACTGCCATTGTGTAAAGGTAACATGATGCTTGCCAAAATGACTCAGAGGGAAAAAGATGCAGGGTTGAAAAGTACTTCAAGGATCCTTCCTGCTGATCCTTTGGCCTTCTGTCAAGAAAATATTTAAATCAGTCCCAAACACAGATGGCAATTTAATTTTTATGGACCCATAGGAAAAGAGATTATGCACACACACAAATACGTAAACTTTTCAGTTATTAATAATGTTAAAGATCAGAAAAGTTTAATTTTCAAACCTAAATTATATGAAAATCATGAAGCCATGGAAGTCACTATACCTGACATTTTCTGAAATTTTTGTGGTCATATTACAGGTAAAAAGGTGTTTTTGAGAAGCAGAGATCACGGAAGGGCAATTTGAAGGAGACAATGTTTGAAGGGAAATGGGGGTGAGGGGCATTTGTTATCCTATTAGAATGAGAGTCCATCATAGATATGGGCAGGTGTATCTAGAATTTTCTAATTTCCCTCTTTTTGTTCAGCATGCTGTCTTGTGTTTTACAGTTCTAAACTGAGGATCCCTGTTCTCCCTGGGAAAGTAAGACCTGCTAGATTCTAAACATGTCAGCCAGTGCTCATTTCATCCAGGCCCAGCTTACCAGGGTTGGTGATGACATTTCTACCCACATCATAGAACTAATTATGTTTGTCTGATGTTTATGTGCTCAAAATATGCATCTTTGGCCAAATTCTGAACTTGTGGAGAATCAACAGTGTGTTTTATTCTTTTTATATTCTCCATTATACTTACTTAGCCTTCTCTATATAGACAAATCAAGAAATTTCTTGGAGCAATCACCTTTAGACAAGATGGAAGTAGAAACTTGGAGATCATCTCAGCAGAATGAGATGAGAAGGAACCAAAAATGTAGAGCGAAGGATAAGGATAGCAGTGGTGATGCTGTATGTACCCTTCTAGAAGTATCCTGTCAGGAGGACTAGCATGTCTCATTACTAGTAATGTTAACTTTGATGAAGTAAGCAAGGTGCTGTCTTCCAGGTTTCTCAACTATGAAGTTACTATTTTTTTGTCTTTTTTAATATGTATTTTGGAGGAAGTTTTGAGATTAGGCAAATATCTTATTTCTGGTAGTACTTTTGTCTACTAATTCTGGCATATAATGATGATTCCCTGGTGTTTGCCTAATTGAAATTTTCAATTTTCATCATTCCTTTTCAGTTTGTTACTTGGAATTATACTGTAAGAAAGAGTTGTCTCCTCTCATCTATTTATTATATGAGGTATTTTTTGTTTTAAGGTGAGAATGTAGAATGTACAAAACAGGTGATAAAGGCCAATTTGTGAAGAAAATACTATATCAAATACTATGTAATAATTCACTGCAAATTTTTACATATATATCAGTACGTGGAGGAACAGCATATATGTGTGTCTTGGGCACATACGTCCACTCGCTGTTGAAGTCATGACTGACAAAGAAATAAATCAAAGTCACAACCTTGGCATATACCAAAGGAAATACAACTTAGAAATGCAGACCCCTACCAGGTGACATCATATAATATAACAAAAAGTAGAAGCTCCAAACATTAAAAAAAATGGCTGGAAAATAAAAATAAAAAGGAAAGTTTTTTTTAATATAATAAACTATGGGTTCTCAAAACTGTTCCATTAATTCAGTTTTATTTCTTCTTTAAAGTAATGATGTTTAGTCTAGGTCTTTCTTTCAAGAGTGCCCATATCCTAAAAGTGTGAATTAATTGAACAAAACCCTACTCTAATTTTCTTGATAAGAATCTTAAATGATCTCCAAATTTCAAGTGAACTATCTTTTCTTCTTTGAAAAGACTGTCATTATAGGACTGACCCTTGGTTACCTATGGAAAAAAATATACAATTTCTTATTATATGAATTGCTGTGGTAATAAGCCTGGCCAAAAAAAAAAAAAATTACACCTTGAGATAGACAATTGTCTCACTTTTCTGTCTTACAAAGACAGCAAAATCGTATGACTATCTTTTCCTGGCTAACATCACAAAGTATATTCAAAAGATCTTGCTATTGTGTAATTTTCCCACAGCTACTAGTTCTTTTCAATTTATTTCTCTATATGTCTAAACAACTAATTGATGTTGTTTTCAGCTAACTCTATCATTGTTATAACAAAAAAATATCATGTGTGATTTGTTACTTTAATTCATTCAAAGCACTTTGAACTTTCTCTAACAAGTAAATTCACTATGGCAGATATTGCAAATTGGCTACCCAAAAGCTCTTTAAAACCAGTTATCACTTGCTTTTCTCTACTGAAGAGACAGGTGTATTAACACTGGCTCTGCTTCTCTTACAGTCAATGTGGCCATATGAGAAGTAGTTCTTTTTTTTTTTTATTTCCAGCTTTGTTGATATGTGATTGACAAATTAAAATTATATATATTTAAAGAGTGTAATGTGAGGAATATATTTAGTTCATAGGTATTATGAATTGATTACCATAATCAAGCTAAATAACATATTCATTACCATGCATAGTAACCACCTTTTTGTAATGAGAATACTTAAGATTTACTATTAAAGCAAATTTCAAGTGCAAAATATACTATTATTAGCTATAGTCACCATGGTGCACATTAGAGTTTCAGAACATATAACTTAGAGTTCATAGCCTTTGACCAATATCTCCCTGTTTTCTCCACCCCTCCAGCACTGGATAACTACCATTCTATTCTCTATGTGTTCAGCTGTTTTGAATATTTTTTTTTGTATTTTTAAAACGGTTTTATTAAAGGCAATTAGTATAAAATACAACCAAGTTACACATTACAAAAACTTATCATTTTCGAAAATGTGTATCAAAGAAAGGGAGGCTCAAAGGAAGGCCGCTCCACACTCCTCCCATTGGGCCACACGCCCAGGCCAGAGGGCTAGGAGCAGGGCCTTGAAACAGACCCTGGTTCTGAAGTCCTGGAGGGCTTCTGTAGAAGTAGTCAGAGAGCAGGATCTTGGGTCCTACTGAGTTCCAGGTGCAGGGGTCAGACACAGGCTTCTGCTGGTGAGTGTGCTCAGGAGCTCCTGCTTTTACAGACCCCACCTTGTAGCCTGGGGGAGAAGCATAAGGAAAAGGGAAGCTTCAAACTGGGGGAGGGAAAGTCACCTCTGCACTGACCACCCAGGTGTCAGGTCAGGTAAGATGGGTACTGAACTTCTCCCGAAGGCAAAGGCAACAGCAGGAGACCCCTCCAGGACTCCCTGCTGTGGCTTCTACTCACTCTTGGGGGGCTGCCTCACTAGAGGTTGCAGGGTTGGGTCAAAGGGACCTAGAGCATGGAGTCCTCAGCAGCTCCAACTCTCAGCTCTGAGGACCACCTGAAGGGAATGCCAAGATTAGGAGGAAAGTGGGAAAAAAAGAACTTTTGACAAGGGAGTAGAGACTATCCCACCAGGCCTGCCAGCTGGACCCTCTCTGCTGTCCAACACCAGGGAACACACACTCAGGGTATCTGTGAGACCATGCAATATTTGTCTTCCAGTTTCTGTCTTAGTTCACTTAACTTAACGTTTCCAACTTTATCCATTTTGTAACAAATGAGAATTTCTTTTTTAAAAGCTGTAAAATGTTTCATATATATATATGCATATATACATACATATGATTTGTTTTATATATATATATATGTGTGTGTGTGTATATATATATATATATATATATATATATATATATATATATTTGTGTGTTATATACACATAAAAATTATCCATTTATCTATTGAAGGACACTTAATTGTTTCCCAAATCTTTTTTTTTTAATAATTTTATTTTTAGCACAATATTTTTTTTTAAAGAGAGAGAATTTTAATATTTATTTTTTAGTTTTTGGCGCACACAACGTCTTTGTTTGTATGTGGTGCTGAGGATCAAACCCGGGCCGCACGCATGCCAGGCGAGCGCTCTACCGCTTGAGCCACATCCCCAGCCCCCAAATCTTAACTATTGTGAATAATACTGTAATGAATATGAATATGAGAGTGTAGATATTTCTTCAGGTTAGTGATTTCATTTCCTTTGGATATAAACCCAGAAGTGGGATTTTTTTTTTTTAATAAGACCCCAGCATCACAGGAAACAAGAGCAAAAATAGACAAGTGGTATTGCATCAAACTGAAAAGCTTTTGCACAACAAAGGATGTAATCAACAGAGTAAAGAGACCACTCACAGAATGGGAAAAAATATTTCTGAACTATATATCTGATGAGGGGTTAGCATTGAGTTCTACTTTTAAATTTTTGAAGACCTTACATACTGTTTTTCATAGTGGCTGTACTAATTAACATTTCTACCAACAGTGTGAAGGAGTTCTCTTTTCTCCACATCCTCCACAGCACTCATTAACTTTGTCCTTTTTGATAACAGCAATTACAAATAGAGGAAAGTGATGTCTCAGTGTGATTTTGATTTATATTTCCCTGATGATAAATAATTTCAAATGTTTCTCAAATACCATGGTTTTTGAGTTCCTTATGTATCCCTAATAGTTTTTTTTTTATTATTTTTTTTTAGTTGTAGATGGGCACAATATCTTTATTTATTTTTATGTGGTACTGAGGATTGAACTTAGCACCTCACACTTGTGAGGCAAGTGCTCTATCACTGAGCCACAACCCAGCCCCTATATCCTTAATATTAAACCATCATCAGATATATAGTTTGGAAATTTTTTTTTTCCATTCTGTAGGTGTTACATCATTCGCTATGCAGAAGATTTTTAGTTTAATGCAACTCCACTTGTGTATTTTGGCTTTTGTTTCCTGTGATATTAGGACCTTATTTAAAAAAAAAAATATTCCACCAGGTATGGTGGTGCATTCCTGTAATCCTAGTGACTCTGGAGGCTGAGGCAGGGGGATTGAGGCCAGTCTCAGCAACTTAATGGGGCCCTAAGCAATTTAGTGAGATCCTGTCTCAAAATAAATAAATAAACAAACAAACAAATAAATAAATAAGGATGGGGATGTGGCTCATTGGTTAAGTGTGGCTTCATTCAATCCTCTTTACCCACCCCCCCCCAAAAAAAAATATTCCAATGTCCTGAATGTTTCCCCTATGTTTTCTTTTTATAGTTTCAGGTCTTACACTTAATTTATTAATGCATTCTCATTTTTGTAACTAGTAAGAAATAGTGAAATTGAAGAAAACCCTAAGAATAAGAAATACAAACAAATCAATATCAAAAAAAATCCCCAAATAATTGTTCAAAATGGGCAAGTGATCTTAAATGACATTTCTAAAAATAAGGTTATGAATGGTCAATAGGTATATGAAAGAATGTTCAACACACTAAACATTAGGAAAATACAAATCAAAACCACAATGAGATTTCACCTCTGTCCACTAATGATGATGATAATGATGATGATGATGATGATGATGATGATGATGATGATGAAGAAGAAAACATAGTAAATGCTGGTGAGAATGTGCACCTTGGTTTCCTACTTGTCATGAAATATGTTTGAGTGTCCTAGCTCTGGACTCAGGCTCCATTCCAGATAATGGGAGGTACACAATCTATTAGAAAATCTTGTTTAGGTGCACATTAAAATGATTATCACTAGTCAGAAGAAGAAAAAAAAGAAAGAAGGAAAAAAAAGGTTGGGGAAATGAAGTTGAGATTTGGGAAACAATTAAGTGTCCTTCAATAGATAAATGAATAATTTGTTATGTGCATAACACACACACACACACTATATATTTATATATATATATATATATATATATATATACGGTTCTGTTGGCTATTGTGAATAATATTGCAATGAAAATGGGAGCTCAGACACCTTTACATGGCATTCATTTCATTTTGTTACCAAAAGCTGGGTCCTTGTCCCTGATGCCAATCCAATAATGAGGACATGATTTTGAGAAAAAGGAAAAAGAAGGTTTATTGCTTTGCTAGCCAAGGAGAAGCACAGAGGACTCCACTCTCAGAGGCTGTGTCTGCCCATCCAGGGGAACTGAGGGCTTTTAAATAAGCTATTCAAAGACCCTTCCAGGTGTTCCCTGTAGGAGGCTTCTAATTCACTTGTTAATTTGGGAGAGAGCCATTCTTTAGATTTTCAGGTGCCATCCTATTACAGTCTGAATTACTTGGTTCCTGTGGTGGGTGTGTGCTCAAATACCAATAACTAGGTCTGGGATCAAAAAAAAAAAAAAAGTAAGTCTGAGCCTTGTTCCCAGGTTAAAGAGGGAGTAAAGGAAAAAGAAAAAAATGTCCATTTTAAAATAAGTCATAGTGCAGTGAGTGCTATATTCAAAAGATGAAGAGGACCACTGTTGCAATTTACTTTGGGTATATATTCAACAGATGTAAGGTCAGCAGCAGCAACCAAAAGGAGGCAGATTTAAAAGGCTGCTTAATGAGGCTTTTTTGAGATTTTGCTCCTGGTTGGGACCCTCAGTTCAACAGGGTGGGTCTAAGGAGAAGCATGCCTGGGCTCACCGGACTGCAATTTTTATTGGGCTTAGGGCAGGAAGGGATGGCTTGGGACAGGAAAAGGGGTTTTTAGAGTCCTTTGTCCTACTGGGGTTTGTTAGGGGAAGCTGGCTAAGATCCAGGACTGGCCAGGAGACCCTGCTGATTGACAGGTGGTTCAACCCAGCAGTGCCTGAGTGGTGCATGGCTTGGTGTGTTTTTCCTCAGCCACCTCCATTGACCTGACAAAGATTATATGTTAGTTATATTTCTAGGTTTTTGAGGGAAATTCATGCTGTTCCTCATAATGGTTGTAGTAATTTACATTCTCACCAACAGCGTATAAGAATTGCTTTTTCTTCACATTCTCACCAACATTTATTGTTTTTTTTCAAAGTGTCACAGAGTATAATTTTATTTATGTAAAATTCTCAAAAATGTTAAAAAGAGAAAGATATGAAAGAGATTAGTTGTTGCCAGTGACTGGGGATTGTGTCCATAAAAGGGTTGCACAGAGAAGATATTTGTCATGAATAAATGTTTTTGTATTTTAATTTTAGAAGTAGTTACAGGTGTACACATATACCATAAAATGACAGAATTATTCCAATGCCATTTCTTATTTTGAATATTATACTCTAATTTTACAATACATAACAATTTCAAAAAACTAGATAAATATACTTCTTAGAACAATTTTTGCTACTGTTTGTGAAAATATATTTTTTTCAAAGAAATAAGTGGGCTAAGTACTTTAAAAATTAGGTAAGAAAGCCATATGCAGCTATATACTGCTTACCAGAAATACACTTCAAGTCTCATGGTACAGATGGATTAAAGGTAGAAGATGAAAAAGTTATACAACTACAACATACAACACTAGTGAAAAGGAAGTTTGAGTGGTGATAGTAACATCAGATGAATTATATTTTAGAGCAAAAAATATAAAAATATTGTCAGGGAGAAAGAAGGTACTTTCAAAATGATAAAGGGTCAATTTATCAAGGTGACATAACAATCTTAAATGTTCATGCATCTAATAAAGAGAGCTTCAGAACAGACGAAGCAAGAACTGCTAGAGCTTCAAGGACAATTAGTCCAAAATGATAGAGATTTCAGTACCATTTTTTCAATAATCGATAGAGTTGTTTGACCGAAAAATTAGTAAAGGTACACACACAAAAAAATACCAGCACTCTTAACAAATCTGACTTCATTGATATTTACAGAACTCCTCACTCAGCAGCAGCAATATATATATATATAATATATTCTTTCCAACTGCATAGTGGACATTTGATTTGCTCAGATAGACAATATTTTGGGTCTCAAAACAAATGATGACAACTTTGTATGTATTCAGGTAATACAAAGTATGCTCTCTGACCATGCTACCTATTTCAAGACTTATATAAAGCTCTAGTAATCAATGTAGAGTGTAATTTGAAAGCAAAAATAACCAAAATGGGGAACAGACCTCAATGAATCAGCAAGCTTTCTTTATTAAGCAGCGGAATGGCACATTTTCAGGGGAGAAAATGGCAACTGATTACAACAGAGGTCTGATTTTTATAAGGTTTAAGGGAGATTTGAGTTATAACAATTGAGATTTCAATCATTTGCGGAATGCGTCAGTTGGGCTGTCAGAGGGAACAGTTGTGAATGTTCAAAGCCCAAATCAGGAAAGAGCTGCAAAAATGTAAAACCCATTGTTGTTGGGAAAGAGTGAAAGTCCAGAGTTCAGAGCCCATTGTTTGCCTTCCCCCATCCTCCACACTGTCCTCCTTTCTCCCTGGGGGTTGGTGTTTTTCATATCTTTCATAATTGATATAAAACAGATAGGTAGATAGATTATAGATCTATTGATGGAGGAGAATGGTCCATCCAGAAATATGATCACACATTTTCAAAAACAGATTTATGGCAAAATTATGCAGGCAATATAACAGAAGAAAACATATTCAACACAATGTTGGTACAAATAGGTAAGTACATATATGCCCCCAAATGGAATTCCATCTATACTTTGTGCTGAATATGCATGCATACACATACAGAGGCACACACACAAATATTCAGTCAAAATGAATCATGTAAAGCTTAAAGCCGTAAAAATTCTATAGATAATAACCATTGTGACCTTGAGTTAGCCAAAGATTGGCACCAAAGACATCATCTATGGGAGAACTTATTGATATAATGGATTTCATCTAAAAGATGCTGCTCTAAGACTGCATTAAGTTATGAAAAAATCAACTTGCAAACTGTGAGAGATTATTTGTAAATCATGCATCTGACAGAAGTCTTATGTCTAGAATATATAAATGGTTCTCCAGAATAATTGATGTCATTAAACAATCCAATAAAAACAGGCACATATTTGCATCTTCTTTAGGAACATATACAGAGAGAAAACACAGGATTAGATGTCCATCTCCATTAGTAATGCCAGAAATGCAAAATAAAGTCTCAATACATGACACTTCTATTAGAATAGCTAAAGTATTTATATTAAAAATGATAATACCAGTGTTAGTGAGCATATGCAGGAATTGTAATGTATTACTGGTGGGAGTTTAAAATGACACAACCATTTTGGAAAACACTTTGATATATATAAGTGAACCAGATACTTGTAGTATCTGTTCTACACCTAGGTATTTATTTAAAACGAGTGAAAGAATATAACCATATAAAGATCTGTACATAAGTATAGTAATTGTATTCATAATAGCCCCCAAATTTAAAAACCTGCAGAATCCATCCATAGATGGAGGAATAAACAAAATACCTTACATCAATACAATGGAATGCTTTTAGACAATAAAATATATTATTACTTCATGTCATAACATGGGTGAATATCAAAATACTAATGTTGAATAAAGGAAAACAGACAAAGGTGTGTATACTGTATGATTCAATTTATATAATATGCTAAGAACTAGAAATTAGTATATAGTGACAGAAAAATCAGTGGTTACTTGGAAGCATGAATAGAGTAGGGAGGGAATGAGGTAAGGATTACAAAGAAGCGTAAAGAAAATTTTTACATGATAGATATTTTCTTTATCTTGATTTTGCTTATGTTTTCATGGATATGTTTCAAAACACCAAATTGTATAGTTCAAATATATGCAGTTAATGGCATATTAATAATATTTTGATAAAGCTGTTAAAAAATAAGAATTAAAAATTTAAACAAGCCTCTACCATAATTTGGAGAATGTTGGCCAGTAAAAATCAGTAATGCAGCTACTTCTGAAAATGTGATAGTGATTCAACCAAAACCGTGGATTTAGCAGCTGACAGTAATTTCCTGCCCCTAAAAAATAGAAATGAAAATTAGCCAATTAACCTTATCAGGTAATTAGAAATATGGGCTTCTCACTGCAAATTAATTTCATTTGCAAAATAAACTACAAAGATACTCCTATGATTTGAAACTTCTGGCTTATATGCTAAATACTTCCTGAAAGCATGGATGCAAGTAAGAACCAAGTAATATTTTCATTTGGAAGAATGATGGGCTCAAAGGAGATGAGACCTTGCAGAAAAAAAGAGATACTACATATTAAAAATGTCATGCTTATTAACAAACTGGTGTTTCATAAATGGAATATCTCTAGGTAGCAGTGTGAGAAAAAAAAAATTTGATGCCTAAGTAGAAGGAATCAAGAAAAAAGAAGAAAAGAAAAACTATGTGCAAAGATAAAATTTTCTACTTTTTAATACCAGAGTTATATAGAGAAAATATAATTTGATGCTTGTTTGAGCTATTAACAAAGTAAATATACTTCTACCAAAGCTCAAGTTCATGTAAACTAAAAGACATTGTCAGTTGCAACTTTTTTATACATAACCAAATATGTCAAGTTCAAAAGAAATAGAAAAAAAATTAATTGCTTCATGGAATTTATTAAGGGTACCTATGATATTTTAATATTATAAGTAGTAGAGAAAGCTTATACTAAATACTCTTTCTTTCCTTGTTCTGATACTTGTGCAAAGTGGATATTTTTATCATAAAAAGGAGCTAATATAATATATTCATCTTTCAATTATAACATAGAACAATTATTCTGATCAGCTGAAATATCCACAAATTGAGTCCTCAATTTAATTTTGACAAAGATAAGAACTTATTGAATTTTGCTGGAATCCTATATAAATTCTTGTGGTATATAATTTATAATTGATACAGATGACATAATTGAAAGAGAAGAGTGTAAAAAATTTCCATAAATAAGAGATAAAAGTGGTATTTCTTTTTTCTTCTCACAGGTGAGAGGCTCTTCAACTATTTGAGATGTGTTCCCCATAGTACTTATAAAACCTATCCCTGTCCAAGCTGAAATATCAATACTTCCTCTTCATGTGAAGGAAGAACAGCAAAGCACAGGAGGAACAGAACAAAACAATGAGACATGAAGCTCAGGGAGGGCTCCAAGCAACTCTTCACACCAATAATTATTTATTTTTTCTAAATAAAAGAATCCTGTATCTTTTAAAAATGGCACACTGCTTACATATTTTTTAAAAATCTATTTTTTTAAGACACACACATACTTCTTAGTTCTCTTTCATATATTTCCTATTGAGATGCTGAATCACTATTTAGTTTTTAAAAATTATATTATTCATGGAAAGGTTAAAGGATGAGCCACTAAAGGAAAATGAATAAGAACAATGGCAAGACATCACATTCTTGGCTGGTCAGATTCCATTGACACAAGAAATCATACCTGGCAAATGACCTCCTAAAAGATCCAAAAATACAATCTTAAAACACTTGAAATGTGTTGCTTACTATGTTAACTACTTTCTGTATTAACTCATTGAATCTAACCAGTACATCATGCAGTAGGTAAAATTCATAGGCTCATTTCACAGATGAGGATCTTAAGGTTGAAAATGATGAATTTATTCAAAGAGCAAATAAACTGTGGTGATCCCTTTACAATCAGGGTGCTGGCTCCTTAGCTGACAATCATAGCCCCTGGCCCAGAGAATGAAGCACATACCACCAGTGATCCTAATGTCTTCTGGATCTTCGCTAAGGAGCCACTTGATCTGGGTGTAGAAGAAAGAGGACAGATTTGTCCAGGAGTTTAGGCGCCACAAATGTGCTTGCAGTGTCTTCCTGACAGAGGGAGGAATCAAGCTAAAAAGAACTTATAGAACATCCATGAAGGATAAAAGAAGTCACTGAATTGTGGGATGGCAGTGTTATTGGAATGAGAAGTGGCATCGGCTGGTGAAAATGGATGACAATGTGAGGTGTGAGGGCCAACAGGTGACTGCCTAAGAACAGGGTCCTAGGCCGCTTAATGTGCTTTCTGTGCTCACCTGTCCTTAGGTGAGGTCCCTGAAGTGGTTGGCACTGCTACCACATAATTCTTGCAGCCTCTTCTGTGCATTTTGGGGCACCTTGGCTATAATTGGAGCCCACGCTGTTTCTGCTGGTTATCACATTTGTTGATCTAAGGCCTATGAGATGCTAAATTCTATTCTGTGGAGAGTGTGAGAAGAATTTTGCTTCCCTTCTATGTTATATATTATGGTAGTTGCAAGTTGGAGACTAACAAGCAACTGCATTTATTTTATAAAGAGGTTTGAGTAAAATTAGTGCTTCAAGTATTTACTCATATTTTCACCTTTAAGCTTCTTTTTATATGTCTCTGAATATTACCCTATACTGCAATTCAAATTATTCCTCTGATAACACACTGAGACTAAGCCTACCTGAGGAAGGATTCTTTTAAAAAGAATTATGTCCAAGAAGTTTGCTAGGTCCTTGTGGAGGACTCTGGTGACTCACATGACTAGTTCTTTAGGCAAGCGTGGAGAGGCCTGAATCCATCTGTGTACAAAGCACAGGTTCAATACTCCCTTGCCATCCCTTCAATATGTGCACTGAAGCTGAAATAATCTGGCCAATAACTACTAGCCACTTCCCTCACTATTCTTCCATCAAGCATCCTCAATCTCCCAGCACCCTCTGCTCAGCATTAAAATACAAAAATGAGACATTGCAGTCTTTGAGAGCAAACGACTTAAAAATACAAAGGGGGCCTAAAATAATTCTGATAAAAATCTAAACTCATAGGTGTGTACTCAGTAGCATCAGCATTAAAGAGGTGATACTTAGCTGTCAGCAGAAAGGGATGTGTATTGGATTGAAAAGGTAAGCATACTACCTTGATAGAATTTTGAATGATGAGTCACAGCTAATCAGGAGAGAGGAGCAAAGAGTGGTATGTGGGGATAGAATTAGGGAGGGAGGAGGGATCATTAGTGACCTCAGAGACAAGATAGAAAGTCAAAAGACATATGGAAGGTGATCAATAAATACTGAATGGGTAGAGAAATGGATGAATAAATGGTAATTGACTATATTTATGATACTTAAGTTCTTCCAAAACATAGTTACATAATTATTTCATATACTTTTCACAATACTCTTCTAAAAAGGCAGGGCTTTTAGGTCATATTGTACCGATGATGAATTTGAGGTCCTAAGAGGTTAAAGCAGTGACACAACTAAAATGCTACCCAAGCTCCATAAATGTGCCATTGCCACCTCAGTGGTCACAGAACATCAGTAATGATGTCCATGTGAATAAGCAATTGGGGGCTGAAGTGGTCCCCCAATTCCTTGACCTATGTGTGTTTGTGCTTTGGCTTCTACTTTAGTTTTTAGTTTATATGTAAAATGACAAAATGTTTGTTTGTAATGCTCTTTTAAAAATGAGATTCCTGACATTATGCACAGTTATGTGAGAGGTCAGAGCAATATGTTTAGACCTTCTCAGTTTATAAGATTATAGCTATTAAATGCTTCCATGGACCAACAGCTATAATCTTACTCCAAACATAACATTGAAATCTGATGTGATGTATTATGTTACTATATCTTCATAAAATGATAATGCATGACACCTTTTTTCCTATTGGAATGTTATTACTCCGTGGTTGCCCTTTAGGTAAGAATGGTCTTCTTTGTCCTAAAATAGATATTTTATTTCCAGAGAATATTGGTACTGTTACTCGTTGTTGAAATTATGTCTTGCATGTATCAAAAATAATTATGGTCATGAATATCAGCATCAATGTAAGGGATAGATAGCAATAAAGATAATATCTGATAATTTCTTTGCAGAAGGGGGGAAACTCAGGAAGATAAGGCAGAGCTGTTGTATATACATGCAAATATTCACATCAGAGACTGATGTAATACATTAAGTGATGAATAAAATCTGGTGGGATGTCATTAATGTGAAGTTAGATTTCCTTCCAAAACACTCATCATCGATTTTGCCCCAAATTACACATATCATAGAGGAAACTTGGGTAATAATGTTGCATGACCCTCATCTCAGTATGTCTAGGATAGCATGCAGGAAGAAAATGTGAAAGTTAATCCAAAAGTCCTTGTAGGGAGAAGATTCCATTCAAACTGCTAAGTGAAATGGCAAGATGATTCATGCGACAGAGGAACAGAAAAGACCAACTTTGTGGGAGATTGATGACAGGATTACTTTGAAAATATATTGCTTTCTTCTATATAAATTAATACTTGCAGCTTCATAAAGTGTTTTACTTGTCCTGAATATAAAAATTGCAAAAATACACTCATATTTCTTGTTTTGCTAAGGTGTTGTCACAGTAAAATTTATCCCATTCCAGTTACATAATCCACTGAATCTCTGACATGTTGAACATTTCTGGAAAGAAATTACCATCAAAAAGAACAGGTCACTAGTCTTCTAGACCTGAAAGTATTCCTAAATTCATACAAACATTATTAATGGAAATTTCACCTTTTAAATTGGCCAGAGTCAGGGAATTATTTTTGATGGAAAGGGCTTTCACATTGCTCTTTCACTTATCAATAAATACAATCATTTGTCCACAGAAGACTAGACCAAATTAATTTGAAGTTGTTGATGATGACAATAGCAATCATAATGAAATAATGAGTATTTAGTATTTGAAATGAGAAAATTTAAGACAGTAGCAATTCACTAACTCAAAAACACATTTATTAAATATTTACATTTTCTGTTTGTTGAGAAAAGAAATGTTATGTTTCATTCTACAAAGAACAGAGAAGAATACACACCCTATAGATTTCAAATATTAATTAGCACAATTTCATTGGAAAGCCAATTTTTATTGCAAACATTTATTTCAATACTATTATATTTAAAATGAGAGTTATTTATGCATGCAAATATCTTTATGTGCTTGATTTATTTATGCATGCAAATATCGTTATGTGTTTGAAATTATCTTTTATTCATGACACAACTAGATAACATTAGTTATTTTTGTTAAGGATGAAAATATTCTATATAGATATAATTGCCTCATCTGAAGAGTCAGAGCTGAATTTCATAGAGTCCCTGGAATACATTGTAGTAACTGCTTCATTCCTGTTTGATTAATATGTTTGTATATGTGGCAGTATTTGTTCTAAGACTTGGTTTGTCATGACAAAAAGTTTAAGGGAAATCACTGATTCTTGACTACCAACAACTTTTGAGCAGTGTTGTCCATCAAAACTAAATTAAGAAAACCAGGTGTGGTGATGCATGCCTGTAATCATGGTGGCAGCTTGGTAGGCTGAGGCAGGAAGATCACAAGATCAAAGCCACCCTTAAAAGCATAACAAGGCACTGAGCAACTTAGACTCTGTCTCAAAATAAAAAAAGCTGGGAATGTGGCTCAATTTTTCAGCCCCCTGGGTTCAATCCCTGGTAACACAGATAAATAAATAATAAATAAATAAATAGATGCTTAATCCTTAATCCTATCTGGATCTTTATCAAAAAACAAATCTAGTGTATGGTCTTGGGATATTTAATACAGAATTTAACTTCCTTTGCCAATTATTTAGCTTTCCCTGAGGGCACTGAATGAAATATTTATCATGACAAGGACAGGAAACTATTCTCACATCTTCATATAAACATTTGAGCTAAATACATATGGCATAAACTCTACATCTGTTCCCTTCAAGTCTGTTTATTGGAGTGTCAGGTTTTTAAAGTTTTTGTGTATTATATGAGTTTAACAAAAATTTACTCAGAAACTCAATTGACTTCTCACAGAATTAGGCCTTCCTTATGGGTGGAGGTTCCCAAATGATTTTTTTTTCAAAATGGGAGAAAAAAAATCACCTTTATAATTATCAAAATATTGTTTCCTACCATAGCTGGAACAAATACTTGTGGCTAATTGAATGGCTAGACTTGGGAAAACATTTTATCAGGGTACCTATTAGTTTATGTTTCAAGTACTTTCTTGTGAGGAAAGTGAAACTCTGATACATCAAATGACTTGCCTGAGAAGCCAGTGCTAATCACCAGAAACTCTGGGTACAGAAAAGCACAGTATTTTCTATTTCTGGAAGCTCAAGGTCTTGGACAGAAGAAATGGAATGTGGTTTCTGACTAACTCAATATCAATGATTCACAAACATGGCTATGCATTAGAACTGACAAAGTTATTGAAAAATATATATCACTCTTCCAAAGCAAGCATGCAGCTTTAGACAGCCTGGAGGGGAGGTTCCATACCTCTGTATATAAAAATCATCTCCACACATCAAGTCTATGCTTTAAAATAAACAAAATGGAAGAGCATGTATAATGCACCTCCAATTTACCTCAACTGTGACCAGACTTCAATATCCTTCCATTAGCTCTTTTCCGATCTTCCAAAGACCAAATGGGAGCTAGGTAAGGAAGGCATTACTCAAATATATGCCTAGCTTGACGAAGTGGTCTAACACTTTTGTGTTCTTTAGAATCATCTAGGATGCTTGTCAAAATGTAGTTATGAGGAGCCACTTGAATACTTGATAATGGGTAATTAATAAATGGAATAATGGATGCATACTAGAAATTGATCTGAAGTCTCACCTGAAAGTGAGGCTTTATGACCCTATTTCACCCTTACACTTTGTCAAAACTTTTGGCTTCTCTTGTGTATCCACTGGAAAAAAAATTAATAGATGTGCATGACCAAGTTGGTCTGGGTTATTTGGTCTACTGTCCCCATGCATTTGCCTCTGATAGTTGACCCTTCCTTTATTCAGAGACTAAAACACATTTATCTTCTAGTCCTGGCTTTAGAACACTGTCTGGCAGTGAGTAGGAAGTGAACATACTTGTCTGCTGGGGGATTTGGCAGGATGGCCTGTAAAAATATTTCCCAAAGTATATCTGAGCTTGCTCCTGGAAATACAAACTGTCTTCCAAGCCTGAAAAATGAACTGTGATGTTTGCTCAGTGGAGAGTTTTTGAAAGCACTGAATTTGCTGATTGATAAATGCCTGTTTGGAGAACAGAGAAGGCCTGCCAAGCACAATCTGTCTCTCAATAATTCTCAGAGAACACAGATGGCAAGAAAGTTTGGGCCTCAAAAGCTCTGGAATCCCAGGGGTTTGTATAGTTTAATTACTTTGCAGATAAGATGGGACAGATGTGTAACACTAGGTCCAGCAAAAAGGTGAACCTTGGTATCTGCCCAAACCATCACTTCTTGGCTCCTTGTATGAACCCCTATGAATACAGAAAGAGGAGGCCAACATTCTGTGTATTGAGTTCCATTGCCTGTAAAGGCAAACAAAAAAGGTAAGGACAATTAGGAGAAATGTCCCAGTTAGGATAATTATTAAGGCAGCTTCTTTACTAATGAATTGATAGCCAGTGGGAAAAAACACTTTGAGAGGAGAGAGAATAATCGAAACTAATAAACCAGAAAAAGAACTGGAAAATGAAACCATAAAATTAAAGGTGATCCTTTCAGGTGACTAAGGGAATCTTCTTTCACCCAAGAGCATCCTATCTCCTGTTTTGCTTTGTTCTTTGCTACAGATTCAGAAAAGCCTATATATAATGGACAAAATGGAAATTTATAGGAAGTGATACTTATGAAGTAGCAAAGAATAAAAAATAAAAAAAAACAGAACAAAGCCAAAATGTTT
This sequence comes from Marmota marmota marmota, assembly GCF_001458135.2. Taxonomy (NCBI): domain Eukaryota; kingdom Metazoa; phylum Chordata; class Mammalia; order Rodentia; family Sciuridae; genus Marmota; species Marmota marmota. Next base: position 23,520,562 of record NW_026000249.1, read on the forward strand.
CCTCATGGAAGAATAAAATATCTTCTATCATGTGGCAGTGGCTGATGTCTCCAATGTTGGGTTTATTCAATGGAGTTGAGGCATTTTTCTTTTTGCAGGAAATCTTTATTAAATGTGAAAAACCTGGAAAAAGTGACCTTAAATGTCAAAATCAACTGGAGAAGATACCCTCAAGTTAAGCTGACATATCAAATTACTGAAGTAATAATCAATCCCCAATCTAGAATCACAGGGAAGAAGGTAGTAAGTGGGAATTACCATAACTTACCATCCAGAATATACCTACCTTTGAATATTTTCATTTCTTCACAATGTCATAGGTCAGTGTTTCTCAAAGTGTACTCCTTGGAACAGCAGCAGTAGCATCAGCTGGAAACTTGTCCAGGAATCTCAGAGACAACTTTTATTTAAATTAGGCAACAGACATCTTTTAACTAAAGTTTTATTTTATGATAAGTTTAGGTTTATTACAGAGCTCCTATGTACCACTAAGTCAGTTAAGATTATAAATATGTTTTAAAAACTTATTTGTCAAAACAAAGAGACTAACACTGACACATTTCTAATAATAATATTATAAACTTCATTTGGATTTCACTAGTTTTCTTTTTTTCTATCCCATGATCCAACGCAGAATACCACATTACTCAGCTTTCTGTCAGTGTTACAAAATACCTGAGAAAATCAACTTAAAAAGGAAAAAAATATTTTGACTCAGAGTTTCAGAGGTTTTGTTCCATGTTCACTCAGCCACATTGCCTTTGGACCCAAGGCAAGGTAGAATATTATGGCAGGGAGCACATGGGAGGGCAAAGTTCACTTCATCATGGCCAAGAAGCAAAGAAAGTGAAACATAAAGGGGCCAGGGACAAAATATACCCTGCAAGGGCATGTTCTCAATTACCTATTTCCTTCCATTTAGAACCACTTCCCAAATTTTCTACCACTTCCCAATAGCAAATTTTGTTATAAAGCTGTAAATGGTTTGGTCCATCAATGAGGTCAGAGTCCTCATGATCCAATCACTTCCCAAAGGCTGCATCTCTCAACATTGCTGTATTGGGGACCATGCCTTCAACACATGAGTTTTTGAGGAAACTTTTAAGATCCAAACCATAACATCACATTACATTTAGTATTTATGTCTCCCCCAACTCTTCTCAATCATGACAGTTTGGACTGGTAGTATAGTTCAGTGGTAGAGCACCTGTCCAGCATGTGTGAGGCTCTGGATTTGGTCCCCAGCACTGCCAAAAAAAACAACAACAACAAAAGTCAAGTGTAGCAGTTTTAATAGCTCCCTTAGACTTCCATTATATTTCACAACATTGACAGTATTTTTTGTTTGTTTTTTGTGGTGCTGGGGATTGAACCAAGAGTGTTGTACATGTGAGGCAAGTACTCTACCAACTGAGCTATATCCCCAACTCACACACTGACAGTTTTAAGTCAAGTATTTTGTTGATTGTACTTCAATTTTTCTGGCATCTTCCCCAAATTAGATTATGGGTATTTGGAAAGAATAGCATAGAAGTAAAATGTTATTGCAATGATCTTATATTAGTATGTACACTGGTGATTTTAACCTGGATTACCTAACTAAATAAGTCTTTATCAGGTTTCTTCACTATAAATGTACTCCATCTATTATCTACTATTATTATCCACCTGCTTGGAAGTATCTTAATTAATTGGAATTTTTCTGTAAGGAAGATTTATTACTCTTATTTATTTATTTATTCATTCAGCCCATGGTTTATTTATGTCAAAGTATACTCAGGTATACTTATTTTACTCTGTCTACCCATCTATGAGATTCTTTTTGAGTTAACTTTGGCTAAATGAGAGGGGTATGAAGTATGTTTGAAGATTTTTTTTTCTAGTTTTTTTTTTAACAAATAGAAATGATACATGCATTAAAGGTATTAAATTGGTGTTTTGATACACACTATGAAATGATTACCACATGACAGCTAATTAACACGTCTGTCACCTATACATACTTAAGATTTTTGTAATCTTTGACCAAAATCACCCAGTTTATCTCTTGCCCAAGCCGTTGGCAGCCACATCCTACTCTCTGTTGCTATGAGGTTCACTAGCCAAGATTCCATATATAAGGATCATGTAGCATTTCTTTTTCTGTGTCTTGTATATATCATTCAGCTTGATGTCCTCCAACTCCATCCATGTTGTTGTAAATGGTAATATTTCCTTATTTTAACACTGAATATTTTTCTAGCCTCCAGAACTATGATATTTTGTTGTAGCCAACACAAACTAGACTGTTACACACAGATTCTGGTATTTGATCTTGATATCTGTTCAGACCCTTATTCAGCCAATTGCTTTTGTCTTATTTCTCCTTTTCTTTCTTCCTTCCTCCATTATTTTATCATTTCCTTCCCTTTCCCTTATATTTCCTCCCTCTTTCTTCCTCCATTCCTTTCCTTTTGAAGTTCCTTCCCACTCTCCTTTCTTCACTCTTTCTCTAAAGCAGCAAGCAGAGGAAGACAAGGGCTAAAGGATTTTTCAGCTTCTTCCATTAAGATGATAGCAGAACTATAATAAGTAGATCTCCCAAGCAAATTCTTTTTTCTACAGCAGATAAACTCTCTCTCTCTCATTTACATTTATATGCAATCAAAAAGAGCCAAACTGTTACCATGACACTTGAATGAAGCTCCTCATTACCCTTTTGGTGTTTCTCTGAAATTACTACATCTTAAGAAATTAGTGCCACTTCATATTGTGCTGTATCTCAGGCATAGGAAATGCTTGGCCTTGATGGCTATTAAAAGGCCAGACACTACTGATAGGAAACATATTCTATTAATAAGTACATGTCAAAAATTATAATATATATGAATCACCAACACAATAAGTGTTTTTCAAAATTGACTGTTCTGAATTTAAATTACTAATGGTCTTTGTCACAATCACTGTATCCTCACAACACTCAAATCAAAATGAAAATATAAAAAAATCTGTCAGTTCGTATTTGTTGACTAATACCATAAATGTGCATATGTTTTTCCCCTAGCTGTATCAGTCTGTTATTTTGATATAATGTGGATCCATCCATAGTTATAATTTTATTTTTTGTATGGATAAGTGACTATTTCAGGAAGCAGAAGACTTGAATATTCTGAGAATTTTGACAGCCTCTCTGTATCCTGGAGACACGTTACTTAGCCACAGAATACCCACTACTATTAAGACTAATAATAGATACTCTTACAGTATTTCACAGGGGATAATGAGGGCAAATTAAGTGGCACTCAATGAACAGGGGAAATTTTCCAAGGACCAGCACAAAGCATCTATTCATTTTATTTTTTAAGTGAAGTGAAATGGTAATGTCTGCTGAGGGAATGGCGAGCAAGGCTAGCAACAGACCAACTGCATTTTCTCCTCATAAATGTTCTTTTTTTTCCCTTGGAATTATTGAGGTCTTACTCTGCTCAGGAATATTGAATGATTACATCTAAAGGTCTACTCAAATTTTGCTACACTATCAATTTTTCTTTAATATTTATATTTTCCATATAAATTTACTTATGTACACTTGGCTTATTAGAAATTGTGTATAGAGAATATAAGGAACATATTTTAATTTTTTAATCTTCAGTAATGATTTTTACTTCATGTAATTTACTTTAAAGAATCGAAACAGGCAGGGATAATAGTTTGGAGGCCACTAGATTATGCAGACGTTAAGTTCTTGGGGAATGATAATCAAGAAAGTAGTAAAATATCATTGATGTGAAAGTAAAGTAGTGATTACTAGAGATTGAGAAGGGTGTGAGGAGATGGAAACAGGGTAGATGGATTTGAGCAATACATATAGGAAAATGTCACATTGAATCCCAATATTATGTACAATTAATATGTTAACATTTTTAAATAAAGTAGTAAATTATAAACAAGAAACTGTTGATTTTTTCTTACTTTGATTCACAATTATCTATTAGTATTTGTTGGTCTTCTAACATTTAAGAAGTGAGTTGGATATTTTCTAAGTACTAGAACTTTAGATGGGGTGCTTCACATAAAAACTATATCTAATGAAAATATCTGGTCAATGTTCCTTAGCATCCTATATCTCATAGGAAGGGCTGAAACTGCATTACCNGAGAAAGGAAGGAAGGGAAGAAGGAAGGGAGGGAGGGAGAGGGAGAGAGGAGAGAGAAAAAAAACAAAATGAAAAACAAGAAATTTCTGTTGAATTGAATACACCAACATAATCTGCCTTAGAAATTATTCCTGTGACTTGCAATAATTATAAAGTATAGCAAAGCAGAGACTTGAGTCTTGAAAAGATAAAATTTTCCGGGTCATTGTGATTCATGGTAAACTTGAATGAGATGTGAGTTAGTGGGTGGATGGAATCAGCTTGTAGGGTTTTGTGGATTCAATACTGTTATCGTTGGGGGTGCAGTGATGTGCCATAACTCTACTCATGATCAAGTTTGGAAAATTATCCTAGTCATGCACTGAGGTTTTCTTGACCAAACAGATTAAGTTCTTGTTAATAAACTTGAATTAAGGCTTTTCTAATAGGCAGCCATTTTCACTACAGGAGGCAGAACTATAATTCTATGCAGAAACTAGCAGAAATCCATAAAAATCCATTTGTCTCTGAATAGTACACCTCTCAGATTTAAATAAACTTTAAAATAAGCAGTCTTAATCCAAGTCTAGGAACTTCTAAAAATGTGATTTTGTCTGTAGTGTATATTGTGTTATGTAATGCTTTATTATTTCTGACTTTTTTGTTTTCCTATGTTAAGTAATAAAATACATATTAACTCACTAAGCTAAATTGCCTCCAGGTTTTTGTTTTGTTTTGTTTTGTATTTTATATAATCAATTTTGAATACTAAGTAATTTGAAATAATTTATTAAACCCAGGGGATATAGATTTAGATTATGCATCACTTGGTTACAAATCCCATTGCTATCTTTTACTTGAAAGATGTCCTTTGGCCACATTGTTCAATTCTCTTTTTGTGAGTTATCTTATTGTATTTGGAGCTCTTATTGATAGGGTTGTGAGAATTTTATTATGTACCATGTGTGGAGCTCATAGTAAACATTCAAAAATGTTTAGCTACCATAATTATTATTTAGTATACAAAAATTATTTCTCTTCTCCCAGTGACTTGATTCATATCATAAAATGTGAAGTGACCATATTCCTGACACAAGTTTCCTACCTAAATTTCTTTTTCATTTTATACTAATTAACTCTTCTGCCTCTTTGAAACCCAGCTTGTAAATTTCCTTATTTTGTGTGACAACTCCCTCTAAGAATACTGTATGTAAATCTGATCTTAGCTTTTTAAAATTGAATTTCTTATTTCCACTTAGGTGTAATCATTTTATTCAGATTATTTTAGCATATGACTACTCATTCAAGAGAGAAGAGGCAGGAGACAGTATTTGAATCTATTTTTAAAAATTTTATTGTATATTTTTTTGTTTTTATTTCAGTGCATATTCTGTGCCAAACACTGTATCAGGAAACTGTACTTAATCCTTTGTTTGAAACAGAATAAAATGAACACACATAAAAAAACAAATAAAATCCAGTATTTTCCCCTTAAAAATACAAGTTGAGTTCCTATACTGGAAATTCAACTTGAACAAATTCATGCATAAAGGGAAATTTACTGACTCCAGTATTCAAATGAAAGTCAGGCAGTGGTGCCACCTAGGTTCTGATGGGGGAAAGAAGGCTCTTTTTCCCTGTGGAGTTTCTATCATCTTCTATAAACCAGCTTTCTCCATATTTTCTTCTGTCTGGCTTTGACAGCTTGTAGTGTCACAACTTCACCATCAGAGAGTGGCTGAGCAGAGCCCAAGTCCCAGGGAAAATCTCTGACTCCTTGGCACAGAATCCACACCTGTCTTCATGTCTAAGAAGGTGGACAGAGTGATTGTCAGTCTCCATTGAAATCCTTTGTTTGAGTGAAAGAGGAGAGATGATTATACAAGAAAATTAGAAGTGATGTCACCAGAGAGGGTGCTCCTGGGAAGAAGGAACAATATATAGTGAGGTAGCTTTAGTGTCTAACTACCTGAATTTATGTTCTAATTTCCTAATTTTCAGTACATATGGCCATGGAGAAGTGATATATCTTCACCAAACCTCAGTACCCATATTGAAAAAAAAAAGCGGGAAATATAACAACAAATTCCCAGAGTATATTGGCTGGCATGCATTAATGGAACCATAACTAAGACTTCTCATTCTAATTATATTCTCTGCATTGGCTACATGATCCCAATCTTTCTATTAAATAAAGCTAATATAACTTTTCATTTTTAAAATAGAGAGCTGGATAAAATTATCTTTAGGGTCCCTGAAATCTACCAACTTTTTGACAGGAATTAAAAAAAAAATAGAGATGATAACCAATGTTGTCTATATTGCCAGTAGTATGGAAACAGTAGCCTTGTTTTCCATGAGTTAAGTTACTTCTCAAGTGATCGTGGCATTTCTGGATTCCTGTCAGTAGTGGTGGTCATAGAGACATTATGTGAGACTCACAGTGACAATATCTTGTGGATTTACCCAATCTTTACCTCAGACCTTTAAGCCAAATAATAGGGTAGAGTTTGGGATCTTCAGAGAGTTCTTGGCCATGGACTTTTATTAATGACTCTATTGGGATTGAGGGGAATTCAAACCTTCTACAAAGAAGATCTATAAGCTTGCTAGGAGTGAGTTAACCAGTGGGCTGGGAAAGAGACAACAGGACTTTACTACTGCACACATCCTGTGTATGATAATGAAGATGATGAGGAGGAGGAGGAAGAGGAGGAGGAGGATGGTAATAATAATAATAATCACATTTCTAAAACCCACAGAAACTTAAGTTACTCTAAAATGTCTTCTGAGAATAGCTTTAGATTTTTCTAGTCCTAAGAAGGCCAGCAGGTTCCTTCATGTTTTGCAATGACTGGGATACACAGACGCCTAGGACCTTCACTTTGTTGATGAGGACAATGTGTCTTTATTGCTTTCATCAACTGAAGGAAAAGGATTCTTTCCTTATTTTAAAAAAAAGACCAAACTCTGGCTATGCTTTAAATATCAATAAAAATATATGAGATAAAAATTAATTTGGAGGCAAGCCCTACCTATCATTTGGGCCTATGTATAGTTTGCACAGAAATTTATGGATGGATTCTACCACATGGGGCACTTCTTAAAATCAATTTTTACCCAGATATTATACCACTTCAAGTAGAAATTTTAAAACAACCTTGTTTAGAGCTTAAGATCTAGGTTTATATCTGGATATAATCACTTCTCTTGGAAAGATCAGTCACCTGTAAGTCCTTGGTTTAAAATTATTGCTTAGATCCTACAGCTTTCTCTGCCTCTGGTCTTCCTTCTAATGCACAGCTGAATAGTGCTTGTGATGTTTTCCATTTAGGTATCTATTCAGCTCAATTTGGTTAACTTATTCCCCACAGGAAAGATAAAAAAATTTCATAGAATGTTATATGCAACATTCATTCTTACTTCTCTTCCTATGATTGATTGCAGATATTTCTCTTATGTAATATCAGTTTGGTGCTAAAGTGAAATGTGAAGATTTGCAGTTCTCTTTCCAAAAGAAATATTATCCTTGAATTCTAAAGCAATAAAAATTTCACTGGAGAATGGAACAGAATGAGTGAGATATCTTGAAGATGGGGGAATAAATTTCAGATATAGTGTTTTGGTTTGTTTGACCAAAGGGGAGCATCCCCAAATGGTGAACCTAGACTAACATGATATTTTGCCTGATAATATCATGTGCTAAAAAGTAAACTTTCACATGATTGGTGTTTGGACCAGGTCTTAAAGGGTGAATTTGGATGTGGCATATTGATTGAAAAAATATTCTTAAAGACTGTGCACTGGAATAAACAGTATCACACAGGCTAAATCTACAAATGTTCCATGATGTAATTATCCTTTTTAAAAAATATGATTTCCTTCACCCAATGAATTCCCAACTTTCAACCAAGTAAACACATGTGACTTTCACAGTAAAGTCCTTTTACTTTATTTTGCCACAGGTGATTGTGAAAAGATGAATCATTTGTGAATGCAATAAGGATATAATGTTCAAGACTTCAGTGATCATTTTGCTGATCATTATATACCAGGAACAGCAGCCCCCAAAGTTGATAAAAGGCTATGGCTTCTGGGGCTGGAGATACAGCTCAGTTGGTAGAGTGCTTGCCTTGCATGCACAAGGCATTGTGTTCAATCCCCAGCACCACACACNCTATTTTGTATTTTATTTAGAGACAGGGTCTCACTGAGTTGCTTAGCGCCACTCCTTGGCTGAGATTGGCTTTGAACTCGAGATCCTCCTGTCTCAGCCTCCCAAGTCTCTGGGATTACAGGCGTGTGCCACCATGCCTGGCTAAGGCTGCCACTTTCTTTAATAGTTTATCCCTGAGAAATAAAATTAGATCAGGACCAATCAGTTCTGGCCATTAAAGTATTTACTTGTTTAATCAAGCATTTTTTTTCAAAAAGAATGTATGATTATAGCCAATTATCCCTAGAGGACTTGTTAGTTGTATGATTTTTCTTCTTGTGGACTTTATTGCAAAAGTACTTTGGAAGTTTTCCTTAATTCATTCATACCTTCTCAGTCTTCATCATCACTCAGCCCACTGATGTACTACATATAAAGGACTAAGCACTGAGAAGTCCTACCTTTCCAGATGCTCTTTTCTAGAGAAAAGAGTGTATGGAATAAAATTACTCATTACAGTGCTCTGACTGAAGACTCCAAAGATGCTTATGAGGACGTGGGGCATCAGGTGAACTGATTCTTGAAGGATGAGTAGAAATTAGCCAAAAAATCAGATTAAAGGCTGGGGAGGGAAATAAATTTTGGCAGATAAAATAGAATGGACATAGAGTTAGAAATTCGTGGGGCATTATCACATTGAAAGAAGTATACTAGTGGGTCTGAAGAAAGCAACATGTGTGTGTGTTTGTGTGTGTGTGTGCGTGTGTGTGCGTGCACGTGCGCATATGTGCACGCACTTACAGTGGGGGTAGTGTTGATAAAAATTAATGGAAGATAAATCTGCGACCCTGTACATCATCTGGCTCAACAAATTGTTCAAATATTTTCAGGCCACAAGAAATAATCCCACTGCAAACAAGGCATATGGTATCATTTCTACTCTCTAATGAATATGGGCATAAAACAGGAAAACAATGGGGTGAACATGTGATTTGTTGTCTTTATATAGGTATATATCCAGAGAAAGAGAGAGAAGTAGAGGACTGGAGTACAGAGGCATGTCATTTTTTATTTCGATAACAAAATAACTGAGGCTGTGCAACTGATATAGAATAAAGTTTTATTTGGCAAAGAGTTTTGGAGGCTTAAAGTCCAAACATCATTGTGCTAATCCCAGGGAGGGGCAATGATATGTTTGCATCATGTCATGGCAGATGGCATCATACCAAAAGTGCATGTGAGAGGAAGAGATAAGACACATGGCGGAGATAGGAAGCCAGAAAGCAATTCAGGGGTGAGGCTCATTTTTTATAATAATTTTTATAGGCCTCTCTTGTTGTAGTTCTCATGAGGTCCTTCCAAGGGCAGTACTAGGCTACACTCAAAGGTTCCACCAACCTTCCAACACATGAACCTTTGGGGCATGCAGTAAAACCATATCCAAACCACTGCAGGTCAGTTTCTAACCTTTCCTGTGCTTGATCTTTGCAGTTTCATTTTCTTCTTATTATTAAAGTAATTATTACTTTTTGAAATGTTGCACTTTTTTGAGAAAAAAGGAAAAAGAAAGTTTTGCTTTGCTAGCAAAGGAGAAACACAAGGGATTTCTGTCTCAGAGGCTTTGATTCTGCCTGTTAGGACAAATGACATACACATGAGAAAGGTGGGAAACAGGAAGCAAACGTTGGATCAGCAAGCTTTTCTTTATTCAGTATTTAGTGGAGGAGTCTATTGGTGAAACTTTGGCGTGGCTCATTTTGGGGGCAGAAAGTGGCTGAAATGTTGCATATTTATATGACTCTTTCTAATGTCAAATTGAATATCCATCAAAATATAGTCTGACTCCAATTTGCAAGTGCATTATATCCCCAAGCCACCAAATTTATTCCTAAGTATTTTATTACTTTTGATGCTATCATGAGTGGGGTTGCCACATGACTCAGCACTCCTTCTTCTTTATTTAAAACATCTACCTTATGATGCAGCAACCCCACTACTGGGTGTATATCCAAAGGAAATGGAGTGATATCAGTATGCTGAAGAGATATCTGCACTCTCAGGTGCATTACAGCATTACTCACAATGGCAAAGGCATGAAGTCAGCCTAAATGTACATCGATGGGTGATATTCTATACAATAGAATATCATTCAGCATTTAAAAAGCTTTGAAAAGATTTGCTTGTCAACAACAATATATATGATCCTGGAAAAATGCTAAGTGAAACAAGCCAAACACGAGAAGATAATTATTATATGATCTCAGTTATATGTGGTAAATCTAAAAAAGTTGGATTTATAGAAACAGAGAGCAGAATGGCATCACCAGGGTCTAAAGGAAAAGGGTTGGGTTAATGTTGTTCAAAGGATATGAATTTCAGTTAGAGGAATAAAGTCAAGAGATCTACTATACAAATTGGTAATTATAATAACTGTGCTATATTCTTGGTAATTGTTAAAAGAGTAGATTTTAAGTGTTCTCATTACAAAAAAGTATGTGAGGTAATACATATATTAACTTTATTTAACCATTCCACAATGCACACATAGATAAAAATATTATGTTGTACACTTTAAATATATGCAATATTTTGTCAAATTATTCTAAGTGAAATAAGACAGACACAGAAAAACACTGCAAGGTGTCACTTATAGTTTGAGTCTAAAAAAGAATATTCTAATACGTAGAAATCGAGAAAAATGGTGGTTACTTATGATATGTAACAGAGGGCAGAGGGCATGGAGAAATAAATGTGAAAAGATACAAGCTTGCAGTTCTGTAAAATAAATAATTCTAGAAATCTAGTGGCTACCAGGAAGACTATATTTAATACTGTATTTCATATTATAAATTTGCTAAAATAGTACATTTTAACATACGCATACACACAGATGATATGGAAAGTAATGGATATGTTAATTTGCTTACTTGTAGCAATCATTTCTTTATTTATATGTGCATTAAAACTTCATGTGGTTAACCTTAAATATGTGCCATAAAATAATCTTTCAAAGAAGAAATAATAAAATATTAGAAGTCATATAGAATGTGCTTCCTGACCAGGATGAAATTAAAGTGTAAATCAATAACTAAGAGATAACAGGAAAATGTCCAAGTATTTGGAAACTAAACACCACAATTTTAAATGATTAATCAAAGAGGAAATTCCAAGTTAATTATTAAAGAATAAAATGAAAATTAAAATGTAACTTATCAAAATTTGCATGATGCAAATAAATCAGGACTGAGTGAAGAATTGATAGAAAAAAATGTGTCTATTAGGGAAAAGGACAGTTTTAGGTCAATAATCTAAGATTCACTTAGGAATATAGAAAAATAAGAGTAAAATAAACCCAAAACAAACAGAAGAAGACATTAATATAAGAACAGAAATCAATGAAATTGAAAACAGATAAACCATAGATAAAATCTATGAAATAAAATATTGATTCTTTGAAAATATCAATAAAATTAATAAATTTCTAGTAAGATTGACAAAGGAAAAAATGAGAAAAGAAACAGAAATTTACCAGATCAGTAATAAAATTGAGGCTTTCCCTAAATACTCTGCAGGCATCTCAAAGATAAAATGGAAGTATAAGAACAATTTTATTTATAGATGGAATTTTAACAACTTAGATGAAATCAACCAATTTCTCAATATGAAGTTTGACCTCTGGACACCATATGACCCTGGAGGATGATGGGGACATATGTTAAATTGCATTAGTGTCAGTATTGATTCTCATTTCCCTAATTGGCTTACTGAAAACCATCTCTGATGTGTCATCTCAGCATTTCATTTTTCTTTTCAAATAATTTTACAGTCCACTTATGACAGAAATAAGCATATGATTCTAAAGAAATGTACATATTTTGTAGATATCATAGCTTTAAATGGAAAAATATAGAAAACCACAGTAATACAGTAGAAATGCAACTTTGAACAATAAAATGCAACTCATAGTCTCAGAAAGCAGAGAAAGGCACACTACAAAGAATAATAGAGTCATCTGAGTAGCATTAAGACAAGCATTACTTCGCCACCTTCTGTGATTTGCAATAAGTCAGCAGACTGTCTGCTACTAAGGCACAAACAGACCTCCATAATAGACCTTAAATCATCCTGTTGTTTATTTGTTTGTGTATTTGACTTCCTAAGCTTGTACTCAATCCTTTTAACCTCTACGTTGCCCTCCTGATCTTGCCCAGATTGATATCTGAGACTTCTTTTTCATTTTGACAAGACATATATACCATCTACTTTCAACAAATACCACAAATCGGAGATGTCTCTGGGGACACTTAATAAAACTATAACCATTCACATTCCCTTATTTTGCTTATCCTTTCTAACATCCTTGTTTTCCCAAACAATGTTTTCCTCACTTACAAACTATACAAAGGGTAGAGATTTTTCTTGATAATTTTACATTGGTGCCTCTTGATGTTTATATATTCTAAGAGGTCATCTACAGACCATTTGCAAAGGAAGATGATAGTTTAAAATAAGGCTCAAGTGCTTTCATTATTTAAAATGAAGTCACATCTTCTTGTTTCCTTTCTAAAGGACAATTACGTATTCTTTATTATATACAAGGGGGAAAAGGACAGGCAGCTATATCTCCAAGTGATTGACTTATCAATGTTCTCTTCAGAGAACAGCAACTGTGTCCTTGCTTCAGTGCTCACACCAAAGCCTGTAGTAAACTTAGCAGTGCCCTTTCCCTGTTCTCTTTTCATACTACTCTCTTGTGAAGGGTGTGAAAAGTAAAAATGCAAAGATTCTTAGAATTCTTGACACATTCTATGTTATTTTCCACAGATATTTGCTTCCTTAAATGGCCTTTGAATTTTGCAGCATGCAAACCATTGTGATTCCCTCATGACAATACTGGTCAGCCAGCCAGTGCAGTTACCATAGTTCAATGCTAGACTTTGTGACATGCAATATTCAAATCTTTCAAGCTTGAGCTCAGTCTCTCCCTCCATACCCACATTGGACTCAGTAACTGATTAGACAGTAAATCTTCAATTGACAAGTTCCATACAGGCACATTTCTCAGGTGTCTAGTTTCAGATGTCAAGTTTCTCAAGTATATAGTTGAAGTGTTTTGAAGCTGTGAATTTCAGTCTTAGTCATAAACACATCTTATTTCACTACAAATTTGGCAGAAATCCCAGCAATATATAAGGAAATAATAGCCATAAGACAAGGGAACATTTAATAGAAAGAAATATCTACATGTTTATGATGAAACTAGAGGCTTTTCTTATTTTTTAATAAATACTTAAATAATTTTAATAGCTAGTGAAATTTCTTCTTACTCAGATAATGGTAAGAAGAAAATACCACAAATAAGGAGAAGTGAGAACTATTTCTTACATATCTGCTTTATACTTTTATTACTTAGAACATTGACAGCATACCTAGATTCAGGCTGAATTATTTACTACCTCAACTTAGTGGACAAATTGCTTTTTTTTTTTTGCTAAAAATTTAGTCATAAAGTTGCTGCATAAGATAAAATGAAATATAACTTGACAATTATATAGTTAAAATGGTTTGTCTTAATGTTAAACTGTTTGGGTTTGAGCTCCCTGGAAGAACTCACATCCCTTTAAAAGCATGTCTGCCATCAATAATTGTTCTACTTTTTAAATTTATCTTTCTTGCCCTGAATTTGCTGATGTTTGACCACACATTGCATTGGGTTTATGGTGTCTCCATCTCACTCCTAAATGTGAAGAATGTACCCAGAACAGCACAAAAACCAATGGATAGAAAAATCCCAAAATTTTAGAAAAACACATTCTGAAATGACTATGTTTCAGTGTATGCAACAATAAATATTTTATTCAACTGCTTTAGTGTATTGGGCATCAATGGTTTGGTTTTGCTTTTGGTTTTTAGCATTATAATGCATGCCTTTGAACACAATCCTCTGAGTCACAGTAGATATATGCTTCATTCATTTATTTAGCTGATAGCATCATTTTCTTGGCTAATCAACACTCTATCTTACTTTCCTGAAAACAATGATTGGTCAAGGGATATTCTCATACCTAAGTAGATCAACCTAGTAACCTTTCTAGAATGATAAATTCTAGGATGAGAAAAAGGCTCCCTTACCTCTGGAGTTGCTAAGCAGAGAGTATGGGAATCTGCAGTTTCTGGGGGCCATATTTTTTTTCCCTGGTTAAGAAGGCTACCTGAAGAATGAAATTAAGTGGAACTAGCAGAAAGGAATAATAGATGAAGTCCAGGAGAGCCCTGGACCATACTGGTTCCTAATCTTTGACCTTGGACCTTGGGTACTACAACACTTCCTTTTGTTTTATGACTTTCTCCTGCATTTTTTTTGAGCATTAGTGTTCTCTGCAATCCATTTCTTGCTGAGGCTGGTCTTGAACTTGAAATCCTTCTGCTTCAGGCTCCTGAGCTGCTGGGATTATAGGCACATACTACTGAGCCTGGCACCTGGGGATTTTATAGCTGGGATTACCAGCATTCTCCATCACACCAAATTTGAGAACTGATATTATTAAAAGCATTTTTTCTTGATCAAAGAAAGAGAATACTTTAATACTCTTGGTACAGATTATCAATCACATTCTGCAATAATTATACTAATTTGCAGTCAATTAATCATGAATGAGATTATGCAATAGATAAATTTATGAATAATATCCAAATTATGATGCATCTCTGAGTTTGAGACTTTACAATTCTGAGTCTTTAGGTCATTTATTTCTCCGGTATTTATTGAGCAGCTACAATGTGCCAGGAATTGTCTGATTTAGAGTAAAAAGATGAAGATGACACTGGCCCTTAAAAAATATCATCCCAGTGGTGGAACCACATAGCCTTCTTTCTAAATATATTAGTATATGTTTATTGATACAGTGACATTATGATTAAAGGAAAGGACCCTAGAAATCCAGGAGAGAAAGCAATTGCCAGAGATCTGTAGGAATGGTTCTGTAAAACAGGTAAAAATTCAGCTTAAACAAAATTCCCACCACTCCAGAAGTGGGAAACATGATAGGAACTGGAGGAGAAAAGACAGAGGCTTGAAAGGGATTATCCAATTAGGAATGATAAAATGAGTTCATAAGGAGTAATGTCAGAAGATGAGGCTCAGACTAGAATCAATTTTCATTGAGATCAATGAAAGCCATGCTCTAGGGTTAGTCTCTTATACTGTAAGAAATTGATCTATAAAGGATGTATGGAAGTAAAACATTTCCAGAGGAAAAACAGCAATATCATATTTGTATTTTAGTAAATATAATCTAATAGCAACATGGAGAGAGTGTTGAAGACTGACAACATTACACATAGGAAGACTAATCAGGAAACCATTGCAATTGCCCAGGGGAGAGACTGTAAGAGTCTGAAACGTTAATTAATTAATTAATTAATAGTTGTTAGGAAAATAAAGGGAATAAAATGTTTAACATCAAATCTTTATTAATTTCTTATTTACTTTTTATGATTAATTTTTTCAAATATTCATCAAACATCTCTTTTAGTCTAAGGCTGTTATCTACTTGTATAGGAAGGGCTATCATAATGTCAGACTAAGGATATGGAGGAAGAAATCATAGTAATCTAAGCAATTGATAATAATGTTGACATATTCTGGTTGAATATCCATGCTAAAAGTCTGACATGGAATATTTTTTGGTTATTTCAAGAAAGTCGTGGGTGAGTATAAAAACAGACCTGAAAGGAGAGATGGCAAGAGCAAAATAGCATATCAGGCTATTGAGCCTTTAGTTTCTATTGAGTTCTGAGATGAGTCATGTTCACCAGAAGAACTCAGATGAAGCAAACCTGGACCTCTGTTCTGTCACCCTCCCCAAAACAAGACAATGTGAACATTAAGGGGGAAGTGTGCAGGAAAGCCATGCTAAGAATCATTAAAAGAGTACTGAGGCTCATGGGTATCCATGCTGACATATACCAAAACACACACCTATATATCTCTCTATATATACACATATTTATGATATATATATACACACACTTATATATTTATACATATATACATCATATATATGATATTTTTCTTATTAAACTTGAATTATGAAAGGCTCAACTTTGCAGAAAAAATTCGATACATGTTATATGCTACAAAGAATAAGAATCTATAAAACACTATTCCTTATAGATTTTCTTGGAAATTGAGGAAAATGTATAGCAACTGCATGTCAACACTCTTCCTCTTATCCCATTAATTTGAGGAGGCCCATAAAACACATTTCTAAAGGATGATACATTTGCACTCTGTGGAGGATAGTGTTCGTAAGGTGGGAAAGGGAAAGACTGCCTCTCTCTACTGAAATGAAGGAAGTAGGACAGTGTCTAACACAGGTAATAGAAAGTAACTCTAGAAATTGTGGGAGTAAACCTACAAAAAAAAAAGAGGAGAAAAATATACTTCCCAGTTGGATGTATGCTTAGGAAGGCAACTTGGCATTATGTTCCTAACCCAGCTGACTATGGAAAAAGAGAATGTGGGAACAGAAGTCTTCAGGACGAAGAAAGTTTGTAGTTGTAGGAAACTTGTGCTTTTATAATCACTTGGAGTGAAGTTATTTGAGGATCCAAAGTGCTCATTGGACACTGTGGATCATATTTTATGTAATTTCACATATATGCATATTCACTAACTCATTTATGTTCTTTTTTAAGAGAGAGAGGGGAGAGGGAGAGAGAGAGAGAGAGAGAGAATGAATGAATCATTTTTTGTAGATGGACACAATACAGTGCCTTTATTTTTATGTGGTGCTGAGAATCAAACCCGGGTCCTGCCCATACTAGGCGAGCGCTCTACTGCTGAGCTACAATCCCAGCCCTATGCTCTTATTATACCTATGAGTTATACAGGAAGGGCATCATTGTCCAGTTTTTAAAATAAAATAACATGTTTAGAAGCTCTAAGTAACTTGTCTAAATTTGCAGAATCAGTAAAAGATGGTATTTTGACCCAAATTATCTCAAGATCTATAGCTACTTTGACAGTACCTGTATTCCCACATACCCCAAATTCCCTACGATTTTAAATTAAAATTAGTTTTCCATCTGTACAATCTAAACAGAATACACAAAGGCAGGAGCTGGACCATCTATCTCACTTCAGCTCCAGCTCTGTATCTGAGACAGTCAAAATTTCTCTTTTTCTCAGAGCAGAATCACCACTCATCAAAACATAGAGCTTTTACTTTGTATTCCAGTAGAAACTTGGCCATGCACTTCATAAAATTGGCTGGTCACTTTGGACAGAAAGAGATAAAGGTTAAGAAGCATTTTTAAATTGTTCCATAAATAGATACACTTAACAGGGACCTTTTCCAGTGTTGTTTTTAGGTAGTCAGAGAGTGGGCTGGTAATTCTGTGGAGGGCATTATGGAGTGTCTGAGACAGATGAGGAATCAAAGAAGCTGACCTTTATTTTTTATGGTTCTCTCTACTAAGTAAACGATTTTAAGAATTTTTCCTCACATGAGCTTTGGTTTCTTAATTTATGAAACAATAATTAATTATTTTAAAGGGTTATTTGAAAGAAAATGCAGAAGATATATTCTATCATATTGACATAGCAAAGTTTTTGTAAACTGTGAACCTCTATACAAATGAGTGAGATATTTCCATTAATCTTTCTGCAGTATTCATCTTTTTTTTCACAAATCTCTTTTTTAGCAATGCTATTTGTGACAGAGATTGAGCATAGGTTTACTGTCATATTTATTTTTTCCTGGGAACATTTGTAAACTACATATTATAGTACCCCTTGGAGAAGTGTATTCTGGGCAGTGAAATGTGGACGGAAGTGATGCCCTTCACTCCACATTCGGGCTCAGTGATAATAAAAATGTCATTATTCTTTGCTAAGGAGCTGTAGGAGATGCTGATGTTATAAGAGGGAAGCAGTCATGGTCCTGGTCCTTGAATATTACCATCAGTTTATAGATTGAGTTTAAAATAATTCTTCAGTCATTAATCCATGGAGATTTGGGGTGGTTTGTTGAAACATCTAGAATGAATTATCTGTCTAAAGCAATATTTTATAAGTTTGTCATTCAGTTTTCATCACCCATAACTTGTATGTGTTTATGTTTAGTTCAACTACGTGAATGTCAGAGGTATAGTGCCCCAAAATGAAATTTCTGCCTTTTCCTACTAGAGGAAACCATTCTTAGGTGATTATTAGTGTATAGTATACTAAAAGTTTAGTTTAAAATGCATGAGATTAGGGAAACTATTGCCACATCGAAACTGAAATACATTATCACTCACTGCTCATTTTCTAGAATTTTCTAAAATAATTTTAATTGATAGTGTTTGTGTGTGTGTGTGTGTGTGTAACACACTATTCACAAAACTCATGTTAATTTTTGTTTAACTTTACTTTAACTACATTCACTGGTTAAGTATGTTAAGAATGTAAATGAAGTAGGTAAATCTAAGGCTGTATGATAATTTGAGGTAAAGTGAACTGTGAAATTTCAATCATCTTCATTCTTTTGAAAGAGGAAATAACATATTTACTGATTGAAATGCTAAAAAATAAAGGTGCATGACCTCCCAATGTTTTGGCTTAATATGTTTTGTTGGGAAAAGCATGTGCCAGTAAAGCTGTAGGCAAGCTCTTTTTGAAATCTATCACTTGAATGTCAGAAAGAGCTAGCTTGTATATTGTTCTGAATTTAAACCACATCTAATGGGAAAATGAACAAGAAAATGTGCTTGTTTAAAAAGGCAGAGGAAGTTGTTTGAGAAAACAAAATTTATTTATTGATTTCACTGACCTAATTGTTCCTTTTTTTCTCCACTTCATTTACTCCTATATTTAATACTTCATCATTACATTATGTACTCATGATTACATTTTATTTTTTCAGTCATTCTGTAGATGGTAGGGCTCACTCTAAATTTTATTTCTCCAGTCTCTTCATTAATATTTAATTAATCCAGAGTTTATTGAATTCCCCCAAAATTAATATGTTTATATTTGTAGCTATATTTGTATCAGTATCTGCCAGGGATTGGTCCCAAGACCCACTCACAGATACCAAAATCCAGGGATGCTCTAGTACTTTATATAAAATGGTTTGGTATTTGCATATAAACTGTACACATCCTCTCATATACTTTAAATCATGCCTAGATTATTTATAATAACCAGTGCAATGTAAATGCTATGTAAATAGTTGTTATACTCTATTGTTTAGGGAATAATACCAAGGAAAAAAGTCTGTATATGTTCAGTACAGATACAATGTTTTTTTCAAATATTTCTGATCCATGGTTACTTAAATGTGTAGATGCAGAACCTTTGGATCTGAAATACTGATTGTATACTGTCCTTGTAAAAATTTCAGAATGAAGCATACTTTACACATAATTTTATCTTTCAACAATTTGTGATGCTCAACGTTTCATCTGTCCTGATAAACAGTAGAAGATTAAAAAAAAAAAAGTTACAAAGACGAAGCCATCAGTAAAGTAGAAAAGATAATCTCTATCAACCACTTTCCTGGGCAAGCATCCAAAAAACTAAGAATATGCCATCTAGAGTAACAACATTAGTCTGATCAAACAGATTTGCCAGCAAAAATAAAATGCTGTTTAGTGTCTGGTTAACAGCTAGTCAATTAATCATATCAATTCTGTGTGTGAGACGAATAACTTGACAGGAGGGGAGTTGAGTTAAAAGGGCTCATTGGGTATGTGGAGGAGTCAACAAAGCCATCAGTTCATCGTCTCTCACATCTGTGTACATTTGGGGAGAGAGGAAAAAGAAAGGTAGGACATATGTGACATAGAACATATGTGACATATGTGACATTTATTTACTATGAATCAGCTCAGGAGTAAGTTTCCATGAGGAGCTAAGCATGGCAGTAATACCAGTGACTCAGGAGGCTGAGGCAGGAGGATGGCACATTTGAGGCCAGCCTGTAACTTAGTGAGACCATGTCTCAAAATTAAAACTATAAAAAAGGCTGGGGATGTAGCTCAGTGGTAGAACCTCTGGGTTCAATTTTCCCAGTACCACAAGGAAAACAAAGAAATAAGAAAAGTTCCCTGAGAAAATTATCCAACAGGTAAATGAAAAGCTAAAAAGAATAAATTATTTCTTCTTCCTCTTCTACGTAAGGATTTTCAGTTCAGAAAATATTTTAGTCAAATTGATTTCTTACCAAATGATGAAAAAATCAGCTATAAATTTTGTTTTTATACATTTTTCAAATGTGGTGCATAGTTCTCCAAGATACAAACATTCCAACTTCCAAAATATTTTTAGTCTTGAGGGTAAAAGTTGAGGAAGAATGATATCTTGAATGGTCAGGGTCTGCCATAAATAATTAATACGATCAATTGGCACTTCTTATCCTGGTAACTTACCAAGAGCTATTGTGGGAAGTCTGTCTATCTCAAGTGTCAGCACTGAGAGGATATATCTTCTATAGAGATTTTGCAAACAATAACAAAAGCAGCCAAATTTTATTTGGCTTTATTTAATTTATATGCATATTTATATTTCATCCTAGATAATGTTTATTTACCTAGATAATGTTAAATATTATTTAGGCTGAAACACTCCTACTATAAGGAATCTTCTGTTGGTTGGTCTGAATTCTAAACAATTTTGTGGCCATTGTTGAATGTTCATATTATAGATAGAACCTTGCAATTGGCACATATAGGTATGCCACAAAATGGTCTTAGGGTTCCCAATGTTGTGAATAGTGGGAACATTTAAATAGTAGAACCAAATTGAAAGACATAGTGATTAATCAAGCAAAGAAAAAGAACTTGAGTTACGTCAGTTATGTCATCTTCATGTAATCAATTGGAACTTTTCATTTGTATTTAAAATTTAAAACACTGGAAAATTGTGTGAACTGTAAGGAATTATATTATGATGATTTTTTTGCTAAGTAAAAATGTTGGTTCAAATATGAACTAATTTTATAAATATGAAACTTTAAAATTTATTTATTTATTTATATTTTAGTTGTTGATAGACCTTTATTTTATTTATATGTGGTGCTGAGAATCAAACCCAGCGCCCCACACATGCCAGGCGAGTGCTCTACTGCTGAGCCACAGCCCCAGCCCCAAAACTTTAAATTTTAAATGTATTCTTTTCAAGTTGTAAACTATTTTAAAATTAAGTAACACCAAGTTGATAAGTTACAAAATTCAACTGTAATATGCATTTTGATTTTATTAAAATGCATTTTGATTTTTTCTAGTATTAATTTATATATGAAAAGTTGTGATGCAGTTGTGTACAATGAATCAATGCATTCTGCGGTCACATATACTTAATTAAAATAAATAAATTATTTTTAAAAATTTCAATAAACATTTTCACTCAGTTTCTGATATATTTTGCTTTTCCACTTCTTGAGTATTAGTAACAGCACTTGTCTTTAGCATAATTAAGAATGACCTACTCCATGTGTTATACAACTATCTCATCTATATAATAACTGCCTTGCTCCTTTTCCCCTTTGTGGACTTGATATGTTTATCTTCTTCCTATGCCTTCACCAGTTCTCTCATCTTTTCTAAACTATGGTAAAATCCTATATTCTGTATTTTCCTTATTGATGCCATTTGTCTATGAGAACATTTTCCTTTTAATTTGGAAACTTTATTTGAAATGATAATTTTCAGGTTTTCTAATAGGTATGCTGAATGTAGTACAGTTTCAATAATAAAATAATATCTGGATTAGTTTATTCACTCAAATAGAGTTAATTTTACTGAACTTTTGATGGCTTTCTTTCACCCCATCACCATTCACTCCTACCTCATTCACTCCTACCTTAAGACAGAGAACACTGGGAGGGAAAGATAAATATATAAGGGCCTTCTAATGTGTTATTCCCTCTTTTTATCACCGATCTTAGCATGGCTTCATTCTTATTTTACTCAACTCTCCATTACAATGAATGCTTCTCAGAAGCAATTTTTTATTAATAATTTCTCATTATAAAAATAGCTACCATTCCCATATTATTCTCATCTGCTTTTCTGTATGCTGTATCACTTGTTCTTTCTAAAATTATCTTCTCTCATTGTTCAGTGGTTGTGAAGGCATAAAGGCCTCTCTTATTTACTACCATAGTTCCATTGACTAAAGCAATGCCCAGAAATAGGTATTTATATCTGTTGAAAAAATATGTGTTGATCTATAAGAGATTCAGAAAGAAAGAGAAAGTAGAAAAATTATTGCACCTTACCTCATTATTGAGTTTTCTGATTAAAAACTTGAATGAATCAGCCAGGCACCGTGGTGCATGCCTGTAATCCCAGCAGCTCAGGAGGCTGAAGCAGGAGGATAGCAAGTTCAAAGCCAGCCTCAACAAAAGCAAGGCGCTAAGCAATTCAGTGAGACCCTGTCTCTAAACAAAATACAAAATAGGTCTGTGGATGTGGTTCAGTGGTTGAGTGCCCCTGAGTTCAATCCTTTTGAATATTTAGTATATATAACTTTCACCTCTTTCATTAAGTTGGTTCCTAAGGTTATTTTTTGAGGCTATTGTAAATGAGGTAGTTTCCCTCATTTCCCTTTAAGAGGATTTGTCACTGATATACAGAAATGCCTTTGATTTATGAGTGTTGATTTTATATCTTGCTACTTTGCTGAATTACTAGTTCTAGAAGTTTTCTGGTAGAACTTTTAGGGTCTTCCAGGTATAGAATCATATCATCAGTAAATAGTGCTAATTTAAGTTCTTCTTTTCCTATGTGTATCCCTTTAATTTCTTTCATCTAATTGCTCTGGCCAGTGTTTTAAGAACTATGTTCAATAGAAGTGGTGAAAGAGGGCATCCCTGTCTTGTTCCAGTTTTTAGAGGGAATGCTTTCAATTTTTCTCCATTTAGAATGATTTTGGCCTGGGGCTTAGCATGATAGCCTTTATGATGTTGAGATATATTCTTATTATCCCTAGTTTTTCTAGTGTTCTGGACATAAAAAGTTGCTGTATTTTGTCAAATACATTTTCTGCATCTATTGAGATGATCATATGATTTTTATCTTTGATTCTGTTGATGTGATGAATTACATTTATTGATCTCCATATGTTGAACCAACCTTGCATCCCTGGGGTGAATCCCACTTGATAGTGGTGCATGATCTTTTTGATATATTTTTGTATTCAATTTGCCAGAATTTTATTGAGAATTTTTACATCTATGTTCATTAGAGATATTGGTCTGAAGTTTTCTTTTTTTTGATGTGTCTTTGCCTGGTTTTGGGATCAGAGTGATATTGGCCTCATAGAATGAGTTGGAAGTCCTGCCTCTTTTTCTATTTCCTGAAATAAATTGGAGAGTATTGGTATTAGTTCTTCTTTAAAGGTCTTGTAGAACTAGACTGTGTATCCATCCATTCCTGGGCTTTTCTTGGTTGGTAGACTTTTCATGGTGTCTGCTATTTTGTCACTTGAAATTGATCTGTTTAAATTGTATATATCATCCTGATTCAATTTGGGCAGATTAAAATTACAGAACCCTAAAGAAAGAAATCAAAGAAGACCTTAGAAGATGGCAAATATCTACCTTGTTCTTGGATAGGCAGAATTAATATTATCAAAATGACCATACTTCCAAAAGCACTATACAGATTATATTTTCTTTACCCATTCATCTGTTGATGGGTACCTACACAGATCCCATAACATGGCTATTATGAATAGTGACATGATAAGCAGGTATACAGTTATTTATTTTATGCTGATTTTTATTTCTTTGGGTTTATATAAAGAATGATATGGCCAAATCATTTGGAAGTTCTATTTTTACTTATAATTTCCACCAACAGTATATAAGTGTTCCTTTTCCCCACTCCTGCATTTGTTATTTTTTATTTCCTTGATAAATAAAACCCCGGTGGTAAGATAGAATCTCAATATAGTTTTGATTTGTATTTCTCTGATGGCTAAAGATATTGATCACTTTTTCATATAATTTTGATCACTTATACTTCTTTTTACAAGTGTCTGTTAATTTTCCCATTTTTGATTGGATTACCTTTTGGTGTTTTTTTTTTTTTATTTTTATATATCTTGGAGGTCTTGAATCTAGTTCAAGAGGATACTACAATGGAGGATGCATTCTGTTTTAAGCATTGGAATTCCATCTGTGAATCTTTGAGGCTGCAAGGGTAAGAGGAAGCAAAAATAAATCCAAATACAAATCACATGAGTTTTTCACTTAATATCCCAACACAGGATTAAGATAGAACAAAATGGAGAAATAAATGTCTCCCTCCCTACCAATGCCATAGTAGCATTTGGGTAAGACATTAGAGTTAACATCAACCTGACTGTATTACTCAGGGTTTTTCCAGAGACAGATATCTATTGGGATATATAAACTTGCATGATTATGGAAAGTGACACGTCCAACATTTGCAGAACTAATGCCTTCTTTCAATCCCAAAGGTTGGAAGCTGCGGTGAAATCAGGAAGGGCCCATATCTTAGTTTGAGTCCCAAGGCCAGCAGACTACTGGAAAACCAGGTAGAGCCAATGTGTCAGTTCAAAGGCTATTAGGCAAGAGAATTCGCTTTTATTTCAGGGGAGGCTTTTATTTGTTCTGGACTTCAAATGATTTTATGAGACACAGCCACATTATGGAGGATAATCTGCTTTATTCAGTTGCCTAATTTAAACTTATTCTTGAGCAAAAATACCCTCACAGAAACAGAATAACTTTGAGAAAATATCTGGGTGCTATACAATCCAGTCAATAAACACATAAAATTAAACACCATCTCACCTCAAAAAAAAGTATTACAGGCCAATTCTGTATTTGTCTGAGTTAACACTTAAATAACTAAAAAAATCAAGGAAATGACTGGGGCTTATTGGGACATTATTATATGATTCTACTAAAAATATCATTTATATAATTATATCAGAAATAGCAAGGGGCTAGTGTATTTTGTGATAAATAGCAAGTTTATTAGTGGAAAGAAACAAAAGTTGCATTTTGTTACATAATGCCTAATTTTGCAGCCTATTAAATATGCACTCACTAATCTGTTTTTAACTAAATAGACTGAATGGTAGACTTTCAGAAGGATGGCTTTCTATTTTTTGATGGAATGACCTAAATAGATACATTATACTCTGTAAAAATTAAAAGATCTCAGCTTTTTAAAACAAATAGTTCTGGGAGAACTGCATATCTCCAGCAATAGAAGGAATTTGGGTCCTTATCTTAAACTATATACAAAAATTAACTCAAAATAGATCAAATATCTAAAGCATAGGAACTAAAATCATAAAATTCTTAGTATAAAATAGAGGGGGAAGCTTCATGACACTGGATTTGGCAATGATACTTTAAAACACTGAAAGCACAGGCAATAAGAGAAAAGATATGCAAAACCGAAATGCATTAAAATTAAAAACTTGTGTGCATCAAAGAACACTTCACTTTGAAAAGGCAACCCACAGAATGAGAAAAAAAAATTGAAAATTAAGGGATTTACCCCCTAAAAAACAAACAAACAACAACAACATAAAAACCTAAAACATCTTATGACAGGACAATAGAAAATAAGCCACACAATTAAACAGACATGTTTCCAAAGAAGATATGCACAGGAAAACATGCTCAATATCACTAATCATTATAAATGCAAATCAAAATAACATTGAGATACTACTTCACATCCATTAGGATGGATATTATTTTTTAAAAAGCAGAATTGTTGGTGAGGATGTGGAAAAGTTGGAACTCTTGTGTATTGTTGATGAGAATGTAAAATGATACAACCATTGTGGAAAACATTATAGTGATTCCTTTAAAAATGTAAACATCAAAACACCATGTGATTCAGCAATTCTACTTCTGGGTTTGTACTCTGAAGAACTGAAAATGGGGACTTGATCAGGTATTTGTATCGAATTTCACAGAAAAACCTAGTTGACCCTTGACAATGTAGAGGTAGGGGTTCCCAAAACCTGCACAATCATAAATTACTGTTTGAGTTTTGGATCCCCCAATACTTTAACTATTAATACTCTGCTACTGATTGGAAGTCTTGCAAATAACATACATAGCCAAGTAACATTATTTTATATGTTATATGTATTATATATAATGATAATATACAAGAACAGTGAGAGTTCAGTTTAAAACACAGTATGAAATTTAATGGAACATTGCTCACATGGAGATGATTAGCCTCACATGGGGGTTTTAAACATATATTTGAGACACTTGAGTTCACTGCAATTGCATTAAGAAGGGGTTATGAAATTATTACAGTAATATAGTATGTACTAGAGTTAATTTTATGCAGTTGTGATTTACACCTACATCTTTACATTTGCTTACATTCTCTTTTTTATTTTTTATTATAATTTCTTATATATGACAGCAGAATGCATTACAATTCATATTACACATATACAGCACAATTTTTCATATCTCTGGTTCTATTCAAACTATATTCACACAATTTCTGTCTTCGTACATGTACTTAGGGTATTGATATCCAAATCATTCCACCATCTTTTCTACCCCCATGCACCCTCCCTTTCCCTCTCACCCCTTTGCCCTATCTAAAATTCGTCTAATCTTCCAATGCTCCCCCTCACAACCCCACTATGAATCAGCCTACTTATATCAGAGAAAACATTCAGCATTTGGTTTTGGGGATTGCCTAACTTTACTTAGCATCATCTTCTCTAACTCCATCCATTTATCTGCAAATGCCATGATTTTATTCTCTTTTATTGCTGAGCAATATTCCATTGTGTATATATACCACAGTTTCTTTATCCAACACTTATTGTTGTTTGTGTTCTTAATAGCTGCCATTCTGACTGGAGTGAGATGAAATCTTAGAGTAGTTTTAGTTGCATTTCTCTAATTACCAGAGATGTTGGAAAGTTTTTCATCTATTTGTTGATTGATTGTATATCATCTTCTGAGAAGTGTCTGTTCAGGTCCTTGGCCCATTTATTGATTAGGTTATTTATTTATTTATTTTTGGTGTTTAGCTTTTTGAGTTCTTTATATACCCTAGATACTAGTGCTCTATCTATGTGATGTGTGTCTCTATTCACCTCACTGATTGCTTCTTTTGTTAAGGAGTAGCTTTTTAGTTTGAAGGATGAAATATTTTATATAGATCAGTTAAGTCAAAGTTATGGATCATATTATTGAGTTCTATAGTTTCTTTGTTTAGCTTTTGTTTAGAAGGTCTTTCCAGTGGTGAAAGAGGTGAATTAAAGTCACCCAAAAATTTGTGCTGTGGTCTATTTGACTCTTGAACTTGAGAAGAATTTGTTTGATAAACATAGATGCTCCACTGTTTGGGGTATATATATTTATAATTGTTATGTCTTGTTGGTGTATGGTTCCCTTGAGCAGTATGTAGTGTCATTCTTTATCCCTGCTGATTAACTTTAACTTGAAGTCTATTTGATATGAGGATGGAAACCCCTGCTTGCTTCCACAGTCCATGTGAGTGTTATGATTTTTTCCCAACCTTTCACCTTCAGTCTGTGGATGTCTTTTCCTATGAGATGAGTCTCCTGGAGGTAACATATTGTTGGGTCATTTTTGTTGATCCAATATGCTAGCCTTTGTCTTTTGATTGGTGAGTTTAGGCCATTAACATTCATGGTTATTATTGAGACATGATTTGTATTCCTAGCCATTTTTGTTTATTTTTGGTATTTAACTTAACTTAGTTTCTCCTTTGATTAGTTTTTCCTTTAGTGTGATTTCTCCCTCTGCTGATTTTCATTGTTTTATGTTTCCTCTTCATGGAACATTTTGCCAAGAATGTTCTGTAGTACAGGTTTTCTAGCAGTAAATTCTTTTAACTTTTGTTTATCATGGAAGGTTTTTATTTCATCATCAAATATAAAGCTTAATTTTGCTGGATATAAGATTTGTGGTTGGCATACATTTTCTTTCATAGCTTGATATATGTTGTTCCAGAATCTTCTAGCTTTCAGGGTCTGGTTTGAAAAATCTGCATATAACCTAATTTGCATCCCCCTATAGGTAATCTGTTTCTTTTCTCTCTTAGCTTTTAATATTCTCTCCTTATTCTATATGTTAGGCATTTTCATTATAATGTGCCTTGGTGTGGATTTGTTGTGATTTTGTACATTTGGCATCCTGTAAGCCTCTTGTATTCGGTTTTCCAATTCATTCTTCATGTTTGAAAAGTTTTTTCATATTATTTCATTGAATAGTTTGTTCATTCTTTTGGTTTGGAACTCTATGCCTTCCTCTATCCCAATAACTCTTTAATTTGAATTTTTTTTATTATTCCATATTTCTTAAATGTTCTGCTCATGGTTTGATACCATTTTCTCTGTGTGGTCAACATTCTTTGGAAGATTAAAAGTTTTTGTCTTCATTGTCTAAGGTTGTGTCTTTCAAGTGGTCTAATCTGCTGGTGATACTTTCAATTGAGCTTTTTATTTGCTTTATTGTTCCTTTCATTTCAAGGATTTCTGGTTTTTTTTCTTTTTGTAGAACCTCTACCTCCCTATTGCAATGATCTTTTGCTTCCTGTATTTGTTTATGTAGCTCTTTGTCAAAATGATCTTTTGCTGCCTGTATTTGCTCTCTTATACCATCTTTCAATTTATAGAACATTTTAATTATGTACACCCTGAACTCTTTCTCTGTCATTTCTTCTGCTGTGTTGACCATCGATTCTAGTAATGTGGTATGTTGATTTGTTTGGGACACTTTCTTCCATTGTCTTCTCATGTTGCTTGTGTCTTCCCTTCTAGCACTTTGGATCCAAGGCATTACAGCTTTTGCCCTATAGGCTTACAGTGCCCCTGTAGGGTTCCAATATCTCTCCTTTGAGGGGAAAGGCAATGTTAACAGATCCCAATATAAACAATATACAACCTTAAAAAAAATTGTTGCTATTAAGACGTTTACAGTTTTATTCCAATGTATAGAAATGGTGAACTTAATTATTATCTACAATATAATCAATAGGTTTATAAAAGGGTTTACAGTTTCTGACAGTGGATAAAAAACCAGGGGTGAGGTGTGGGATGATATGCTGAGGAGGTAGGAGGTAAGGATAAGTTATATCTTAGGAAGTGTGAAAGAGAAATCTAAAGAAGAAGATTAGTAACAGGAGAATAAAAAGGAAATAATTTTCAGTAGATAAGTAAGTGGGAAGACATTAGAATACGTACATAAAACAAACACACACATATATATATATTTATATGTTAAGAAAAATGAAAAATGTTAAAATAGTAAAAATCGGAGGAAAAAAAAAGAATATACAACCCAACTATAATATTCTATTTAGATGTTCCAGTCCTCAAATTCCTAATTCATGCAAAGTATTCGGTTTCACATATGTTGGGGATGTGAGGGCAGGAGAATGGAGAGGGAGAAGGGGAAATAAAGTCTCAAAGGAAGAAACAAGGATTGTTTTGGTTGGAGATCAGTATCTTTCCTGCTTCCCTTCTCTTCCAATAGGTGGGGCCATATGTTATTAGCTCGTATCTCCACCCTCACGATGGTGAAGGTAATCAGGGTTTCACTGTGCCGGGTTAGCGGCTGCTAGGGAAAGGGGCGAGTTAGAAACTGGGTACCTGGCCAACCATAGTTTCAAATTTGGAGTTGCCCCCACTAAAGATGGTGATGAAGGTGACCTAAGAGGTAGTTGACTGCTTTCAGCGGTGGGGTGTCTGGTTGGGTGGAGAGAGCCAGGTGATGGCCTTGGACATGGACAATGTGTTCAGAGAGAGTTCTGTGGCATGCAGTGTGTGGCTGTGGCTGTCTTTAAAGCCTGTGTGAAGTTCTCAGGTGCAGATAGGCTACTTTGGGTAGGGGACTATGTAGGTTACTGGAGTGTTCCATGATGGGTGTAATCAGGGGAGCCCCACGTTGATAGATGGGGGTCCACATGGGAGTTCCTGTGCATCAGTAGCTGCAAGGTGTCCAGGATTTCTGCTCAGGTCTGCACGGATACTGATGCTGATGGTCCCGCTGAGGTCTGGAGCCCGGCATGGAATGGTGGCCACGATTCTTGTGCAGGAGCAGTAATATCACTTGAAGAGAAACAATATTCTCACTACTTGAGTCCCAGGTCATGGAGCAACACAAAATGCTGCCTCCCTCTGGCCCGCCATCTTGGATCCTATAATCTTCTTATATCTCTCTTGACCACTAGTGGCACCATGTACAGTCTGTAATTATGTGCAAAAGTTTTGATAAATTTTATTTTTTATAATATATTTGTATGTATTTTGTGGTAGTAAATCATGAATAGATTATTACCTACATATATATTGTTCATTTATGTCAATAAA
Source organism: Marmota marmota marmota (assembly GCF_001458135.2). Taxonomy (NCBI): domain Eukaryota; kingdom Metazoa; phylum Chordata; class Mammalia; order Rodentia; family Sciuridae; genus Marmota; species Marmota marmota. The sequence continues at coordinate 23,551,189 of NW_026000249.1, forward strand.
TTCAACTTTTTCTTAAATTTTTAATATTTTTCAGCTACCTGGTTGTCTGCAATTTTTTCAAATTGTTGCAAATCTAAAAAAAATTTATGTATAAGTTATTATATCTTAGGAAGTGTGAAAGAGAAATCTAAAGAAGAAGGTTAGTAACAGGAGAATAAAGAAGAAGTCATTTTTCATTAGACAAGTAAGTGGGAAGACATTAGAGAGAGTACAAAAACAAATCATAAATGTTAGGAAAAAGAAAAAAATGTAAAAATAAAAAATAAATGAATATACAACCCAACTGTAATACACTATTCGGACATCTCAGTCCTCAGTAACCTAATCCATGAAAAGTAATTGGTTTTGCAAGTGTTTGGGGATGTGAGGGCAGGAGAAGAGAGAAAAAGGAAAGAACAAAAAAAGAGAAAGAAAAGAAAAGAATGAAAGAAAATCTCAGAACTGTTTCTGTTGGAGTTCACTATCTTTCTTGCTTCCCTTCTCATCCACTAGGTGGGGTTGTCTGTTGTTTGCTGGTATCTCCACCCTCAGGGTCGTGAAGGTTACTAGGGTGGGAGGGTTAGTTTTGGTGGTGGAACTCCTGGAGGTGGAGTATAGCACTTGCTGGTCCTCATTGGGAGACTGATGTGGGTGCCTGATCTGACCTCTTTATATCACCTGTGGGCCTCACAATTCCTGGCCTTTACTTTACCCTCTAAACTGTATCACTCACCCCCTCCCTATCTACTTCCCAATCAGGAGCTGATCTTTCCAGAGGTCTTGTGGGCTGTGCTCTGAGGCCTTCACACCTGTCGCACTAGTCACAGAGCTGTTTTATATTGGACATATCTGGACCAGTCTTTGGGAGCTACTGACCAGCCACATAGCTGCAAGCACTGTTCCCAATTAGTGGCTGCAGGGGAGCGTGAGAGTTGGGGACTATAGTTAACTTGATATTGCTTCTACCACCCTGCCAGTGTTCCAAGCTGAGTGTTGCCCTGATTAAATATGGTGAGAAAAGTGTCCCAAGTTGGAGGTGGCCGGTTTCAGAGATGGGGTATCAGGTTGGGCTAGGTGGTAGCATTGAGAGGCATTGAATATGCAGCTCTGGGTGTGCAGTGTTGTGGCTTGAAGCTATCTCCAGACCCTGTCCAGTGTCCCCAAGTGCAGGGAACTATGGCAGCAGTTGCAGTGTCCTAAAATGGAGGCTATTGGGGGAGCCCCACGCTAGTAGATGGGGTCCATGCAGAAGTGGCTGCCAGGGGTCCTGCATGAGAGTGGCGGATGGGGGTCCTGCATGGGAGAGGTGGCCGAATGTATTCTCTGATATGCAGATGCTAATTCACAATAAGTGGTTGGGGGCTCTAGAGAAGAATACCATTACCTTAGGTTAGGTTGAGGAAAGTGAAGGGAGGGGAGGGGAGGGGTTGTGGGGATAGGAAAGATAGTAGAACAAAAC